>NC_143569.1:57468333-57799166 GCF_054136105.1 Typopeltis vanoorti | reverse complement strand
TTGATGTTGGATAATGTTGGAGTCTTGACAAGTAACAGACTGATTGGGGGGAAAATTGTAGATAGGATGTTAGTAATAATGTAAATTTTTCATGTCATTGCAGGAATTTGAAGAAATGGACAGTCTCCGAGACTACTATGCTTCATTCCCATGGTTAGACTGTTGTTTCCGGTCTTCCAGTCCAAACATATGCCCTGAATGCATCACCAAAGTGATCCTCACTGGCATGAAAACCTATATTCCCCACACTATTCAGACCTGCCATCCCCTAACTAAACCCTGGTGTTTCAAAAAATGCCAAGGCTGTACAAATGAAAAATCAGGTATACCACAACTGGCTCAAATCAAGAACCCCATCCTCATTCAATGCCTATACTGAAGCCCGTAACAAATGCAAGAAAATTATCAATACTTCCAAAACAGAATTTGAACGGGCCAAAAGCAGAAAGCTTGCAGCCTGTCCAAATGGCAGCCTTGCCTTTTGGTCTCTTGCCAAAGCGATTGGTCGTACCTTTTCCCTACACTATTCCCACCTCTATCATACCCAGATGGCTCAATTGCAACATCACCCATAGAAAAGCTAATCTCCTGGCATCACACTTTGCCTCCAATGCACACAACTGACAATGGCAAATGCCCTCCAGTCAATCCAACTGCCCAACATACAATGACCTCTGTATCCTTTTGCCAAAAAGACATCACAAACCTTTTGTCTAAATTAGACATGAAAAATGTCTCCTGGCCCTGGCGGCATTCCTCTACTTATCCTGAAGGTCTGTGCAGCGTAACTAACTCCTACTCTATGTCACCTGTACACATGCTATTACTCCACTGGTATATTATCCCAACACCTGGAAACTGGCCTAATTCAATCCCAAAAAGGGTGACAAATCACTGCCATCTAACTACCGCCCTATCTCACTCACTTCAGTCCTATCTAAAGTAATGGTGAAAATCATCAACTCTCAACTCCTAATCTACCTTGAAGGTACCTGGCTATTAAGCGACCACCTGTACGGATTCTGTCAAAGCTGTTCAATAGGAGATCTACTCTCATACATCACCCATCACTGGACAAACGCCAAGGAGAAATTCTGTGATTCCCAAGTAGTTGCACTTGACATCTCCAAAGCCTTCGATTGAGTCTGGCACAAAGGCTTACTAAGCAAACTCCAATAATTTGGACTGCCTCAGGACTTCTGCAGATGGATTACCAGCTTCCTGTCTGGACGCACACTATGTGTGATCTGGCACAAAGGCTTACTAAGCAAACTCCAATAATTTGGACTGCCTCAGGACTTCTGCAGATGGATTACCAGCTTCCTGTCTGGACGCACACTATGTGTGATGGTAGACGGCTCCCTATCCTCTCACCATCCAACTAATGCTGGGATCCCACAAGTTCAGTTCTCTCACCGACCCTCTTCCTTCTATATATCAATGACCTACTTCAGTTGACCTCTAACCCAATACACAGTCTTGCAGATGACAGCACATTACATTCCTCCCTTTCATTTGACAAACCCTACTCTACACAACTCACCTCAACCCACAGAACATCAACCACCACTGCCCTTAATTCTGACCTGCAAGCCATCTGCCAATGGGGCTCAGATAACCTTGTCAACTTCAACGCTGGTAAAACCCAGTTCTGTCTTATTTCTCACAAAAAAGAACCATTTTCCACCAGTATTGTTTTCGATAACACTCAAATTCTCAGACAAGATGAAATTTCTCTTCTCGGAATTACTTTAACATCAAGCCTCTCCTGGCATAAACACATCACAACCATTGCATCCTCAGCTTCCAAAAAAACTAGGTTTTCTCTTTTGCTCAAGATGCTACTTCACCTCTAAGCAACTGTTAAAACTATACAAGTCACAAATCCACCCAGCTCTCAAATACTGGTCTCGCATCTGGAGTTGGGCTCCAAAAAGCTCCCTCAAAATGCTTGACTCAATACAGAGGAGAGCAATTACGATAATAAATGACCCATCCCTCACCAACTCTCCCCCTCCCACTTTCACCTACATGCTTGGTCTCTGCAAGCTGTATATTCTATAAATATTTCCATGGAAAATGCTCATCTGAAACAGCATCAATAATTCCCCCACCCTGTACTAAGCCCATTGGAACACGTACAGCTGCCGCCCAACATCCTTTCACAGTACACCTCAAAACCCATAGAACAAGTTTCTTTTCCTCCTCATTCATCCCTGCTACTGCAGTACTGTGGAACAGTCTTCCCCCAGACGTATTTCCCAAGGAATACAACATCAGTCATTCAAATCAAATGTAAACAAGTTTCTCTTTTTGCAACGCACCACCCATATACGGTACTAACGTACTATAGGTTGACCAACCAACCTCCTGTATATGGACCCAACATAAAAAACCATATGAAACAAATACAGTGAAATACATGTCAGTTAGCAGAGAAGGAACACTAATCCAGAAAAATTTTTAGTTAAGAAATTTTCCTTACAGGGTGATGAATCAACAGATGTTAGCATCTGTTGTCAGCTAATTGTTCGAATTCCTAATGAGAAAGGGTTGAAAGAACATTATCTGTTCTGCAAAGAACTTCAGAAACAAACAACTGGGAAGGAAATCTTTAAAGTGATCAATGAATACTTTGATACAAACAAAATTTCATGGAAAAATTGCATAAGAATGCATTACTTGATAGAGTGGTGAGAGCAAGAATGATCAATGAGTTAAAGAAGTCGTATGATAGACCGTGTGTTTCCTAGGAAGGTCCTCCCATGATGAGTCTCATGACTCCATGGAGGCCTGAATAATAATAATAATAATAAATAACTTACTGTCTTAAAATCTATTCATCTATTTCCCCAAAATTTGTAATTTAATAGTCCCATATTTGTTTCAATTACATGACTATTTAATTCTTGCTACTCACTTGAATTTGTTATGGCTTCTGTACAGAACTGCTGTTTATTTTCATTTCAATATCAACACCATTGAAGAAATTTTTTTCCATCCTTTCTTGCATACACACACACGTTGCTGATGTGCTACAGGTTTTTGCAATCTTTTTTTAATATGATATTACACATTTTGTAAGGTTATGCATGTTGGAGTGAAAAGATTAAAATATTGAAAAGTTGCTGAAAAATACTTTAGGGCCTCCCTCGATGAGTCTGTCGACTCCTTGGAGTTGCCTGTAATAATAATAATAATAATTATTATTATTATTATCACATGACAGATAAAAGTAGACCAAGGACTCACTGAGGGACACTCAAACACCATAAACCTTTTTTTTTTTTTTATTAAAAATAAATAGCTAAACTTTGCAAAATAAACTGCCTGTAACATCTTTGCAAAGTGTTGGTAACATTCATAAAAATATAATTTGTTTACTACAGGAAATTACATGGCTATAAATAGGATGAGTGTGTGTCTGATAGAGCAACAAACATGAACCAAACTAAATCTCCTAATCTAAAATTCTGCTAATTAATTTTGAAGTAAATGTTATGCTTGATGGCTTTAAGTGAACTTATGCAGTTTTGTTGTAAGAATAGAATTATATTTTTTGCTAATGTTTTCACACAGTTCTGTGCAAAAATATAGCAAAATTTATATTCTAAAATCATTGTGAATGGTGGTCTATACAGTAAGCAAATACAGTGAAATGTATAATATTTCTTATAAATGTCCTGATTTTTAAAGGTGTAATGCTTATAGATGAAATAAGCTGTAATACCTGATGTTAATTCTATTCAATAAATTGCATATAAAAGTATTTAACAATGCATAGGCTAATGAGAACACACACACACAATACATGTATAACTGCAAAAATTCTGTGGCAAAACAATACAAACTAAGAGAAATATTACTTAAAATGTATTACAATCCTTAGAGAACAGACAAGTATTATTATTATTATTGCCTTCTAATCATCATCTTGCTAAATTGTAAGTTATCAAAAAAGTATCAAGATTAAATATCATTGATCAAAAGTTAGATACCTACTCAGAAATTTTTCATTTTATTATTCTAATTATTTTATTTTTTCTCTTTCAAATGTCGAAAAAACAAAGCAGTCTGCTGGGGCAAGTGTATAGCATATTCACACTCCTAACAGGCTGTAGACTTGAACCACATATGGAAGCTTTTTAATGTATTTAATCAGTGGCTGAATATCATCATCCTTGTACTAGAGGGTTACACCTTTTTCAGAATATCTTTCACAGGAATCCATGCCATGGTAGGAACAAAATTCAGAGCATCTGAGAATGTTGAGGTTGTTGTTTAGAATTATGGTGAAAGCACTTAAGATTAAATGCCAATGAATTATGTCTGTTAGTTATGTGCATTCCCTGCAAGGTTCACTTGTGAGAGATTAAAAAAAAACAACTTTATATCAGAAAAATCCTGTCATTTGTATGAGACCAGATAACTCGCTTTCAACTGAAAGAACCACTGGTGACATTATATATATATATATTTACACATTTTTTCTTCATCTTTTAAATAGCTTCTTTACTTCTACTGTTATTTCAGAAGATCAAGAAGATTATGATATGAAAAATGTTGGCACCACTGCTGTAGTAACTGAGATTCTGAATAAGGCAGTAATGAGTGCTCTGTGCCTGTACAACAAAGTGATCTGTGAAGTTCAATTAAATGATCAGGAATACAATAACGTTTATTAGGAACAAGGCATTCAAATTTATATTGAGAAGGGCTAATAAAATTTAGTACCAAAATGTGGCAGTAATCTTTCATGCTTCTTTCAAGATCTGAAGTAATAAAAGTCATGCAGTTCATAAAGAAATCAATCATATAGTTTTCATCTTTGCTCAGATCCAAATTTTCACGGCTCTGATGAAACTTTACTGTTTCTTCAGATTCCACAATCAATATTTTTCTCTCTATGTCATTTCCTAAAGAGATGTCACTTTTTCTTTCTGGACAGTATGACCGAAGCATGTTTGTAATCCATTTTTCACTATCAATAAATATAATATGTCTTTGCTCAAAATCAAATAAAACTTCAACATTAAAACATTCACGTAAAAAGGAAGCAAGAGCACTAACTCGTTGCTTGTGCAATGCAGAACATGGGCAATGTAAAAGGACAACTTGAGTTTTATTTTTTTTCTTCCACATTTTAACATTAGAAGCATCTGATGCATCATTTGCCCAAAAGTGACTAGCTACAGGTGTACATCTCCATTTCTTCCAAATCACTCCTGCTATTCCAAATAATATAAGACTTATGATAACAGCTAAAAGAGGAAAAAACCAACTATTTTTTTCTGATACTGTAGTGGCAGCAATAGAGATACTTAAATTACTAGTGTTTTGCAAAAGAGTGATGGTAGTATACCTAATAAAGCAATCATCAAGTTCTGGAATGCATTCGGTCTCTGGATGAAATCTAGCACAATAGTTACCTGGAAGTAGGTTGGTAAATGATGCTACATTTCTCATTTTAAATTTAATTCTTTTACTCTGCACTAGTTTGCCAGTTGACCCCTCACATTCATCAGAAACATTATACCACAATGCAACAAGAAGTGTATTAAAACAAAGTACATAATCATTTGATATATTAATATGAAATTCTAGCTTATTTCCTGTGTAATATGTTAGAACTTCAGTATTCCATAATGAACAGAATGAACAGTTGATTGAACCAAAAGTAAATACATCAAATATGAGATTACAACATGAAAATTTACAGCTTTCCCCAGTAATTTTATTTACAGGTGCTATGCTGAGACAATAGTTTTGAAAAGGCATAAATCTACCATTTATTGTAAGTGTTGTGATAGGCCATACTGGCACCACTAATTCTTCATGAAGAGGGTGCTCTTGAAAAATATCACACTCATGGTCATTTTGAGATTTCCATAAGTTCACACTGTATAAGAGATAATCAAAATCACTATGTGTAGGTGTAATTGAGATATTTAGAAAGCTACCATTTGAATGATAAACCATATCTGGCTTCCATAATTTGCATAAATAGGATGGTGCAGTGCTGAAAACTTCTTGGACTAATTCTAAATTTCTTTGGGGAACAGATGAATTAGCATATGCAAAATTATTAATACTTGCATCAACATACGGCTGTGAGATACTAATTTCTGTTTTTATGAATAAATAATCATTGTTTTGTAATTTGTTTAATAAATCTATATCAAAATACGAAGTTATAAAGATGGGCATAGGCGATGATACAAGTACACATGAATATTTAAAATTCAGCAATACACTTTCGGGGAGCTTTAGCGAACAGCAACATGTGTCGGTGGATGCGATAATGCTTAACAATATATTTCTAACTGCATATGGAAAAGACTGCGGAATATCCCATGTTAAATTTAACAGCAAATTATTTCCACTTGGCTTTGTGCGTACTGACAAAAAGTTCTCAACAGCTTGTAAAACAGAATGAATAGGATCATTTACAGAACAGCATTGCCCAATTTTCCATTTTGAAATCAAGTCTAGATCATTCTTGTGACATTTTTCTTCTACTAGGCAAGTTACGTTTGCATCAAAATATTTTGGTATACTTTCTGTAGAGCACACTGAAAAACATTCGTCTGTAAACGCATAGTGTTTTTGTTCACATAATATAATTAATATTATTAGTAACTTCATCATTCAGATAAGCATTCATATTTCCACACAAACGCGACATAGGCACAGTAGCGAATGTTATGCGCATTTGGTGACATCACATGAACTTCAGGATAATAATCACAATCTTGAAACTATAGGTCACAGTAGAAATCATAGAAATTTAACCATGCATTGGAGCTCAGTGTAACTTGAGACAAAATAGTAATGTTGGTCAGGTGATGTGATGTTTGCATTATATATATATATATATAAACGAAAGTTGTTCCCATAATAATAGGTGCTTTAGGCGCCATCCCTAAAATATTGAAAAAACATCTAGAAGCACTCGAGTTAGATTAATTAAAAATTGGGCAGCTGCAAAAGGCCGCTTTGTTCGGCACAGCTTTCATTTTCAGAAAGTATTTCCACAACTCATGGGCCCTTGGGTAGGGCTCGAATTAGTGGAAAGTAACCAGCCTTTTCTTAAGACTGAGGAAATATCAATTATATATATATATATATATATATATATATATATATATATATATATATATATATATATATATATATATATATAATTGAGCACTTGACTCGCTTGACTCAATTGAGCACTTGGCTCGCCCTCATTAGGGCTGTGTAGAAATATTTCAATCTATGATCAGGGCCGCCTTTGGGCGTTTATGTTTCCATCTGTCTTTTTCATCGTAATCTGATGACTCACGAATGAGTAGGTTGAAATGGAGTGATGCCTGAGCAAAGTACTTGGTTGCTATCTGGAGGAGAAACGTAGGTATATCTGGCAGGTTTCCGTCTTGGTGGAGGATAGTGTTCCTTACAAACCATGGGGCATCGAAGATCATTCGGAGGCATTTGGTTTGGATTATTTGTAATCTTTTGATGTTGTTAGGGGAGGTGTGGCTCCACGCTGGTGAACCGTAAGTTAGTATGGGTCTGATGATTGCTTTGTATATTCTTAGTTTGTTTTCTGGACTGGCTTTGCTTCTACGCTTGAGTAGAGGGTATTGCTGAGTTAGCTTTGTTGCAGGCATGAGAGATGTGGGAGTTGAAGCTAAGATGGTTATCTAGTTTGATTCCCAGGTATTTTACTTCTTTTTTCCATGGGATATCAGTATTGAACGTCGTGACTGTTCCGTGATGGTTTACTTTCTTCCTTGTAAATAGTATGGCCGTGCTTTTGTCTGCAGTGACGTCAATTCTCCATTTCCGAAACCATTTTTCAAGATTCGTTGTTGCGTTCTGTAGTCGTTGTGTGGCTAGGTATGGCCTGAGCGATCTGGTCAGTATCGCCATGTCATCTGAATAGAAAGGGATGATAGTTGATGCTGTGCTTGGCACGTCTGAGATTAAAATGTTGAAGAGCAGCGGCGATAATAGGGAACCTTGCGGGACACCTGCTGCGGTACTTCTTGTAGTGGATCTGAGCCGACGGAGTTTCACTTGAAAATTTTGGTCTTTGAGGTAAGAGTTTATGATTTGGATGAGGTTTACTGAGTATTTTGTAGTTATTAGTTTGTGGATGAGGCCTTTGTGCCACACTTTATCAAAGGCTTTCGTCACATCCAGGAAGATTGCACCTGTATGTTGTTTCCAATTAAATCCGATAGTTATGTGTTTGAGTTATGCAGTGACCCTGTTCGAAAACCAAATTGTTCTTTTGGGATTAGGTCTAGATTGTCCGTTTCGTTTTGAAGGCATTTTAGTATTACTTTTTCGGCGATTTTCCCAACGCCTGACAAGAGGCTGATGGGTCTGTAATTCTGGGGGATTTGAGGTGCTTTCCACAGTTTGTGGATGAGGATTATATCTGCCTGCTTCCAGCGAGTGGGGAAGTAGTTGAGTCTTAGCATCGCATTGATGATAGCCAGTAGATGCATTATTGTTTTGTGAGGTATATATATATATATATATTATTTAATCATACATATATTAAGATTTTTGCTAAATTTTTAATATTTGTATAATTAAATAATTTTAAGATTAATCTTAATATATGTATGATTAATATATATATATATATATATATATATATATATATATATATATATAATGCAAACATCACATCACATCACCTGACCAACATTACTATTTTGTCTCAAGTTATTATTAATAATAATAATAATAATATGTTGGTCAGGTGATGTGATGTTTGCATTATATATATATTATTTAATCATACATATATTAAGATTTTTGCTAAATTTTTAATATTTGTATAATTAAATAATTTAAAAATTTAATACATTAAGTGTTACATTTAAATTATTGAAAATAAATATAGGCGTTAACTGAGAAACTTGTTCTGTGGGCAACCTTGCAAGTTTTGACCAGGATGGTGATTCGAGTTTTGGATGGACGTGCTTAATTTCTACTGCTAGTCACTGCGCTTTTTTACCCTGTACTTCAACAACTTACAGAGGTATTCCGTGAATCTTGCATTGCACTGGCTCTAGCCCTGCCTGAATACCTACTGCTTCCCCAATCTGCACGAAACGTGCATGTGGTCAATGGCCGCGTAGGCCCCACCCGATATGAGAACCAGTGATGGATATATGATTCTTAGGGATGTAGGTGATTCGAGCTGAGCCATGCAACTTCATGGCATCTTCCCACAACACTACAACACATATTAACGTTTTCTCACAAACTTTGCTAGTAGATTATCACAGTCTACAGAACTATTGCTAGCAGGTCCCTGGATTTGCAGGATTTACCTGAGTTTATACGCAAATCTATCAAGATGAATGCGTCAGATTTTGATGAAGAGCCGGCACTTAACTTCATATATAAGCTTCAAAAAAAGTTCAAGTTTAAATGGCCTGCAAGTATGATTGATCCTGACATCATCATTGACTCGCTCGACAAAGGGCTAGCATGCAGCTTCATAAAGAAATTTTTCAAAAATTTCGAGCTTGAATGGCCCGGCTTACTGAATTTTTACTCCTTACCCGGGACTGACGATGATGAAAATGAAGGTACTCCTCAAATGGAGGAAAAACTTAATGTAGTGGTCTCAGCCTATACTTCCTCTGATCAAGAATAGATGCAAGAAGCGCAAAACTCTCGCCTTGGAGCCAACAAATGATATTAACATGGATGAAGATGCTCCCAATACAGACCCCTCTTCCTCCCCAATGAAAAGGTTCCCCTAGTAATCGTAAGGGAAAAGCAGAGATGGACAGCCTTAAGAACCATCATGGCCAATCTGCAGATAAATTACACCACTGCCAAAAACATAGACGAGGGCATCAAAATTCAGCCCGCTATGGTGACACACTGAGAAACTTAACTAAGGAGATGGATCAGAGGTATTCAGTATCATACCTTCTCACTTACCTCGGAAAAAAATTTGAAAGTGGTGTTCGGGAAGTATCCGAAGACATTGACTGAGATGAAATAGCTGCTGACCTCAACCTGCAGGATCTGCCTCCTATAAAGGTCATCAGAATGTTTAGCTCAAATAAGACTCGTATGCCTCTAGTTCTTGTGGAGATCCGCAATATTTATAAAAACATATAACCACTGAGGAAAAGAGATTCTTCTTGGCAGTGCCACAGGTGCCAAAAATTTGGCCATGCCCAGAAGTTATGCAAAGCTCAGTACAGATGTTTAAAATGGGGTGAAATCCACCCAACCCATACCTGCACCAAGCCAAAAACCACCCCTACTAAGTGCGCTAATTGCGGTGGCTCCCACCCTACTAACTATACTGGGTGTATTTACCACCACGAAAACAGGCAGACTGAGTCAATCTACCTCATTATCTAAAACGAGAGTTCCAGAAACTCAAGCTCATCAGTCTCCCACCAGTTCAAACAGGGCGACAGGTGCTCAACCACATTAACTGAGTCCCCCAAGAAGATGAACCTTCAACGTCAAACAAGGATATATGTCGACGTGGCCTGCTCCATAAAGACAATTCATGACCAGAATCTGCTTAATCCACATTCAAATATAATAGCTGTCATTACCTCCTCTCTTGCAAATATGCTACAGGATTTCAGTAACTCAAATCACTCACCAAACACTACAAAAAGGTTTCTAAAGAAAACCAAGTCCATTTTAGCAACACACTCTGATGTATAAGAAAAAACTCACCCTTTATTCTCTAAAGATTATTGCTTGGAACGCAAACAGTCTCAAAAACAAAATACTAGAAATAGAAGAATTCAATGATAGATATAATCCGGATATATTATTAATTAATGAAACTTACATGAGACTGCTGACAACCCAAAAATTAGAGGGTATCGGCTTTGTAGGAATGATAGACCTGAATACAGAGATGGTGGTAGAGCCATCCTCATCAAAAATTACATAAACCATCATTCTGTAGCCAACCCTACAACCACTAATCTCGAAATCACAGGTATTAATGTCATCACTAACTCTGTTGGAAACCTAAAAATCTATGCTGCTTACAACCCACCATCAAAAACATTGCTGACCTCAGATCTGGATGCCATTATCGGAGTTAAAGTACCTGTCATTATCGCCGGTGACTTAAACGCAAAACATCATGCCTAGAGCAGTAGGTCTATAAATAGGAATGGCCGCATCCTGTTTAACATGTTCATTGCTAATCACGCGATGTCGCGTGATGCGAGTTCTCACCTGGCGGCCTGTCACGCGTTATCGCGTGGACGTCGCTAACTAAATAAATCGTCGCTAAAAAAATAAAAAAAATTTGTCCACCACACGAAATTCCAATTTTCAGCTTGGCAATGAAAGTGCTAACTACGCAAGTTCCAATTGTGCAGCTGTGGCTGGCCCCTCAGTACCAACTCATCACAGTCCGACTGGTTCCTCCGACGTCTTGGATATAGTTGTCCTCCAGAATGTTAAGTTACAGTACAGCCAGGAATCACTGAACGAATTATCCTCAGACCAAAACTCTATCCTGCTCCAACTGGGTAATCAGAAGGAACTGCGCCCTTAGCCTCACACCGTCATACCTTGGGGAAAATTTTCCGAAATGCTCCCAAACTGCATTGGTCCTGTTCCTCATATTAATTCCAAGGAAGAAGTCGAATTGCAGTCAGTAAACTTACTCATCAAATCAATGCAGCCTTATCATCTATCACCTCAAATTCAACTGCTTCTAAGTCTAAACGACTACCAGAAGATATCATGTACTTAATCAGAGAAAAAAAATAAAGCAAAAAAAAATACTATAACACCAGGGCACCCTAAGACAAAATGTTTCTCAACAAATTGAATAGTGCAGTAGGAGATGCACTTAAAGCCGACAGAAACAAATTATGGGAAGACAAATTCGCCTCCATATCACCTGGTGATCAAACCCTTTGGAAGCTGCTGAGAAATATCAAAAACAAAAATAAATCTCTTCCCCCTCTCAAATGTGATCTGGGCATGGTTCACACAGATGCTGAAAAAGCCGAAACTATAGTTAAAAATTTAGAAAAACAGTGCAGCCCTTCATACAATAACCTAAACTTCAATCATATTTATAAAATTCACCGCCACGTCAGATACATGCTAAACGGTCTGATAAACGCTCTACTAGCCAACTCACACCTACTTCTCCAGCCTGAAATTTATGACATTATACAGAATTTAAAGAATAAAAAAGCTCCTGGACCTGACGGCATATCCAATAAAGTTATTATACTGCTACCCCAAAAGGCCATTGTACATCTTACAACAATAATAATGCCATGTTCAGATTCAAGTACTTTCCCTCTGCATGGAAGTTGGCAGACGTGGTTCCTATTTATAAGCTTGGCAAGGATCCACAGCAGACTCAAAGTTATCGTCCCATAAGTCCGATTTCTCATTTGGGCAAAATTTCAGAAAAAGTCATCCTTTCCAGAATTCGAGTCTCTGTAAACCAGTTAAATATCCTTCCTACAGAGCAGTTTGGGTTTTGCCAGTTTCACAGCATTACCCAACAAATCCATACACTAATTGAATTCATTATTACAAGCTACAATTGGCACCAATGCACCGGAGCAGTTTTTCTTGACTTAGAAAAGGCTTTTGAGAAGCTATGGCACTTTGGACTACAATGCAAGCTGATTTCAGCCGGCATTCCATTAGATCTAGTCCACCTTATAAAGTCATTCTCAGTGGCAGACGAATGCAAGTCAAATTAAATGATGTATTATCTACGCAGCGACGAATCTTAGCAATGGTTCCTCAAGGGTCCCTCCTGGCACCAACACTTTTCTCGATTTATATGGCGGACATACCGCACAATCCAATGTCATCTATCATTGCCCTCTACGCTGAAGACACAGCTATACTAGCCAGGTCTATTAAACCTCATCTTGTCACCAAGAAACTGCAATAAAATCTGCTGAAACTAGAGCACTGGTTCTCTAATTGGAGATTGTAAATAAACCATCAGAAGAGCATCGCTATGCTTTTCACTAAAAACTCAATATCTCCTAAAGAAGACATCTTCCTATTTAATATCAAGATTCCCTGGAGAGCAGAAGCCAAATATCTTGGTGCACTGCTGGACAGAAAACTAACCTTTAGACCACATACAAAAGCCTCATGTACAAAGACAACAAACGTCATAGCACAGCTTTACCCTCTTATCAATAGGAATAGTAAGCTGGATACCCAAATCAAATTGCTCCTTTATCAGTTGATGATTACTCCCATTATTACTTATGCATCCCAAGCCTGGAGCCACACTTAAAGCACAAATATCCTCAAACTGCAGAGAGTACAAATCAAATGGCTAGCATGATTTTAAATGCGCCATGGTATATGAGAAATGTTCGACTTCATTGGGACACAAATATCCCTTATATCTACTCTTTCCTGCAATCTTTAGCTCTAAAGTTCTTCTCCTCAACATCGTCCTCACATCCAAATGAACTAATACAACAAGCAGCAAATTATAATGAATCAGATTTCTCCAAATACAGGTGACCTAAGGCCATTTTAATTCCTAACGAGGATCTACAACTGGCACCCTCTCGGGCAGAGCACTTAGGTTCATAAACGTTTCCCTACACAGCAACCTTATCAGATAGCAGGGATTATAAAAGCATTTTGCTTCACCCTTATGGACAGTAACCTTTTGCGTTGTTCTGTGGGTTTCAAGGTGCGCTTTGTAGCGACAGCTAACCGTTTACTGTTAACTTTTATGGCTAGATGGATGATAATCCCGTGGATTTTTATCCCTTCATCGCTAAGGAGTTGGTTATATTAATAAAAGATTATTGATCACCTGGCTCGGGAGGTGTGAGAGCGCTTGTAACGATGATCAGAGCTGTCTTCGGGCGCTTGTGTTTCCATCTGTCCTTCCTATCATAGTTGAATGATTCTTGAATGAGTTGATTGGAATGAAGAACCACATGTGCGAAGTATGTAGAGGCAGTCCCACGAAAAAACGCGGATATATCCGATATGTTAGCATCTCGATGAAGGAGAGCATTCCTGACAAACCACGAGGAATCAAAAATCATAGAGAGAAACTTATTTTGAATTACTTGTAGTTTTTTTGTTGCTGGGGGAAGTGTGATCCCAAGCCTGTAATCCGTATGTTAACGCGGGTCTTATGATTGATTTGTAAATCCGTAGCTTCTTTTCGGTGCTAACTTGGCTTCTTCGATTGAGAATGGAGTAGAGCTGGACAATTGCGGAATTGCATTTATTGCAGGCATATACAATGTGAGGGTTAAAACTGAGGTAGTTATCCAGTTGTATACCTAGATATTTGGTTTTAGATTGCCATGGAATAGCTGCATTGAACAGTTTATCTTATCTGCATTGGGATGTTTTCCGTCGTCTAAAAAGTATGGCGGTGCTTTTGTCAGCATTAACATCTATTCTCCATTTCTTAAACCATTTTTCCAGGTTTGTTGCTGCATTTTGTAAGCGCTGCATAACTAAATGCGGCCTGAGAGATCTGGACAAAATTGCCATATCGTCCGCCTGGCAAGCCATGGTGGTTGATGCTGTGCTTGGGACGTCTGCAACGTAGATATTGAAAAGCAGCGGTGAAAGCTGCGAGCCTTGGGGTACATCTCCAGTGATACTTTTCATAGAGGATCTGAGTCCGCGCAGCTTAACTTGGAATTTCCGGTCTTTTAGATAAGAGTCAATGAGTTTAGTAAGGTATGGTGGAATTTTGGCTGTAATTAATTTGTAAATAAGGGCTTTGTGCTAAACCTTATAAAAGGCTTTTGCAACATCAAGAAAGATAGCTTCTGTATGTTGTCTCCAATTAAAACAAGTTGTTACAAACTCTGTCAATCTGCGGACTTGCTAAGTTGTACTGTGCCCAGTACGGAACACAAACTGTCATACGGAATAAGGTTCTTTTTGTTCACCTCATCTTGCAGATGATTGAGAATAATTTTTTCCGCAATTTTACTCAGACATGACAAGAGGCTGATTGGCCTATAATTTTGGGGGAACTGAGGGGCTTTTACCAGCGTGTGAAAGTGGATTATATCTGCTTGTTTCCAGCAAGCAGGAAAATAATTGAATCTGAGCATTCATTTATAATGGCTACCAGATACATAACTGCTTCATGGTAGCGCCGTTATAGTTTTGTTAGTAATCTCTTCAGGACCTGTGGCCTTTTTGTTGTTGAGTTTTTTAATGATAGAATAAACTTCTCTAGGCTAAGTATGACAAATATTTTGAAGGCTGCAGGGCTGAGGGAGCGCGCAGCGAACATGCCGGTGGAGTTTCTCGATGAAAAGTAAATCCACATGTGTGTAGTTAGGACTACACTGAAGCTCCAGGGCGTCCGCGAAAGCTTCTGCCTTTTTATCATCCCTGTAGGCTATGCCTCTTTCCAAAACTAGATTACTCCCAGACTCGATCGCCACTTGGAACGCCAATGGCCTAAAAAACAAGACATTGGAGCTTCAAATTCTCTCACAGATACAACCCTGACATCATCCTAATTAATGAAACTCATCTAAGATATGCAGCCAATCCAAAACTGAGAGGCTACACATTGTATAGAAATGACCGACTGGACTACAGAGGCGGTGGTACAGCCATATTTATCAGAAACTGCATCAGGCACAATAGAATACTCACCCCTGCCAACCTCCAACCAAGAACTCACCGGTGTCGAAGTCCACACAAACTCAACTGGAAGACTTAAAATCTACGCAGCCTACAACAGCCCCCGAAGACCCTGCTATTTTCTAAATTGGATGCTGTACTGGGCATAAATGAATCCATCATCGTCGCTGGGGACTTAAACTCCAAACATCCCTCCTGGAACAGCAGAACCACAAATAAAAATGGTCGTATCCTCTTCAGCTACACAGGATTAAAAACCGCTGTCGTAACAGGACCCACCAAACCAACCCAACACAGCCCAACTGGCACAGCTGACATCCTAGACATCGCCATCCTACATAACATCAAATACCAATGCAGCATTCAAGCACTGAATGAATTATCATCAGGCCATAACAAAATTCTACTTCACTTAGGGAACAAAGACCAGTCACCTCTCCTCCAAACATCCATTGTCTGGAAGAAACTTAGGAAAGTGCTACCAGAACACATTGGTCCAGTTCCCCCATATAAAAGCCAAGGAAGAAATAGACATGGCAATAAAGAACCTTACCAATCAAATCAATAAAGCCATAACAGCAGCCGCAGTATCCACGATTACCCACAAACAAAACCGTCTCCCGGAAGAAATCATGAACTTAATAAGGGAAAAAACAGACAAAGAAAAAGATACCTCAACACACGTGCTCCCCAAGACAAAACAGCCCTCAACAGATTAAAAAAATCTCCAAGAAGCTCTTCAGAACCACAGGAATCAACAACAAGCTCACCTCCATCCCCACAGCAGATCATTCCATGTGGAAATTCCTAAACAACCTCAGGAACAAGCGCAAATCCCCCCCCCTCTCCAAGCAAAACAGCACCTTGCATACACAAATGCTGACAAAGCCGAAGCCATAGCAAGAAACCTAGAGAAACAATACAGTCCTGCATATGAGAACCTAAACATCAGCCATGTATACAAGATCCATAGTAAAGTCAGGTTCACAGTAAATCGTCCCGATGACAATCCAAGCCCTATAATGCCTACCTCACCTACTGAAATAATTGGCATCATCAACTATCTCAAGATCAAAAAAAGCCCCAGGTCCTAATGGCATCACTAATAAAGTCATCAAGGCACTACCACGCAAAGCCATAGCACATCTGGCAAACATCATAAACTCCATCTTCAAAGCAGCACCTCCCCCAGTCATGGAAAATAGCTGACATCATCCCAATTCACAAACCAGGCAAAGCCCCACACCTACCTAAAAATTACCATCCCATCATCCTGCTATCCAACTTAGGGAAAATAGCAGAGAAAATCATCCTTATCAGTCTCCCTCCAAGATCATGTCAACTAACTAAATATTATTCCTCAAGAACAGTTTTGTTTTCGTCAAAATCACAGCACCACCCAACAGATCCATACACTGGTAGAATACATCACCACAGGATTTAATTGGAATCAGCACGCTGGAGCCGTCTTCCTAGACATCTCAAAGGCTGTTGATAAGATCTGGCACCAAGGCCTCCTCTACAAATTTATCATCACAAACCTTTCACTAAACATGATACACCTGATTAAATCATACCTCTCAAACAGGAGGATGCAAGTAAGTCAAAATCAACGAAATAGTCTCAGTCCAACGGAAAATCCTCGCTGGAGTTCCTCAAGGCTCACTGATAGCCCCGATCCTGTTCAACATCTATATGGCAGACATCCCTCAAAATCCTCTCACATCCATCATCGCCCTTTATGCAGATGACACGGCTATACTAGCCAGATCCTGCCAACCACATGTCGTAACCAAAAAACTAAAAGACACTATCCTGAATCTGGAAAAATGGTTTACAGACTGGCGACTACAATTAAACCCCCAGAAAAGCACAACGATATTCTTCACAAAAAGACGAGAATCCCCCAAAGGAGACATCACTCTGTTCAAGAGTGATGTCTCGTTTTGGATTTTTGCAATTCTCGTTTTGGGGGATTCTGTTCAACTCTAAAATTCCCTGGAAAACTGAAGCAAACTACCTCGGAATACTTCTCGATAAACGATTATGCTTCAACAGCCATATCAAGAGCACATGCACCAAAGCTTCAAAAGTTATCGCCCAGCTATACCCCTTGATCAACAGACACAGCAAACTAAGCTCAAGAAACAAATTTCTACTCTACAAGACAGTGATCCGTCCTGCAATTATGTATGCCTCCCCAGCCTGGAGCCATACCTCCAAGACAAACATCCTCAAGCTACAAAGACTACAGAACAAGTGCCTGTGAATGATACTGGACGCCCCTTGGTTCATCAGAACGCCCAGATCCAGCCGGACATAAATATTCCCTACATCTCTCCACTACTACGCTCCCTAGCAGAAAAATTCTTTATGAGTATTCCCAAAGTATTCCCAAAATATATTGGGCCTGTACCATTGATTAAATCCACAGAGAAAATTGATACAGCTATAAAGGATCTAACTAAACAAATCAACACTGCAACAATTGCGGCAGTAACTATTTCCAGAACTACCCCAAGATCTTACCACTTGCCAGAAGACATGAACTTGATTAGAGAAAAGAATAGAGCAAGAAAAAGATATCACAACACGCGAGCACCTCAAGATAAAAAAATCTTGAACAGAATCAATTCTGCAGTTAGAGATGCCCTCACAGCGCACATAAATCAAATTTGGAAGAAAAATTGAATTCTATCTCTCCTGACAATCACTCCATATGCAATCTTATCAAAAACATCAAGAATGAAAACAAACCTCTTCCTCCTCTCCAAAGAGATACTGGCCTTATCCATACCGACGCAGACAAAGCCGAGGCAATAGTAACATCTCTAGAAATGGAATGCGAACCCTCATATGACCATCTCGACTTCAATCACATATACGAGGTTCATCGACATGTCAGATCTTCACTCAAACTTTTTGTCACATGCTCTAGTCAAATTGCACCCACATCACCTGTAGAATTATTCGACATAATCCAGAAGCTTAGAAACAAAAAGGCTCCTGGAACTGATGGAATCACAAACAGGATGATAAAACTACTAACCCACACAGCTATTATGCATCTGACTAACATTATAAACTCCATCTTACACTACAAATATTTTCCTTCCCACTGGAAACTAGCAAATGCAATCACACTCCACAAACCTGGAAAAGACCCGCGATCACCTCAAAACTACAGACCAATTAGCCTCATCTCCAATCTAGGCAAAATTGCCGAGAAAGTCATTCTCACGAGACTTCAAGAACTAGTGCATAAATTAAACATTCTTCCTGAGCAGTAATTTGGATGCCGACAATTTCACAGTACCACACAACAAGTATACAGATTGGTAGAATATGTTATCATGGGATTTAACTGGCGTCAATGCACTGAGGCTGTTTTCCTTGACATAGCCAGTGCATTCGACAATGGCTGCACTACGGCTTGCTGTATAAAATGACATCTGGAATACCATTGGAAGTGGTTCATCTGATCAGATCATACCTCTATGATAAGTGCATGCAAGTTAAGTTAAATGGCACACTCTCCATACATAAACGCATCTTGGCTGGTGTCCCACAAGGATCACTACTGGCACCAACTCTTTTCTCCATTTATATGTGTGATATTCCGCACAACCCACTGTCATCTATCAAAGCATTACATGCAGATGATACAGCGATATTAGCCAGATCTTTAAAACCCCACCTAGCAATCAAAAGACTGCAGGAAAATCTACTGATAATTGAACAATATTTCACCAAATGGCGACAAAATAAATCCTCAGAAAAGCGTAGCCGTACTGTTCGCCAGAAGATCAATGCTTCCTACTGAACACGGTCTCCTGTGTAACACAGAAATCCCTTGGGAGTCTGAGATCAAATATCTTGGCATATTGTTGGACAGAAAATTGCCTTTCAGCTCCCATATCAAGACTGAATGTTTAAAGACATCAAAAATCATGGCACACCTCTATCCTCTAATAAACAGAAACAGCAAATTGAGCACCAGAATCAAACTGTTTATATATAAATTCATGATTCGTCCTATATTCATCTATGCTTCACCGGCTTGGAGTTATACTGCCAATACTAATATCCTCAAACTACAACGTGTGCAGAATAAATGTCTCAGAATAATACTGAAAGCACCATGGTTCATACGCACTGTGAAACTTCACTGGGACACAGAAGTCCCCTATATTTATACCTTCATGCAGACTATAGCGACTAAGTTCTTTTCAATAGCATCTGTACATCCTAATAATCTAATTCAACTAGCTGCAAATTACGACGCAACAGATTACACCAAGTACAAAAGACCAAAAAAAAAAAAAAATCAGCTAACGCCTTTTTATTCCCGTATATACGGGAGTAGGCGAGGCCATTTAGCCCTATCTAACTTTTGGAGACTGAGTGGGCAGTTCAATCTCCACTGGTACCCAATCAGAGACAGATGGCCCAAGGCTATCACTAATTAAGCGGTACGCAGTGAAGAGAGACGGCTCAAATGTGCCGCCATCTCGTGGTCTCTAACCCTAACACAATATATTTAATGTCTGAAATAATGTGGGTTCTACGGTCGATTTTCTTGAGTTATTTTAAACTGCATCCTCAATGATTAATCCTCAGGCCCACTCAGGGCGAGCAACAGGCTCATTAATATTTTTCCTCTCACAGTTTTCCTTATCAGATAGCAGGGAATATGAAAAGCATCTGCTTCACCCTTTAAGCCAATAAAGTTGAAAGTTGCCTCTTTCACCGTGAATGGGCTGGATGTTGGAACGATCCGTACGGAGAGCTTTAGCTGACTTCCACAGCGAATTATCCTCAGCCTTTAGTGAACACAGCTTTCTTTCCCACTGTTAGTTCCTGTGATCTTTCAGCGCATAGCTAACTAAATTTGATGCCTTATTTAGCTCTTGACGGTCTTGGGGAGATAATGTGTAGTGATAATGGCGTCTGACATTGTTTTATTTCGGATTGGTGCTAGAATTTCTTCCGGAAGTAGGTTTACTTGAGCTGGGATGATAACGGTGGAGGCTGCTGCCGAGCCAGCATGAATTATTGACATAATTCATGCTGGCATAGATTATTGACAGCTGTGTCAATTTCTTCACAGGAGGAAATAGTTGGTACGGAGCCTATAAGAGTACGGAGTGCGACATTGCATTTAGCGAAGCTTGTACAGGTCTGGCTGGGGACGAGTTCATGGTCTCCTCCTAGGCTTAGTAGTGCTGGACTGTGACCAGAACTAAGACCGTTAATCACCTGTAGCTGGAATTGATGAGAGGTGTTTTTAAAATTGGCTATATCCAGCACATCAGGACTGCCTTGCGTCCCATAGTGCGTTGATTCAACCGGACCTGTAATGGCAATGTTTCTTAGTAAAACAAAGTTGTAAAGGATCATCCCATTATTATTGAATTTTTACTGTTCCATAAGGGATGTTTTGAGTTGAGATCTCCCAGCACAATTGTTGTTTCATTAATATCGAGCAGCTGAGAGAGATCGGAAGTTAGGAGAGGTTTGCCACGAGGGTTATAAACTGAGTATATTTTTAGGCTGCCTGCGTTATTGGTGTGGATTTCAATACCAGTTTCTTCCAGATTTGTTATAGTGGTTTCTTGATTTCGTTATCACGGATGTTTTTCTTGACAAAAATAGCTGTGCCGCCACCTATGGCATTGAGTCTGTCATTTTTGAGTAGCGAATAGTAGCGAACCTACGTTTACGGTTGTTGGAGGGCCGAAGATGCGTCTCGTTAATTAAGAGATTATCAATTCTGAAGTGGTCTGCAAATTTGCGTAGCTCCAGGAGTTTGTTATTGAGATCATTATCATTCCAGAATGCAATCTGTATGGAATTAATTGAGATAGTCGGATTATCCATTAAGCATTGAGAATATGATTTGGGTATTTTTTAGGAATTTGCTTGTATCACTCTGGTTAGTGGTTCTTTGTTTTGCTGAAAGCAGTTAACATCTCTCCTAAAGTAGTGGCTATAATAATAGCTGAGGTTTGACTGCTTGGAGCGGGTTCTGCCGGTTTTGTGCGCGAGGAAACCCTGAGGCATACTCGTCCGTAGAGGGCTTTCTGTTGCAGAAGGTATTGTATGCTTCTGAGTTGATGGGGCTCCAGTTTCCCTAGCGTCATCAGGTTTTCTGGGTGGAGTGTGTAACCTTTGCAGTTCGCCTGGTGCGGACCGCCACAATTTGCACTTAGCGGGAGTAGTGCGTGGTTTGGAACATGTGTGTGAGGGGGTGATTGTTTCCTCATTTAAAGTATTTGTATTCTGCTCTGTAGTGCTTCTGCGCATGCACGTATTTCTGATAGATGTGGCATTGTCTTGCAGATGTTTTCCTTCTGAGTGGTTCAGTCTTTATTACTAGATTACAAACCGTCTTCAGATCATAAATCGCTCTTTGATTGTTGCTGATTTCCACTAAAACTAGAGGCATAGGCCGTTTGTCTGCTTGATACATACCCGAGACTTCTATCGGCTCTAAGTCTTGTGACTTGAGGTCAGTGGCTATCTCTTCTGATGTTATTATCTTTACTAGACCTCTGATGACAACCTTTAAGTTTTTCTCGCTCTTTAGCTGAAATGTATGGTATGGAATTTCCATACATTTCGTCCATGAGCTTAGTAAGTCGATGGTAGTCGGATGTTCCTTCTGGTTGAATGCGGACTCCATCGGAGTTTTTAGAGGATGTGAACTTAATTTCGGTGTTTCTCATCACCTGCGCAACTGCCGACCACTGTTCTTTGGCTCTTAGAATCGCTGGTGGCTCTCTGTTTGGGCTGAGCTGCTGTGTCTATCGGGCTACTTTCTCTTTGGGGTGTGCCGCTGTGTCTATCGGTCCATCAAGCTCTGCGGCTGGAGACTCCTTCGATACACCTTTTTCTGCTGACTACCTGGTAATCGTCAGAAGAGTCTTCTAGGGACGGAGCGTCGGCTGTTGACACATTCTGGTGTTGTCTTGAGAAGTGCTGGAGAGAGGGTCAGGGTGGTGGTGGTGGTAGTCCTCTTATTCAACTGCCTGGATCTTATGGAGCTCTACTCTGCCCACCCATTTGGTATGTAGCAATATTCCTACTTGTCTGAATACTATGAGTAGTTGTTTAAAATTTAGGTCTTCAAGTGAAAAGTCAATGTCTAGGCCTAACCTGTGATTTAATGAGAGTTATGCGTGGTTCAGGACCTGCCTTGTCCTTTCCTACCGCCAAATGTAGACCGACAGTCGAAATCTACTTCTGGAGGTGGAAGACTACTGATGGGCACAGGCCAGGGACATGAGAATGTTGCATTAAACGACAAAATCTTACCTTGCACTAAACAAATGCTGAAAAGAACCTATTGTAATCTTTAGGATATTTTTAAATTATTTAAAATCTGTTGTCTGCGCCATTGTAAAATTTTATTACAATTGTTTTATTCCTTAGTTATAGCCTTGGACCAGCTATCTCTGATTGGTACCAGTGGAGGTTGAACTGCTCACTCAATCTCCAAAAGTTAGATAAGACTAAAAGCGGCCTCGCCTACTCCCTATATATACGTGAATAAAAAGGCGTTAGCTGATTTTTTTGTTTTTGTTGAATTCCTTGTTTAAAACTTAACCTTAACTTGACTTAACTTATAACTTAAATTTCTCGTGGCCGATCTTTACATATAAGAATGATGCTAGTGGTCTGGGGGACAAAGGGAATATTAATGGTCAATGCCAACTCCTTCTACACTGGTTCTAATTCCCTTTTCGGATTCAGGGAAAATTTATTTTTCACTGCGCCACCCAGAATCCTTGATTAACAAAGAATGAAGAATCAAGGAACCAGAACACAGTTTAGCACACAATCTTACTTCACTATAAATTAATTTTTTCAGTCGTAGTGTCTCATTAAATTAATCTCCCGCTGTGGTCCGTATTTTATGAGAAAGTGCAATAGAGAAGAAAATCAGGCAGGTCTTCAGTTAAACTTAAAAAGCAAAACATTTAATTCAATTGAGACATCTCACACATTATGAATATACTCTGATTAAGTAATCTGCAATTGCTAAGGAATGAACATTGATGATTCAGATTCTCTATCTCTATTATAGCTGCATAACAAAGAAATTCATTTATAGTTTCCAAATTCAACCTGATAGATCAAACTTATTCTTCAATACTAAGAACATTTGTTAACTGAATTACTAAGTTAGCTCCATGTGCTCTCGCACTATTTCATTCACAAGGTTCTCATAATTACTCTATCATTAAAAGAAACAATCTCTAGAGTACTTCCTAAAGTTACGGACATTCTTCTTATTACACATTTACTAAAAAAACAACATAGACAGTACGTTACCAACTGCTGGGGAATCGTTTGGCCACATCACATATCTCGTCTGGACAATCACTTTCGACTCCAAGTTCATGCTGCTTTTTTTCTGAAGCATTCTTCAAGGGTTCGATCTGCACATACTTCTGCCTTCGAAAATAAGTAGACGTTGTTCTCTGGTGAACTGGCTTAACATCGCAATGATATTTCCGTAAACATCGGTGACTATCATCTGCTGAGCTGATTGCCGTCCGATAAACTTTCGGGAATTCCACAGCATAGTTCCTCAGTCATTGTCTCGAATCCGCGTCGAAAACGGGGAACTAAAACTTGCCACGAGGGGGTTTCCCACACAACATCATAACCGCAGGAAGGCACGAGATCCCGAGCGAAAAAAAAAAACGTTTCTAGGCGCTACACGACTTTTTAAATTGCGCTCCCCACGTTCACCTCTACGTCACCCATATCTCAGCACCACACACGGAATTCTAGCGTGATCTACGGAGTGTATGAGTGGGGGACAGGGAGAGACAGCGTGCTTACTAAAAGGGTGCACGTGTACTACTTGTTGCACGTGTTTTAGATTCTGGTCACTTTTATTTAATCAGATTATCTCTTTCTCCCAGTAATTTATAAGTACTTACACTTAAGCAGTAAGAGTAAAGCAATTTAGCAATTCATGATACTTTACATTATAACCAAAATAAATAAAAGATTCTCAGTTTAGTAATAGTTTTGTAATTTACAAGAGTTTAGTATATTCTGATATATCAATAATTGAATCAAAATGTAACCCCATGTTAAGTCTGAAGGAAACGTAAATTAATGCTATTTTAGTTTCATTCAGAACTTAACAGGAGTATATAATCCGTCGGTTGATTAAATCTCTTAACTTTCAATCCACTCACTTTCCTTTTTGTCTCAAGGCCACAAATATTATTTTTCACGCGTGTCCATGTGAAAAACTTTCAGATCTAAGAAATTGCCTCTGGCTGGAGCCAATCTCTTTGTCTGAACAACTGGCGTTTTTCTAAATTGGATTTTGGAAATTTATTTGATTTCTAGCTGCACCACCAAAATTCTTGGATAAAAGATGAATATCCTTCCAAAGAAACACACTCAGAAAACACGGAACCTTTCTGTCTTACTTGATACTAAATCTAGCAACATAAAACTGCTATACTACAGTCTTGGTTATTCAACTCTGGGACACATAGATTTGAATTTTATGAGCAGTGCATTAGTAAGTAGGAATCAGGCAAATTATTTAAACAAGAAAACAATTTATTCATATTGAAATAATGTACAAAAAGGTCAGTACTAAAATTAAATGGAAACACAATTAATCTTCTTAAGTAAACAATTCTTGTAAAACAACGTGTCTATGATATTTCTTTAGTTAACACTTAATCACACACAGAGCAATTCTTCCATTCTAAACAAAAGCAGGCTTAGCTGATAACAACATTAAGCACATATCATTTCACCTTAAAGTATGCTAAGTTTTCTCTCATACCACTGAACAAGATAATTCAAAGATTAGCTTAATGCCTATAGTCCTCAATTATTATTACAAAGCAAACTCCAGACAAATCACCGTCACAACACTTGCTCTAGTAAAAACAACATAAATCGTTACTTTGAAATAGTAGTCTAGTCCACTCTCATAGATTCTTGAAATCTCTTTCTTCTGATGCTTTCCGATCATGGCTACGCACACGGGTACCTTTTCCCGGATTTGTGAGATCACTTCTTACTTTGCGAACTTCAAGAAATTGGCTGCATGAAAATCCGATAATAACTTTCTTCAATCCCAACTCAAATTAGTTGTCTCACACGTCTGGCATCTGTCGGCTGGAACGCAGGACTCCGACCTTTAATCGGGGAAGCCTTCCCGAACCTGGATCCAAAATAGAACGAAGACTAACTTATTCTGCCACACACATCGAATCTGCCTTTCCTTCTGCGTGGCCTTCCGCCTGAATACGATTAGCAAAACTCTGTTGAGACTCTGTAACCTTGGACTTCCGTTTCCGTAACCCCCGTATCCTTACTGCATAACTTACCTCACCGTATCCCTCTCGTGACTGCGTCGGTGTAACTCTTCTCGTCGTGTCCCCCTTGTCTTCGTAGCAACCTCCTTTTATCTGGCTCACTTGACCTTGGATTCTGCTACGATTTAATCCCTTGGGTATTTCGTGGGTCTGCACCCGCCACCTCTTTCCGTCGTTGTATTAAGGCGGGAAACCCCCGCACATATTTGACCTTCGTGATTGTAATTGCACTAGGTCATAAGTTAATAAGATAATCCGTCTGGAAATATCTTTGTATGAAACTTTCTTTTGACATAAATTATTTCACATTTAACTTTCATTGTTCTTTTTACAAAATTTTGGCGGTTACACTATTTAACAATTCACAAAAATTTATTTCTATATTACTAAACATAACAAATTTTGCTGATAAATCATAAGTATGTTGAATAGAATTTCGATTTCCAGTAAAATCGGTATATAAGGTATTTTTTGTATAAAAATTCTATACACGATTTTACACTATGATAATAATCTGAAAAGTTCAGTCAATCTTCTTTTCTAGGACAGAAAATAAAACACGTCCGTCTACATCAAGCTCACAATCAAGAATCTCTTCCACGTCAATCTTCCAATCATTACCGTGAAGGGACAGTACTAATTAAGGGAATTATCGATGCTATTTCGCAGTACTAATTAAGGGAATTATCGATGCTATTTCGCAGAGGCTAAGTGAGGCTATTGCCAATGTAACTCCGGCTATAGGCGCTAATTTTACATAGGCGCAAAAATTGATATTTTTATAAAGTTTTTTTTTTTTTTTAGAACTCCGCAATTTTCTTTCCTGGCCATAGGCGCCAAAATTCCTCACGACGTCTCTGATATTTCGGATGAACATAGTCTGTGCTATGGTTCAATTGTTGTACAATAGAAATACAGCACAGACTATAACGACAATTCTAACTCAACTTCAGTTTACAAGTCTATTATTATAATAGACAGTGTTTTCATGGTTTTTTCATTTGCCTTAAGTGTTCCCAAACCTGAAGAAGTCATTTTTGACAAAACATGTCGTGTGCTTTATTAAATGAACTTTTTGTCTGTTTCTCGGTTTCAGTCAGTCAAAGTCAAAAAAGACATGAACATATCTACTCACGGAGTTCATATAGCTGATGATCATACATACATACATGCATACATACATACATATATACAGGGTGTTCGGGATAAATTTGACAGTTTCGTAAGGAAAAAGAAAATCTTCTTTGTATCTATTAAATTTAATGAATTGACAAAAAAACATTACAGGCAGAGTTAATTACAATACTATCAACAAGATTTACTCAAAATAACCACCATTAGCATCGATCACAGCTTCAATTCTGCTTCGGAACCTCGAACAAGCTAATGCTACAGTCTCCCTGGGAAGGGCCGCAAAAACTGTTTTAATTTTATCCATTAACTGGGCTTTTGTATTACTGGAAGTGCGATTGGTGTCTTTTTCAACTGCGCCCCATACAAAATAATCCATGGGGTTAAGGTCTGGGGAGTTTGGAGGCCAAACATTTGGACTGGTGAAGTCGTAGAAATTTTCAGACAACCATTTTTGACTTTTCCAAGGTGTGGCAAGGGGTCGAATCCTGCTGCCATACATACGGCCTACCATTGGCTACCCTTGTTATCCAGGGCTTGACTACAGTTAGCAACTCCACAAACAAAGCCCGAATTCCAATGCCAGGGTTCTTCAACACCTGTTCCTGCAGATTTGCGAGGAATTCTGCTGTACGAACGCAATCAGATCGTCTGCTAGGGATCTTTCTTCTTGCTACATCCTCGTAGTCACCATTGCAAGTCTCTAGTTCATGCCTGATTGTTTTTACTGTATTCAGGGAGCATTTGGCAGCAGCCGTAATATCCTTATTTTGATGGCGGGCACGAATCATCATGATACAAGTTATTCTCTTCCATGATTCAGGTGGGTTCCAGCTATCCATCCTTTCTGACATCTTGTATATGAATGAAGAAGGGTCGAAACTTTTAAATGAAGAGAAGTGTGTGTTAATACATGTAACTTACGGAAAAATATAATTAATTATAAATATGTCAAATTTATCCCGAACACCCTGTATATATATATATATAT
Source organism: Typopeltis vanoorti (assembly GCF_054136105.1). Classification (NCBI taxonomy): domain Eukaryota; kingdom Metazoa; phylum Arthropoda; class Arachnida; order Uropygi; family Thelyphonidae; genus Typopeltis; species Typopeltis vanoorti. The sequence continues at coordinate 57,771,032 of NC_143569.1, read as the reverse complement.
AATCTAAAAACTTACAAAAATTAATACGGTAAAAAAAAATGGGCATTTCAGTTTAACACAAAAGAGTTAGAAGAATAGCAGCAGTCATATTTGAATTAGAGACCGCGTGGCATTATTAACGTGAGTTGATGTTGAGCGATAGCTGATTTTAGAGCGCCTGTATTAGATTACTGCGCTATGGGAATCAGGCAAACTGTAACTTAGATTGCTGTTCATGTGTGAAGGATCCAGGACTATTTCTTTAGATTCTACAATGCCTCTTTCAAACTCATCATTGCATATATATAAATTGGTCGTGTGATCTCAATCGATTTGGTGTTGACGCTCTTCAAGATTAGTCTGATTGCTCTAATCTGTATTGAGGCAAGCATTTTGAGGGAGCTTTTTTGGGGGGAGGGCATATGTGAGAGCAGTATTCAATGGCTGGTCGGATTTGTGATTCGTATAAGGTTAACAGCTGTTCAGGGACGAAGTAACGTCTTGAGCGAAAGAGCAATCTTCAGAAGCTGAGGATGCAAGGGTTGTGATGTGTTTATGCCAGGAGAGGCATGATGTCAGAGTGATTCCAAGAAGGGAAATCACAAATTTTCTGGAAATTTTGGTGTTGTCAAAAATAACACTGGGAGAAATTGCTTATTTTTTAGAAGAAATAAGAGAGTAGTTTCATTATCATTGAAATTGACCAGGTTATCTGAACCCCTTTGGACGATGGCTTGGAAATCAGAATTGACGGCAGTAGTGGATGATGTTCTGTAGTTGAGGTGAGTTGTGTAGAGTAAGGTTTATCAAACGAAATGGAGGAGTGCAATGTGCTGTCGTCTCCAAAACTGTGTATTCGGTTTGAAGTCAGCTGAAAAAGGTCATTGATATATAGCAGGAAGCGGGTTGGTGAAAGGACAAAATTTTGGTGAACCCCAGCATTAGTTGATTGGTGAGAGGATAAGGAACCATCTATCACCACATGCAGTGTGCATCTAGATAGAAAGCTGGCAATCCAACAACAGAAATTTTGACACAGACCAAATGATGGCAGCTTGCTTACTAAGCCCTTCTGTCTGACTCAGTCAAGATATCAAGTGCAACTGCTTGAGATTCGCAAAACATTTCCATGGTTTTGTTCAGAGATGTGTGACATATATAAGCAAATCTCCTGTTGATTGGCAACGTGGAATCCATACTGGCGATCGTTAGTTAGGCGGGTACCTCGAAGGTAGTGTAGGAGTTGGGAATTGATGATTTTTTTATTACGTTAGACAGGACTGATGTGAGAGAGATCAGGCGGTAGTTGCACGGCAGTGATTTGTCACCCTTCTTGGGAATAGGTTGAATATATGAATATATGCCAATTTCCAGGCTTTGGGATAGATACAGTAGAGTAAGACAGTATGTTTTTTTCATACAGGTGACATAGGACAGGAGTCAATTCTAGTGCACAAACCTTTAGGACAATTGGAGGAATGTGATCAGGGCCAGGAGAGTTTTTTTGGTGTCTGATTTGATCAGTATTTTACTGATCTCTTTCTGGCAAAAGGATATAGTGGGCATTGTATGTTGGCATCTGGAATGGTTGGGGTTATTTACCATTGTGAATTATGCATGCATTGGATGCAAAGTGTGAGGTCAGGAGGTGGGCCCTTTCTGTAAGTGATGATGCAATAGAGCCATCTGGGTGTGATAGGGGTGGGAATAATGTTGGGCAGGTGTAATAACCGATTGATTTGGCGAGATACCAAAAGGCTCAGCTGATGTTTGGACATGCTGGTAATTTCCTACTTTTTGCTCTTTGAAACTCTGTTTTGGAAGCATTTATTGTTTTTTTTTTTTTTTTTTTGCATTTATTTCTGGCTTCGGTATGAGCACTAAAGTAGGTGGAGTTCTTGATTTGAGCCAGTTATGATATGTTTTTTGTTTTTTTTTTTCATTTGAACAGCCTTACCGCATCTTTTAGAAAATCTGTGTTACTTAGGAAATGGCCGTTCAGAGTACTGTAGGGAATGTTATAAGTTTGGTGTATGTGTTTGGGTTGGAAAGGAATAGCCCAGCCATGGGAATGAGACATAGAAGTTGCAGAGGCTATCCCACCTGGCATGTTATAATGTCAAATTAATATCGTATGGGAGTGGCTGTGTAAGCATTGTTGCATGGGCGAGGAGATGAGCACTAGATTGTGGTCAGAATTGCCTGGTGGCCCACTACATTCATATATTTGAAAGGGTGATTGGTGAATAGAGATCTAGGGTATTTTGAGAGTGGTTCGGGTTATCAGGTATTCTGTTTGGCATCTGAACAAGTTGTGTAAGGTCATTAGTAATGGCAAATGTTTCAGCATCTCTGTCTACAAGACCTGTACAGCTAGAGGGGGAAAGCCAGTTGATGTTATGGATATTAAAATCTCCTAGGAGGATGATTTTGCTGTTGAGAAAGTGGGACTTGAGAAAATCAATTTTTAAGGGGCGGAAATTAAAGAGCTCAGATTGATTGGTTGAATTATGGGAGAGATAGAGGCAGCATATGAATTTGACTGAGTTGGGAACGGATATTTTCCACCAAATAGGGTCAAAGTTGGGGGATCCTAGGTTGTGTTCTCTCTCTCTAGTAAGGTATGTCAGAGCGGATGTAAGGACCAATGAAAGGAGTAAAAGAGGATGAGTTTGGAATGTTGAGATGAATAGTGCTGGCGGGGGGTGAGATTTGAGTTACTGCCAGAAAGCGTAGGTGGGGTTTGGTAGACTGAAGATGAGAGTGGACACAGTTAAGGTTGGAGTTTAGGCCATGGATGTTGGTGAAGTGGATATGTAGGGTTTCGTGAGTCATATGTATAATCCCAAGAATCATGCACATTGCCTATGCAGTGCCTGCATAATGGTGTCTGTTAGCGGCATCACTTGATTTTTGCACCAATTAACTTGTCCTTAGTCGATGATCCAACTGTTGTCACCATTTTGACGTTTACTTCAAGTTGTCTTCGAAGCAGCTGTGCACGTCTGGTTGAGGACGTATGCACGATTGGGGACAAGTGTCTTTTAAGTTGTTGTTAATCGCTCTTATTAGTTTGGATGTGCTTGCCGTCATGTCACAAGTCACTTTTAAGAGGCACGAAAAGTTCGTTCCATCCTTTCTTTTATATATGGGTCCAAAGCGATGGCGCATGACAATATTTTTAGATTCGTTGTCACATTCTTCTGCTAATTTCATGATGTCTTCTTTTAGTGCTTTTCCGTTTTCCTCTGGAAAGCATTATTTTTTCAAAATAACGACGTTGAATTTTTTTTTGATTTTGGCCTGCATCAAGTCGTGCACTGTTGATGCGATCAGGTCGAGGAGTTCATTCGAGGGTAAAAATGACATTGCATTGTGGTGCTGATCGTCAGTTAGTTACAGGTTGGTTTGATGTTGAATTTTTTAACACAATTACTCAGCAGTAGCCCAACTATTATTCATTATAACGGTGCACTAATGCCCGAGCGTCCCTCCTGCCATAAGCACTTTCGTCCACTGTTGCGTTGATCATATTTGTCCTATCGACTGCAATGTGGACATTACTTTAAAGTGTGTTCCTCAACTACCGCATGCAATTTCAGCTGTTCTGGTCACAGTTGTACCTGCCAACCTGGCTCCAACAATCATGCCCCTTTCAAAGTCACTGAGGTCCTCTCTGGATTTTATTCTAATGTGCACTAAACGCTGGCATGCCTCCGCTTACCCTTATACACTCGTCCCTGGGAATGTAGGGAATGAATTTTCATATCAACTGCATAAGATTGGTGCATCGTAGATGCTGCTTTGCAACTATCGATTGCTCAATGTTTAAATTTTTTTTTGCCCATGAATTATATATATCTATATCTATCTATCTATCTTTTCTTCTCCTGCTGTACGAGTTCTTATATATCTTCAATTTGGACGCCATAATTCCTTCTCGGACACCTGCACCCCTCACCTGAGGCTATAGCCGGCGAAGGATTACCCGCCATGGCAACTGCACATTCATGTACTACCAAGTATTTAGCAATTCAAAGACCCCCTACGACTTCGGACCCGGAAGGAAGAGCAAAGTTCATCGGAACTATGTACATGGAAAACAGGTCAGTCAATTCAAAATCTTATGCTAATGTTGTATCTAATGGAAATATCCTATCGTCTCCCAAAACACTGATCTCACACACGAACGCCTCATCAGCCAGCAATAAACCGATTAACGCAAAAATAACTACCACTGTTACGAACGTCATTTCCCGAGAAAATGGGATTGTTATTTTCGCCACCAAAGAAAACATCCCATTAGAAGATTATCTGACGGCAATCGCCAAAATTGTGCCCGCAAAAAACATTACTGACGCTTCCCGCGTAGCTGGAACTGTGCAGGTATATTTTAGCCATATCTCATGGGCACAAACGGTACTGCAAAAAGGAGTCGATATTGGCGATTATCACTTCGAAGCAGCCCCAATAGCACTGGCCCCAACAAAAGTAACAGTATCAAATGTTCCCCCTGAAATTCCTCATCAACTCATCAGATCCATGTTATCAAGATACGGTTCGATCACAGGAAAAATACGCACATTGTCAGCAGCCACGAGGAAGCCCGAATTTGCCCATGTCAAAAGCTTTCGAAGGCAGGCATTAATGCATTTTCCAAACAACGACGCACTACACGACCTCCCAAAATTAATCAACACGGGCATAAACGGAATAACCTATACTTTCTACTTATCTTCCTCATCACAGTGCTTCTTCTGTCATGAAGATGGTCACATTAGGAAACAATGCCCCTATATTACAAACAGTTCATAAACAAACATCCCAGCCCAGAATAGTAAACCAATTGAACAGAATAACATCGCACATGAAGAAAATCAAAGCATAGGAAAAAGTAAACCAAAAATTCTCTCCTCATCACAAACTTCAGAGGAAAGAAAATCCCGAACTGAAAAAGACAACGCTCACGTCGCTCTTGAACGCCTGCCAAGTAATGAGATCCAAGGCTCAGAAAACGAAGTCTCACAACATGAAAACACGGATCCTCCCAACAGAGATGACAAGGACGAACTAATTAAAAGCAATCCCCAGACCCAGCAACCAGAATCACTAACTCAGCCTCCCACTAATTCAAAACCTCACTCTATAGAAGAAACTACTCAAAATGACCTTACTCCACCTGCAGCCAGCCAAGGAGAAACAGAGTTCCCAGACGATGAGGAAACTGTATTTCCACATGACGACCTAGAAGAAGAGGAAGCTGAGGGCGACCTTCCTCACACTGAGGGTCCCCTAACCATGAAGCAGCTGTCATCCTTCATACAGAAAGTGCGAGGTTCTCCTCACAAACTAACTATAGCCCTTAAATACACCACAAGAATCCCGGACCTAATATCTAAACTTCAGGAACTACACTCGAAACTGAAATGTAAAAAGAGCAGAGCAGAGGTTAACAGAAGTAAGCGAATCTACTACCTAATTAATGGTCTACAAACACAGTACCAGGACCAATATTAGATTCAACTTACAATCAAACTTTCATAAATCATAATGTCTGTTAGCCTTTTCTCTCTCAATGCAAGAGGATGTGCCTCTGCTCTATGCAACAGAATAGTCTTTGACCAGGTACAAAAATATCATATAGACCTAATACTAATGCAAGAAACAAACATCAACTCCTCATCCAATTTATCCAGAAGATGGGCAGAGTGGCCTTATGATTTACAGCAGTCTGCAACCCAACAACATCATGGAGCAGGAGTTAGCTTAGGTGTACATCATAGATCTCTCTACAAACTAAAAGCGATTACCGATATACCAGGATATGCCTTGTATGCTCACATAATAGCACCCAACCATAATACCCTGCATGTGTTCAACATCTACATACCACAGCATGATGCTCTGGCATCACAAATCCTGGATTTCGTTCAAAACCATCTGTCTAGTATAGACCAAGAACATGTCATAGCGGGAGACTTTAATTGCACTCTTGACCAAGAAAAAGACAGACTTCAGTGTGCTGAACATCGTAGCCAATTAATAAACAAACTTCAAACACTGGTAAACGATAATGAACTCATCGACGTCTTCCGGCATCAACATCCTGATAAGAAATCCTACACATGGAGGTCAGCAATCACAGCGACAAATAGGCCACTCTACCAAGCACGACTGGACAGATACTACATTTCCAAACATACCTTGCCTCTAGTCAGAAACATCTCACACATCCCTTCCTACATTTCAGATCATTGTTTCGTCAAGCTGCAACTTTCATTATCCTTGGTAGCACCAAATCAGGAAGTGCATACTGGATCTTCAACAATACTCTCCTGAAAGATCCAGATTATATAATAAACACTCAGGCTTTAATAACCAACCTCACTCACTCGAAAGTGGATATAGAACCAATGAAAACATGGTGGCCTCACCTAAAATCACGAATAAAATCATTTACGCAGATCTACAGTCACCAGAAAAATCAACAGAAGAACATTAGAATCAGACAACTTGAAGCCCTGAACATCATTCTGCCTTCCAACCCATGCAAAGACAGGCAGAATTATCGGCAAAAGGTGCCCTACTTAGATCGCGGCATACACAAATAAATCTTTCAGACGCCCCCACAAAATATTTTTTTCTCTTTGGAAAAAAAATGCCAGGCAGCAAATTCCATCTCTGCTATCAGACTTCAAGATGACAGCATCACAGAAGATGCAAGAAAAATCACCTCTGAAATCCTACAATACTACAAGAATGCATACAGCACTGCAGGAACATCCCATCATTCCATTCACGAAATACTGAAAGAAACAAAAAAAATCTCTGCAACAGATCGGAACCACTTAGAAAAGAAAATCACGCTACATGAACTGAAAACCGCATGCACATCCTTGCCAAAGAACAAATCTCCTGGCCTTGATGGTCTCACGTCAGAGTTTTTCCAAGTCTTCTAGAATCAACTCGGACCACTTCTCCTCGAAACACTGCAAGAAGCCTACATCAATGGCATCCCACAATCCGTCACGACCTCAGTAGCACGATTGATACCAAAGAAGGGAGACCACACGGATATCCGAAACTGGCGTCCAATCTCCCTAATTAATACCGATTGCAAAATAATTTCCAAAGTTATAGCAAAACGAATAAAGCCAACACTGCCTGAAGTTATTGGCCAACATCAATCGTACTCTGTCCCAGGAAGATCAATACATGATAACCTCCATTTAATAAGAGACCTCATCCACATCACAAACAGCCAACATGAAGACCTAGCAGTCGTCAGCCTTCATCAGGAGAAGGCTTTCGACAGGGTAGAGCACGAATACCTTTATGAAGTTCTAAAGGCATTTGGCTATGGTCCTCTCATCATTGAAACAGTGCAAATGCTTTACAGAGATGCACACTTCTGTTTAAAAATCAACAACAGGCTCACTCGCACTTTGTCATACTCTCGAGGGATCAAGCAAGGATGTCCCCTCTCTGGTCAATTATACACACTGGCCATAGAACCCTTCTTAAAAAGAATACACGACACCATCATCTCCAAACGAACCAGAATAATAGAACCACATCAAAAAATTACCTTATCAGCATATGCCGATGACGTCACTGTAATAGTCCGAAATGAAGAAGAAATGACAGTAACCAAAGAAGCACACAGACTATACGCACAAGCCTCAGGGGCCAAATTAAATTCTGCCAAAACCACGGGCTTGTGGTCAAGCAGATGGAAGTCTAGAAATGATTCTCCGATCGAATGTACCTGGTCAAGCGAAGGACAAAGATACTTAGGTGTGCACCTTGGCAACACCAAAATATATAACACACTGAACTGGACACAGCTGCACAATCGTTTTAAACAGGTGCTAGGTAAATGGAACAGCGTTCGTTCCATGTCTTCACTTAGAGGAAGAGTACTAATAGTTAACCAGATGGCTGCGAGTGTCTTATGGCATACCCTCAAAGTACTCACACCTCCTGAAGAATTTCTCTACCACATTCAAAAGGAAATCAAACGTTTCCTCTGGAACAAAACTCACTGGACAACATACCCTCAACTCTGCAAGCCACTCAGCAAGGGAGGTCAAGGCCTGATTTCCCTTGAAAACAAGATTCGATCCTTCAGGATAATCCTCCTCCTAAAGACACTTCAATGCAATCACACTTATGTAACCACCTTCGATTACATCACGAAAGCATCCACCAGAGGACTTACACTTTCCACAATCCTCCGAATGGCCAGTCCTGCACCATCTCCTCCTAAACTACCTCCTTTTTACAAAGATGCTCTACAGCGATGGAAAAACACAGGACTCCATCACACACTCACAGGATCAACAGAGTCAGCTGTACTTACAGAACCACTATTTTCAAACAAAAACATCACAAGTCTCACAACTGGCCAGCCTTTTCTTTTCCCTACATGGAACTGGGCAGGAATAAGAGTCATAGGAGACCTCCTAACCCACACCCTAAAGTGGAAAGCATTCACAAGCCTACCAATGAATAACCCAAAAACTGAAAAGCAATATCAACAGCTGCAAGCCTCCATTATAAAAGCCTATCCAGATATCGCTACACCTCAGGAAATCCGTATTCCTTCTAGAAACTGCTCGCGGCCAATATTTCATCTTGTACAATCTGAAGCCTCACTTCCAATTCTTCCCTCCAACTACAAGAAAATATATCACTTCCTCATATCAGTGTCCCCATCCTCACCATTCTTACATTCAGCCTTAACACTCTCATCTACAAGGCTGCATATACCATACAGTTTTCAGTGGGATCTGCCATATAAATCAAAATGTGCCAAACCAGATTCCGAAATACAGTGGAGACTATGGCATAACATCTTGCCAACTCCTTCAAAGCTCTACAAATTTAAGCTAAGAGAAACGGATCTGTGTCCATTCTGTGACGTTTCAGGCACCTTGGAACACACATATCTGACCTGCCCTGCAAACAAAGTGATAATCACCTATGCCCTGAATACCGCCTCTAGCACCTGTAACTACACACACAGCCAAGAAGACTACTGGAATTTAGTCCACAAAGAAGAAAACAGACACAGAACATGCAATTTCATCTTCATCTGCGCTAAGGCCGTCATCTACAGCTTTTACCTAAAACAGACAAGAAGTAACCAGCACCCATCCATCACTGAAACTGCACAAACCCCTCATGCACATCCTCCGTCGGAAACTAAAAAGCAGGCTTCTATTGGAACTTGTGCACTTCAAAGAAACAAGAACTGTCGCGAAATTCCTAGAGGAGTGGAATCCAACTGGTACCCTCTTCTGGATTGACGGCGACAATGTGCTTCATCTGAATGATAACTCAGACTGAAACTGAACTGTTAATTTTGAATATTCATTTATTGCATTCTCTATTGTACACCCAGAAGGAAAATGTTTTCTTTCTCTGTAAATATATACTTATAATATGTAAATAGTCATTGTTGCCTATCGTGTAATGTTTATTTTAACAAGTTAAATAAAAAAATAAAAAAAAATCTATCTATCTATCTATCTATATATAGATAGATAGATAGTATATATATATATATATATATATATATATATATATATATATATATATATATATATATATATATATATATATATATATATATATATATATATATAAGTTATAAATTATCATTGCTCTGCTTTCTTTTTAAAAGTTCATCTGTGCGATTTCTGGCTGTTTCCTCAGCTCAAGAAACCACTAAGAGGCCGCCATTTCGAAACCAACAAAGCATGTGTAAAAGCTGCGGAGGCAGTTTTGAAAGAACTCTCAAAAAACGGACTCTCACATGTGTTTAAGTAGTGGACGCAACGTTGGGACAAATGCATCGCGTCTCACGCTAGTTACTTCGAAAAAGGCCATGTAGATGATGACTATTAAAGGTAATCTGTTTTCTGTATAAATATAGTCTTATAACTTATTTAACAGCCTCCTTATATATATTACAGAGAACGAAACATTTTCCTTTCTGGTATACAATAGAGAATGAAATAAATGAATTCAAAATTCACAGTTCAGTTTCAGTCAGAGTTATTATCTTTCAGATGAAGCGTATTGTCGTCTTCAATCCAGAAAAGGGTACCAGTTGGATTCCACTCCTCTATGAATTTCGCGACAGTTCTTGTTTCTTTAAAGTACTTAAGTTCCAATAAAAGCCTGCTTTTTAGTTTCCAATGGAGGATATACATGGGAGTTTGTGCAATTTCAGTGATGGATGGGTGCTGATTATTTCTTATTGCTTTGGTTATGTCTGTTTTAGGTAGAAGCTGTAGATGACGGCCTTAGCGCAGATGAAGAGGAAATTGCATGTTCTGTGTCTGTTTTCTTCTGTGTGGACTAAATTCCAGTAGTCTTCTTGGCTATGTACGTAGTTACAGGTGCTAGAGGCAGTATTCAGGGCATAGGAGATTATCACTTTGTTTGCGGGACAGGATAGATATGTGTGTTCCAAGAAACCCGAAACGTCATAGAATAGACACAGATCCGTTTCTCTTAGCTGGAATTTGTAGAGCTTAGAATGAGTTGGCAAGATGTCAAGTCGGAAGATGTTGGCAAGATGGCAAGTCGGAATCTGGTTTGGCACACTTTGATTTATATGGAAGATCCCACTGAAGACTGAGTGGCATATGCAGCCTTGTAGATGAGAGGGTTAAGGATGAATATAAGAAGGGCGAGGATGGAGACACTGACATGAGGAAGTGGTATATTTTCTTGTAGTTGGAGGGAAGGATTGGAAGTGAGGCTTCAGATTGTACAAAATGAAATATCGGCCCCGAGCAGTTTCTAGAAGGAATACGGATTTCCTGAGGTGTAGCGATAACTGGATAGGCTTTAATAATGGAGGCTTGCAGTTGTTGATATTGCTTTTCAGTTTGTGGGTTCTTCATTAGTAGGCTTGTGAATGCTTTCCACTTTAGGGTCTGGGTTAGGGGGTCCCCTATGACTCTTATTCCTGCCCAATTCCATGTAGGAAAAAAAAGAGCTGGCCAGTTGTGAGACTTGTTATGTTTCTGTTCTAAAATAGTCGTTCTGTAAGTACATCTGATTCTGTTGATCATTTAAGTGTATGATGAAATCCTGTGTTTTTCTACCGCTGTAGAGCATCTTTGTAAAAGTGAGGTAGTTTAGGAGGAGATGGTGCAGGACTGGCCATTCGGAGAGTGTGGAAAGTGTAAATCCTCTGGTGGATGATTTCGCGATGTAATCGAAGGTGGTTACATAAGTGTGATTGCATTGAAGTGTCTTTAGGAGGAGGATTATCCTGATGGATCTAATCTTGTTTTCAAGGGAAATCAGGCCTTGACCTCCCTTGCTGAGTGGCTTGCAGGGTTGAGGGTATGTTGTCCAGTGAGTTTTGTTCCAGAGGAAATGTTTGATTTCCTTTTGAATGTGGTAGAGAAATTCTTCAGGAGGTGTGAGTACTTTGAGGATATCCCATAAGACACTCGTAGCCATCTGTTTAACTATTAGTACACTTCCTCTAAGTGAAGACATGGAACGAACGCTGTTCTATTTACCTAGCACCTGCTTAAAACGGTTGTGCAGCTGTGTCCAGTCCAGTGTGTTATATATTTTGGTGTTGCTAAGGTGCACACCTAAGTATCTTTGTCCTTCGCTTGACCAGGTACATTCGATCGGAGAATCATTTCTAGACTTCCATCTGCCTGACCACAAGCCTGTGGTTTTGGCAGAATTTAATTTGGCTCCTGAGGCTTGTGCGTATAGTCTGTGTGCTTCTTTGGTTACTGTCATTTCTTCTTCATTTCGTACTATTACAGTGACGTCATCGGCATATGCTAATAGGGTAATTTTTTGATGTGGTTCTATTATTCTGGTTCGTTTGGAGATGATGGTATCGTGTACTCTTTTTAAGAAGGGTTCTAGGGCCAGTGTGTATAATTGACCAGAGAGAGGACATCCTTGCTTGATCCCTCGAGAGTATGACAAAGTGCGAGTGAGCCTGTTGTTGATTTTTAAACAGAAGTGTGCATCTATGCAAAGCAATTACACTGTTTCAATGATGAGAGGAATATTGCCAAATGCCTTTAGAACTTCATAGAGGTACTGGTGCTCTACCCTGTCGAAATCCTTCTCGTGATCAAGGCTGACGAGTGCTAGGTTTTCATGTTTGCTGTTTGCGATGTGGATGAGATCTCTTATTAAATGGAGGTTATCATGTATTGATCTTCCTGGGACAGAGTACGTTTAATGTTGACCAATAGCGAGATTTATTGTGAACATAACAATCTTATTTACAGGATTAACCGTTTTTTGGTTGTCTGCAGTCAGACAGAGAGGTTACATGCTGATATTCTTGTTGAGCTGTGTTACATCGAAGTCACTTAAAAGACAAATTACATTTTTTTTTTTTTAGATTAAAGCCATTAAGAGTTATTCTAACATGATACTGTATAAGATCATAAAAGTGGAAGAACATAGGAGTTTCTATTGCACAATATTGTCTATTTACATGAGAGTGCCAGCTGATTAATTTTCGCACTGTTAAGCACAACAATCCTTCTTTTTTCCTCTTTCTTTGGGGGGGGGGGGAATGGTGTCACTTCTATGCTGGAAAGTGAATTATAATGCAGTCGCCCTGCTCAGCCAGAAGTTGATTCCGTGGATTCCATTCTTGGTGGAAAAGATCTAATGTGTTGAATTGCCTGTAGTGGTGGTGATACTCGTGTAGGATCCGACTTCACACCTTTTGTTGGAAGACTGCAGTGAGTTGGTCAGTTCCTCTCTCTGTGAAGTTGCTGTGCTGTCTGGTCTTGTATGTCTGAGGTAGAAGTTGTATATTACCGCTTTCGCGAGGATGAAAAGGTAGTTGCAGCATGAATGGTTATTTGACTCCGCATGGACGAGATTGAAATATTTCTCTTCTGTATGAAGACTACCACAGGTGAGAGCTGCCGTTTCCCGAGACAAACTGATAAATTGAGTGTTGACTGGGCATTCCAAGTAGATATGCCGGACTGTTCCTAATGGGTAGCAGAACAGGCAGTTATCTGAGACGTTTGAGTTAAATTTTCGTAATATAGTAGAAGTGGGTTATATATTGTGCCACATTCTCCACTGAATATCTGCGTGAGGTTTGATGGCTCTTGTGCGATATGGTAGATCCCATTGAAATAGTGTTTGATCCGATGATGCAAGATTTTCCAATAAAGTGCTTTGGTTCGACTGTTGTGTTAGAGTGCTGTAGATCTTGTTGGTGTTGCTGGGTGTAAGTTTCTCTCATGAGTTATTGGTTTTTATCAGAAAGATAGGCGCCAGATCTTCTGAGTTGGGAGGGCTAAGCCCCTCTTCTGTTATGCTATCAGGCATAGCGGCTTGAAAAGCGGCCTTTACGTTGTATATCTGCTCAGACTGATTCCCATATTCCAGGTTTTCGAGCGAATTTGGAAAGCGCCAGGTGAGGCTTGGAGAAAGAATGTCACCCAAGATCCTCACGCTTCGCCCAGCTCCATGGAGGAAAGAAAACTCTTTCTGAGTGATCGGGCTTTTTTACCATCGTGTTGTGAAAGATGGGTTCCATGAGGATTTCAGGTAGGGATGCTGTCTTCACTGTGTGCTGGAGGTTTAGCTTCTTCCATCGTCGAAGGGCATCTTTGTAGAAGTTTGTTAAATTTACTGGCACTTGAGCTGTTGCCATTCTTAAGGTTGTGGAGAGAGAGACCTCTAGTGGCAGAAGTGTAAATATATTTAGTGGTGCATTTGTGTGATATTTCCTTTGGTTGTATGGTATTCAGGAGAGATCGAGCGCGGAACGTTGTTATCCTATTGTCAATGGAGGTCAAATTTTGTCCTCCATCTTTGAGAGAAGTACATAGCTTGGAGTATGAAAGCCAGTTTGTTTTGTTCCATATGAATCGATATATCGTTGACTTTATTTGTTTGATGAATTGCTCTGGTGGCCTAATAAACTTTAGTGTATGCCAAAGGACACTGGTTGCTATTTGGTTAACGATTATTGCTCTCTGGTATCTGTGTCCATTCTGTGTCCACAGAATGGACACAGATCCGTTTCTCTTAGCTTAAATTTGTAGAGCTTTGAAGGAGTTGGTAAGATGTTATGCCATAATCTCCACTGTATTTCGGAATCTGGTTTGGCACATTTTGATTTATATGGCAGATCTCACTGAAAACTGTGTGGTATATGCAGCCTTGTAGATGAGAGTGTTAAGGCTGAAAATAAGAATGGTGAGGATGGGGACACTGACATGAGGAAGTGGTATATTTTCTTGTAGTTGGAGGGATGGATTGGAAGTGAGGCTTCAGATTGTACAAGATGAAATATTGGCCCCGAGCAGTTTCTAGAAGGAATACGGATTTCCTGAGGTGTAGCGATATCTGGATAGGCTTTTATAATGGAGGCTTGCAACTGTTGATATTGTTTTTCAGTTTTTGGGTTATTCATTGGTAGGCTTGTGAATGCTTTCCACTTTAGGGTGTGGGTTAGGAGGTCTCCTATGACTCTTATTCCTGCCCAGTTCCATGTAGGGAAAAGGAAAGGCTGGCCAGTTGTGAGACTTGTGATGTTTTTGTTTGAAAATAGTGGTTCTGTAAGTACAGCTGACTCTGTTGATCCTGTGAGTGTGTGATGGAGTCCTGTGTTTTTCCATTGCTGTAGAGCATCTTTGTAAAAGGTAGGTAGTTTAGGAGGAGATGGTGCAGGACTAGCCATTCGGAGGATTGTGGAAAGTGTAAGTCCTCTGGTGGATGCTTTCGTGATGTAATCGAAGGTGGTTACATAAGTGTGATTGCATTGAAGTGTCTTTAGGAGGAGGATTATCCTGAAGGATCGAATCTTGTTTTCAAGGGAAATCAGGCCTTGACCTCCCTTGTTGAGTGGCTTGCAGAGTTGAGGGTGTGTTGTCCAGTTAGTTTTGTTCCAGAGGAAACGTTTGATTTCCTTTTGAATGTGGTGGAGAAATTCTTCAGGAGGTGTGAGTACTTTGAGGGTATGCCATAAGACACTAGCAGCCATCTGGTTAACTATTAGTACTCTTCCTCTAAGTGAAGACATGGAACGAACGCTGTTCCATTTACCTAGCACCTGTTTAAAACGATTGTGCAGCTGCGTCCAGTTCAGTGTGTTATATATTTTGGTGTTGCCAAGGTGCACACCTAAGTATCTTTGTCCTTCGCTTGACCAGGTACATTCGATCGGAGAATCATTTCTAGACTTCCATCTGCCTGACCACAAGCCTGTGGTTTTGGCAGAATTTAATTTGGCCCCTGAGGCTTGTGCATATAGTCTGTGTGCTTCCTCGGTTACTGTCATTTCTTCTTCATTTCGTACTATTACAGTGACGTCATCGGCATATGCTGATAAGGTAATTTTTTGATGTGGTTCTATTATTCTGGTTCGTTTGCAGATGATGGTGTCGTGTATTCTTTTTAAGAAGGGTTCTATGGCCAGTGTGTATAATTGACCAGAGAGGGGACACCCTTGCTTGATCCCTCGAGAGTATGACAAAGTGCGAGTGAGCCTGTTGTTGATTTTTAAACAGAAGTGTGCATATAGATAGATAGATAGATAGAGAGAGAGAGAGAGAGAGAGAGAGAGAGAGAGAGAGAGAGAGAGAGAGTGGCCTTAATTAAAGAGGTGTTCAGAGTCCTGTAGCGAAAGATGTTTTGAACGAAATTCAACTAAACATGGTGTAAATACACTCTGGAACATGGTAATTTTATTTTCAGAAGATAAAAAATAGTACAAACTGCAACCAGGGGCATTTGGAGCTACAAGCGTAATATTTGCATACTTTCTCTATTTTTATTGACGAGTTCGTGTATATAACGAAGACCGAAACCGATTCGTGCATTATGATAAGGCTGAAGTGCTATGGATCTCACTAGAACGTGCGTTGCTAATCAGCTTTACTATGAACCACGTGGTAACACTATTGCCTCGCTCCGAGAATTCCGGTATTTGAAGGATAGGAGAAAAGGTCCAATGACAATAACAAATCTTAGAAAAATTATTTTACGATTTGAATATAGCGAATCTTTAGGAGTGAAGCCAGGATGAGGGCGCAAATGGATTATTATTGAACAAGTTGGCGAAGTTGAAACTACCGTGGGAATGGATCGGATGGATTATTCCGTGTGCCACGGAATGAATATTCCGTGGCACACGAAATGAATAGCGCACTAGCGCCTGGCAGTGCTTGAACAATATCATGGCAGCTGGACATGCCATACTCAATTGTGTGGAAAATCCTGCGTCAAAAGCTGAGATTTTGTCTCGTCAAGATCAACTATACTCAAGCTTTGCTTCATGGTGATACGGAAATTCCATTACAGTTTGTTCTGACGTTCTTACTTCGAATGGAAATGGATGATGCATGCCGTGGAAGATATTGTAGATTGACGAGACACATTGTTATTTAAATGGTAGCGTTATCTCACAGAATTACAGCAATTTGGCTGCAAATAACCATCATGTGTTCCATCAGGCACCTTTACATTTATCGTAAAACATACTCTAGTGTGGTTTCAGTGCATCGTTTATTATCGGTCCATACTTTCTTGAAGAACTTCGCCAGACAGGACCAGTGACATATGCCATCTCTGCTATTAGGTATCGAGAGATGCTGCATAACTTTGTTGATCGACAATTGCAGCAGCGAAGGTGCCTTAACTCTACCATATTAATACAGGATGGAGTAAGATTTCGCATTGGATTACCGCTACAGCAAATGTTACGAAAACGCTTCACAGAATCCAGAGTGATTATTTATGCATTTACCACAGCATGGCCACAGATCTCCTTTGCATGAGATCAATCCCAGTGACTTTTGGTTGTGGGGCTACTACTAAAACGTGTGGTGTATGAAAAACATGTTCCTGATTTCGCAACATTGAGAGAGACAGAATAACATAATTTGTGAGGCAAATCAATACAGATCTGTTGTGTTCTGCTGTAGAAAATGTTATTCGCATAATGCAGTTCTTAGTACATCTAAAAGGAGGAAATATTGAACCACATCTGTAAGTTATACGAACACGAAAATTGATTTGTTGTGTCTCTTCTAGCTATTATTGTTCAATTAATCCCAAACCATGCGCTTATAGCGCAAAATGTACCTTGGTGAACAGAATTTTGTATTATTTTTTTATGTTCTGTAAATAAAAAGCTCATGATTCAGCATACTTACACAAAGTTTTGTTGAATTTCGTCCAATACATTTTTCACTACAGGGCTGTGAACACCTACACTTTAATTATGACACCTTGTATATACATTCTCAGGCCACATGACAGTACACTGCAGCTTCATCTTCCGCAGATCAACGGAAACCTCCTGATGAACATTATGGAGATAATTTTTTTTTTTTGTACGGTTTCATGAGAAATTATGGTATGAAAATACTGTATGTGTTTGTTTAGGAAACATGCAACTTTATTAATTTATTTTCAAATGATAACGGTATATTCGTTGAAGGAGAGTTGTTGCTCTAATGTCTTAACTCAATTATTGCATCAGGATTTTGACTGGCCCCCATGTGATTTTTGTCATAACTGAGAATCCTATCAATATCGCCGTCTGTGAAAAGCACACTTGAGCATAATCGTATAATCAGCATGCAATTTTGTAGAAACCACTTACAATGTACTGAATGATAATGGCTTAGTTGAAGACATGCTTGAATGTGCTGAAAATTGTAATGCAGTACCTGCCACCTAACTATATGTGGTTACCCTTGCTTCCATTACAGTCCCCACCTGCTAGTACGTAGGTTCTTCGACACTAGATACTGTAATGCTTTCCAGTTTTTTTCCACTCTTCGTTGTCGCGCAACTCCTGTTCATGCTGTCAAACGTTCTTTCGTCTTTATTGCATCCTATGTGAGCATTCACATTTTCTGAACCACTCAATAGAGGCTAGAGGACGTCCGGCAACATGGAAATCGGAGATAAATGAGGATCTCTCGATAAAGATAACATTGTGTGTGTGTGTGTGTGTGTGTGTGTGTGTGTGTGTGTGTGTGTGTGTGTGTGTGTGTGTGTGTGTGTGTGTGTGTGTGTGTGTGTGTGTGTGTGTGTGTGTGTGTGTGTGTGTGTGTGTGTGTGTGTGTTTCAGTTGACAAGCATATAAAAATACCATATTCTCTACTAGTGAACTCACTCTCCATTGAAAAACACTGACGGACAGCTTAGGTTAAATCTGAACGCAACTCCAGAAACTAGCAGTATTGTATTACGGTTGTCTATAATAAAGTTCTTCATCGTCCTCTCTATATACCGCCATGTTGATATACGTGCTGCAAAAAAAGAGGGATGTATCTCGAAAATATGCAAAGTTTAAGAGACTGAAATTTATTGGGACCTTTTCGTTGATTCGTAGGCGTAAAATATGCCATTGTTGTTTATG
Organism: Typopeltis vanoorti; assembly: GCF_054136105.1. Taxonomy (NCBI): domain Eukaryota; kingdom Metazoa; phylum Arthropoda; class Arachnida; order Uropygi; family Thelyphonidae; genus Typopeltis; species Typopeltis vanoorti. Next base: position 57,752,641 of record NC_143569.1, on the reverse strand, counting down.
AGGAATGGATAGAGACATCCTGTATAATAGCGCTTGTGTAGTGCAGTTGAATGAAATGTTTCTCCTGATGCCTTTTCAATACAGATTGGGAGTGATATCATCGGCATATTGATTGATGCAATCACTCATAAAATTATCGGTATTAGAAACATGGTTAATAGAGGATGATGTCTCGATATTCTCAGGAATAGGGGTAGAAGGATATACTATTTTCTAGCAGGATAAGGGGAGAATCAGAGTGGAGGAATATTGTTATGGTAGCTGATGAGAAGCACCCGCTAAGGATAGAGAGCAATGAGAGATATAATGCACATGGCTTTGAGGGTATATGGTGTTAATTAGAGATTGATAGGATCAAACATATATTTGGATGTTGCTATAGGCCAGGGAATGTAGAGGGTGAATTAATAGGAAATGTTCAGACAAATGGGCTTCGTGAGTGGAAAGCGGTTGTTCACTATTAAGGAAATATAGATTAGACAAAGGAAGTAGCCTGTAGTATTGTCATCTTTGGTGGAAGATGACATTCCAGGAAGCTTTTATATGGTAGCTTGGAGAAAGTGGCCATGTGGTATTGATCTAGGGGTTCACAAGTATGCAAAAGTCCGAAAGAAAATGATATGCAATTATAAGGCAGGCGATTTTAGTCTTAGAAATCAACTTGGGGCAGTGCTATGGATGGAGGAATTAAAGGGTAAAGTGGTTAATGGTGCATCTAAGCTAGTTAAGGACCATTTGTTAACAGTAGTAGCAAAGTGATAACACGCACGAAAAAAATAAAACATTTGGGGAGGAATGAGATTAAGAAAGAATTGCAGATAAAAGAGAGGTTATCGAAAAAGTATAGAATGAGAGGTGGTGAACGTTCCCTGAGGAATATAAAGTTCAACCAAGAACGATGACTAGTATAGTCATGAAGAGAAAATTAGAAAATGAGAGGAGGCAAACACTACAACAAGATACATCCCAAAGGAATTTTTCGTTATGTGGCTCGCAATAGAAGGAATAAATACGCAAATGATCTTGCTAGATGAAAAAGATGGTCTAATGAGCAAGATGATATTGTCATTTATTGAATACTTCATTGTGTGTTTCATTCTGGGGATGTGAGTCGTATGCCAAAGAGATTGGAGAGGATTGACGGATTAGAAGTAAGTGATGTGGATGTATTTACAATAATAAGTGCTCTAGATGTCGCAAGGCTGTGGGACTAAATGAAACTTTACCAGGAGTCTTAAGGGAATTCGCTAAGGAAGTACCAGCTCCCTTCACTTATTTAATGAAAGCCTTAACCAAAAAAGTTCCTGGTGAGTGAAAGGAGGGACAAATAGTGCCACTGCATAAGGATGATGGGAGAATTGAGGCACCAAATTATAGACTAATTTGTGTTACTACTGTTGTTCTTAAGGCTTTAGAAAAATTGGTATGGGATCGTGTACAAAACTAGGCAGATGAAAATAATATTATGTGAAGTCAGCACGGATTTGTTAGGGGCAGGTCTTGTTTCAGTAATTTCGTTAACTTTTGTGATAAAGTAACAAGAACGGTTGATAAGGAACATGAATTTACTATAATTTTTTTCAGATTTAACAAAGGCATTTGATAGGGTACCACATGATAAACTGATATTTAACCTGCAACATATGAGTTCGGATATTAAGTTCGGATATTGGCAATCGGTTGTCTGATAGATACCAAAGGGTTGTGTATGGAGGGGCAATATTGGGGAAAAAGAAAGATACTAATTGAGTTTTACAGGGCTCTGTGCTGAGACCACTACTTTTCAACTTCTATATCAATGATATTGTCACAAAAATTGAAGGATAAATCTCGATGTTTGCAGATGGCTTGAAGCTGGGAAAGGTTATTGAATGTAGCGCAGATGTAGTGGATCTGCATAAGCTGGAAATGTGGGCACATGTATAGAGATTACAGCTTAAAATCGCTAAATGTAAGGTTTTGAATTTCGGAAATTGCAGATTGGATACCGTGTACTGTATATGTGGAAGTATGCTAGACAAAGTTGAGGAAGCACAGCATTTTAGATTTATGGTGGTTCGAAATTTGAAATTCAAGAGGAAAGTTGGAAAGGTGAGTAAGACAACTCAGGGGAACATTAATCATCAGAGATAAAAGGGTAGTAAAAGGTTTCATTGTATAAGGACTGATCAGCCCACATATGGACTATTTAGCTGAAATCTGGTCATCAGGGTTTAGAGGGGATGAAGATACTTTGGAGAGAGTGCAGTGGCGGTTGACAAAAATGATTTTACTGCAGTGGAACGTTAGCTACAAGAATAGATCAAAGTTATATAATCTATAGTGTTGGGCTGAGAGAAGGCAAAGGGTTGATATGATTATACATGGAAGTACTGCTTCCGTTTTTTTGCAGTAAGCAGAATTAATATATTAAATGATTAATAATAATTATAATACTTTTTAATTAGTTATTGAAACTTCTTAATTTTTAGATACTGTTTACGATATATACATGTGCACATATATGCATAATGCTATAATAAACAGCACTAAGTGCCACAGGACGTATTCTTCACCACTCTGAACGTGAAGCATTGGTGATTCTCCAAAGGTCTCCTAGCCTTGATGTAAAAAGAATTCGAAAAAAAAAAGTAAAGTCCTGCCATATCAAAAAATGTCTTAAAATTTGCTAGAAAGATAAAATCCTCATTTTTCTCCATCATAAACTATAATTAATCTCTCATCAATTCAATTCACATGTGCAATACCCAAAGGAAAAACCCAATTTTTAAATAACACAAAAAATAAAATGAGATATCAATAGCATCCCTTTCTATGCCCTACATCCCACTAGAAGTAGCCAACTTTAGGAGTCTGGAAAACGCTGAAAAAAAGACTTGGCTATTTGTTAAACTTGTACCTAAAAACTGTGACAAAAGACTGTTGCCATCACTAACATACACAACGTGACAATAAACATCGACTGCTCTGAGTACTGCAGTCGACAACTCTGAGTATTGATTTGCGTATGGAAGAACGTGTTAAAGATATATATATATATATCTTTAACACGTTCGGTTGAATTTTATTGCTGCTTTGGGGAAGACTAACACACACACATACATCTAATTAATAACAATAGTTTTTAGTTAGATACTGTGTTTGCTGGAGTCTATACAGCATAGTTTCTGTATGAGGGGACATGTGTTTCATTAATCAGTGTCGTTTTTTATCCCAGTTGTCTCTAATTGCATTATTTGTTGAGAAATATATTGCACAGACTGCTCATACCTCATTTACTGAAAAAGTATTTGTTTTTCTTGCCTCGTGCAGTATACTGGCTGTTGGGGAAGGCGTGTTATTTACCGCTGCAAGCGAGTTACTATCGCCCGACGTATTTAAGTATTTTTTCATGTGCGAGGTATATGCAAAACTTTTTCGTTTCTTTTTTCGAAAAGTAAAATCTGCAGTGCGAGTTATATGCGAATAAATATGGTATTTCAACTACGGATAAGTACAGTGGTTAACCATGCTACCAGCCAAGATGTCTATAGACGTCAAGGTTATTATTAAGGACATCAAGGTGGATGTGAAGTGCATATTGCAATACCATTGATATTGTATTGAAATATATGATGGATACGAAGAGTATGAGGATGCATATTTGATCCATAATGGCCAGAAAGGTGGTTAAATGGGAAAATAACTCGGTTGACAGTGATAATACAAAAAGCGTTTGTAATGACAGGTTGAGTGTAGTTTCAGAAGAGAAAGAGATCTGTAACGAATCCCCAAAACACAGAATTCCCATCAGTTGCAATGCGATAATATTAATATGCTGAACGAAAGGAAAGATTTGCTGACAATTATGGCCCTCCTTCTATACTCTTCACTGTCATACTGCGGCAACAGACTCACCATCCTAATTCTCTCACTCTTTTCTTTTGCTACCTCAAGAAATTCCTTCACATCCTCACTCATAGCCTTTTTGTTTCCTTTCAAATCATTTGTACTCACTACCACTATCAATTCCTTCACCTGCTGTTTTTGCATTCTAATTGACTGCTAATGTCAATCAGAGATGGGAGCACTTGTCCATTGTAATCTGTCCCTGAACATTTCCAATTCATAAATAGCCTTTGTTCACTGATACTGGTATCAGATTGGTGTTATACTGATATTAGAATAGTGTAAACCTGCCATTCATCAATCTTGAGATGGCTAGTGAAAAAAGAGTTTCACCTATTTCCCTTTGAGAATAACTAGCATTAGAGGATTTGTTTATTTTATATCAATTAATGCAGGTCTATGTTGTGAATTTTACCATGATATGATACAATGCCATGTGACATCTGGATGGGCCATCTTGTTTCTGATGAAAGCTATGTTTGCAATTTAGAGTTAAGGCAACATTTATTTAACCAGTACATAAGCACTGTGACAGTACAACACTCACAAGGAAAAAATGAAAAAAAATTAAATTGTTTGTGTAGCTCAGTGGATGTGGCGTTTGCACACCACCGCGCTTGGCCGCACGAAGGAAGTCTTGGTTTCGAGTCTAGTCGGCGACTAGAGGAAATTTTTCTAAGCCTTTTTTCGACCGGTTCCCGAGTTAGTCGATCTCTGGTACGGGCAAGCAGGTTTTTCCTCCCGGAAACTCGGGTTTTTCGTCCTGTAAACTCAAGAAAATCGACCGTAGAACCCACATTATTTCAGACATTAAATATATTGTGTTAGGGTTAGGCACCACGAGATGGCGGCACATTTGAGCCGTCTCTCTTCACTGCGTACCGCTTAATTAGTGATAGCCTTGGGCCATCTGTCTCTGATTGGGTACCAGTGGAGATTGAACTGCCCACTCAGTCTCCAAAAGTTAGATAGGGCTAAATGGCCTCGCCTACTCCCGTATATACGGGAAAAAAAAAAAAAAAAAAAAAAAAAAAAGGCGTTAGCTGATTTTTTTTTTTTTTTTTTGATAATAACAATGCTTACATTATACAAATGCAGAACATGTTAAAGCTTATATTTCGACATCGATTGAATAGTTAATAATTGGAATTGTTCTATTAACTCTTTAGATTACAAACAAATGCACTGCAATCTAACTCTGATATTCGTTTGGGCTTGTCATTGCATGTTACATCATTCCCAACTGTAACTGCTCAAACGGCAGTGTATCTTTAGTATGCTTCTGCACGTTATTTCTGTGAGATATGAAACGTTTATTATTATTGGTGCATGTGCGTGGTGAACTATTTTTTTGTAAATCTTATTTTACTTTGTTAAAATAACATATTTATTTATTATAGATACAAGGCTGAATTATGACGAGTGTCACCGTTGAAAATATGAAAAGAATTATATTTTTTCAATTATCGTTACAGGAAACAAATGCATTGCGATCCAACACCGATATTCGTTTGCTGTCGTTGCACGTTACGTCATACGATACACTGCCATTTGAGCAGTGTATCATGCTTCCTCGCGTCATTTCTGAGATATGAAAGTTCATTATTGGCGCCGTCTTTGTGGTGAACTATTTTTTGTAAATCTTATTTTATTTTGTTAAAATAACATATAATTATTTATTATAGATACAAGGCTGAATTATGACGAGTGTCGCTGTTGAAAATACGAAAAGAATTATATTTTTTTCAATTATCGTTACAGGAAACAAATGCACTGCGATCTAAAGCCGATATTCGTTTGCGCTTGTCATTGCTATTGATATGAAACTTTTATTATTGGTGTTTGTTCGTGGTGAGGATGAAATATTTTTATTAAAGCAATTTTTTAATATGTAAATTTATTTATTAATAAATTCGTTACTGATTAGGGGAAAAAGTTTTTTTTTTTTTTTGTACATGCAGAATCCCCCCCCCCCCCCCCACACACACACTTAAAATTTTCACCGGCCGCCACTGCATTTAACTCTGTCATGGTGAACAGAAATAATATGCCAGTATGGCAAAGTGGACATCCTCACATCAGAGTTGAAAGTGTTTGTATTTTGTATGATAGTCTGTTATGGTGCACAAACCTTCCTCTTCTGAAAAATAACAATAAGAACAAATTTGTAAAAATTAGACATGTGTCTGTTCCTAGAAGAGAAAACAAAACAGCTAACGGTTATTTATTTCCTTACATGGAGTAAGAGGCTATTTTGACCCTATCTAGCTTGTGGAGACTGAGTTGGCAGTTCAATGTCCACCACTAACCAATCAAAGATAGCTGTCCCAAGACAATCACTAATTATATAAGTGGCAACCGATGAAGAGACTGGCAAACAAGTGCTGCCATCTCTTAGTATTTGACTTTAACAGGATGTGTTCTTGTCTGTCAATTTTATTGAGTTTATGGGATGAAAACCTGAGCCATCAGAAAACATCGCCCACCCATGTCAGAGATCTACTAAGTCAGGAACCAGCCAAAGAAAGGCCAAGAAAACGTTCCTCCAGTAACGACTAGATTTCAACTTAAGTCTATCTTCGTGTGTGCTAGCACAGAGGATGCAGGCATCACTTTCAGACCTTTACAATAATAACAGTATTAATCAGAATTTTATGTATTACTTGTCATGTTACCAAACCTGTTGGATCAACAAAGATGTATAGTAGTTGTGGACGTTGTTCAGCAAAATTTAATTGTTATCCAACTTAAATGACGAAAGAGATATAGTATGCCCACGCTTTAGAGACCTCCACTTGGAAACTTGCCAAGAAGAGTCGATTCATGCTGAAGGGGAGAAATGAAGGATGTACGAATTTGGAACTATTTCATACATCCAACGAATATCACCAACACGCGAAATCACGTGCTTCATAGGTAAAATTTTCCAACTGTTATACAAGCAAAATAGTTACCACTTTAAAAACTACAATGATCATAAAAGAGAAGTTAATTTTCCAACATGTAATAATAAACAACTCATCCCAGAAGACGGATTGATTACCCTATTATCGGAATGGATTCTCCTTTTTGAACATGCACATAAGTGTCGAAGGGTCTCGAATCTGTGGGCGAACTATACTGTGTTTAATTTTTGCTTTCTTGTACTTATACATGCTATTGGAGTAAGTATACAATCAACTGGTAAATATATGCTGTTTATATATGAAACATAATTTACAACATACACTATAACAACAATTAACATGTAACAAAAGTCATAAAACACAATATATATATATATATATGAAATTTATAATTCATAAAAAACTCGACATAAAATTGCCTAACAACAAAACACACCTACTTGTTGCACATAAACAGTAAACTGAGTTTTTCTAAATGCATGCTTCATAGCCATAGAAGCTACAACATCAGATTTTAGCTTCTTATAAAATTACATCTGAACGCCTGCTTGCCCATGACAATACTGCTAATTACTAATTATCAATAGTTTTATAATTAGCAATCTACCATTTTTTTAGTGATATTTAGTATTGATAACAGAGAGCTATTATTAATTTTTTGGGCATGTTAATATATAGGTATAAGAAATCAATTTATTTTAAGTTGGAACTAGAACTTCAGGCTTTCTCATAATTTTCAAGACTATACCATAAAAAGTTATTAATTCATAATGTGTCCATAATTTGAGCGGCTTTCATTATTTTGCTCTGAATGTATATCACAATTACATGGATGTCAAGCAAATGATAATAATTGATATCAACAGAATTTTCTCTATGTTGTTAAGGGAACATCCCTAATTTACTATTTGAGTAATGAAATCAAATCTCTTTGTTTTCAGCTGAGTGTCTGATAAATAAATTGACATAATTTACCAGATTTGTTCTTTGAAGATGGAAGAATCTATAATTTCTTCCATGTTTCTCCTTACAAGCTCAACAGAACTTTCAATATTAACTAAATTTCAACTTGCTTCAAGAATACTTCGGTTGTAGTCAGCAAGGCTAAGGTAAAATATATATTTCATTTTATATGCATTGGTAAACACACACACTGTCACAGGATTGTTACCAGCCTTATAAGGAATGTGTAATGATTTAAAGAGTAAATCAGAACAGAAATGGAGATTTTTATCCATACAATCCAGATGTGGTAGCTGTTAATTTGGTTCATCTGCCATCAGGAAGATTGGTTTATGTTAATATAAGGTATAAAGAAGAACAGCACCTTATCTCCTCTTGTCATTTATAACCGTGCCTCTGTAGCTCAGTTGATGCAGACGAAACCCTTTGGTTGGAAAGACCAGGGTTTGAATCCCATGAGTGACGTAAGGAACTTTATTTGGTCTCTTTCGATGAAAGGCGAGTCAGCAGTCTCATATGGAGGTAGGGTTTTTTTTTTTTCACCCGGAAACTCGGGTTTTTTGTCCCCCAAACAGGCCCTGTGAACACACGCATCTGCAGCTATAGGACACACCGAGAGGCATAGGGCTAACCACCTTATCTTTGAGTTACGGTTAGTTGGAAAAAATCTCGACACTGTAAAAAAGGTAGAAGAGGGAGGATTAAGTAAATATTTATAATCTATGTGGACCACTTCATTATGTCTGATGCTCAAATAGGAAATACTATGGTTAGTTCTTTAATGCAAATCACATTACCCTCTTAAATAAATATGTTATGAAGTTTAAAGAAGCTTTAAATATATGCTACAGCAAATATATATGAAAATGGCTGATATGAAAAATATGCAGGGAAACATAACTGCATTGTTAGTGAACCTGTAGAAAGGCACACATTTTAATGAAGATAGAAACAATAATAAGTAAAGGCTACCACAGCAGGATACTGGTTGAAGAAATGTAAAAGAAAAAAATGTCAAAAAGACCAAGCCATAAAATATTCTTCAACGCTATTTTCGCATATCAGTATTCAAAGACAAGTGGATGTGTAAAAGAGAGCTAAGTGAAGATGGCATTTTCACCTAAACAAAAGAAATGAAAATTCCAAACAAGTTCTTTTCACCCAGAGGAATGTTGTGAATCTCATCAGTCATGCAATCTTAACTGCTCTAAACTATAATGATATCTGGTACATCACTTGAATGTATATTACTTGATATCCTCAACTGTTCCTGTATATTGTTAATGTTCACATTAGTCAGAAATTCAATGAAGAAATTAAGCCAAGCTGAGGTATTTTAGATATTATTATTAACACCAGTCTTCCATGGTGTCCAGACTCATCGTGGACAAGGCAGAACAATTTCATTTTTCAAAAGATTGTACAAAAAAAGGTTGTCCTAGGCAGTAGCAACAAGACTTAAAACTAAAGAGCTACAGTAATGATATTATTATGAAGTTTTTCAATTAAAACCTGAACACTAATGAGAGATAAATGGCTCAATTTTTATTCACCATTCATAAGCATGATATCCACCAAAAAACTATTCCTTTACTATGCCAAAAAATATATGGTATTTAAAAACAATTTGATAATACAGTACTTTCTATTCAGTATGAAATTACAGAATTACATGTCCTTTCATCTCAATTATTATAGTTCAGATCTCTATATACCAACATCGCTGTCTTTGTAACAAATGTTGGAAGACGGATGGGATATTGAACCCTTTGATTGGAAAAAGGATCTCAGCTCAATTCTCATCACATCAAGAATCTGTGTTTTTTTCAATTAATGGGCTGGAAGTTGATCTGATATGGAGGTAGCAGAGTTTTTTTTTTCCATTTCAGAAACTCTAGAGGTTTTAATCCTGAATTTGCTAGAGAACACATGCAGTTAACAGACAAAAATATTATTAGTTTTTGGTAGTAGATGGTAAAGCCAGATATATAAAGGATTAAATAGATTGGGTGGTACAGGGTGCTCTTTCATAATATCTTAACGAATCCTTTGAAGCATTACATAATCCTAATACTCAGTGGCATAGCAACAGTAGAACATGAATCAAACTAAATATCCTAATCTAAAATTTTGCTGAATAATTTTGAATTAAATGCTATGATCAATGGCTTTAAGTGACTTGATGCAGTTTTGTTGGAAGCATAGAATTATATTTTTGTTAATAATTTCACACTTTATATACTAAAATCATTGCCAATGGCAGGTCTATACTATATGAAACAAATACCTTGAAATTTAATTATACTTCCTATGATGTCCAGATTTTTAGGAGTGTTACTGCTTATAGATAAAATAAGTTTATAATACCTGCTGTTAATCATAATCAATACATTATATATAAATAAAAGTATATAACAATGCATAAGTGAATGCTGCTCCACACATACATTTATCTTCAAAAATGCTGTTAATACAAACAAGGATAAAAATTAGTTAAAATGTATTACAATCTTTAGAAAACAGGAAAGTATTATTATTGGCCTCTAACCATCATCTTGTTAATTTATATGCTATTAAAAAAGTATCAAGATTAAATCTCACCAATCAAAAGTTCGATTACCTAATCAGACATTTTTCATTTTATTATTCTTTTATGTTAATTTTTTTTTTTTAACCGAATCTCCAAAAACCAAACTAACCTGCTTGGGCAAGTGGCTGGTATATTCACACTACTAACAGGCCATAGACTTAACCACATTTGGAAGCTTTTTAATGTATTTAACTCATGGCTGAATTTCACCACCTGTACTAAGGGTTCACATCTCTTTTCAAATTATCTTTCACACACATTCATGCTATGGTAGGAACAGAATTCACCTCATGTCAAAAAGTGAAGGTTGCTGTTTGGAATTACAGCCAAAGCAATTAAGATTAAACACAATGAAATTATGTATGTTCATTATGTGCATTCTCGGAGTGGTTTACTTGTTGCGAGTGATAAAAAAAAGAAGTTCATATCATAAAACAAATCCTGCCATCTGTGTGCTAACTCACTTTTGATTGAAGGAAGCATTACTCATCACACTATTGAAAAGATTGAGAAATATATATATACACACACACTTGATAAACATAACTATAAAATATATACGTGATAAAAAGCTTGATAATAAGTAGATTGATGAGTGTATGTGTCTATATATATATATATATATATATATATATATAGAGAGAGAGAGAGAGAGAGACATACATACATACACACAATGAGACAAACATACACATACATACTTGATAAAGATAATTATAAAATATATACATGAAAAGAAAAGTTGATAATAAGTAGATTGATGTGTGTGTATACATATAGATAAACACGCACACTGTATGTGTGTGTGTGTGTGTGTATATATATACACACACATGTGTGTGTGTATATATATACACACATTATATATACACATACAGAGAGAGAGAGAGAGAGATACATACATACATACATACACACACACAATGAGACAAACATACACATACATACTTGATAAAGATAATTATAAAATATATACATGAAAAGAAAAGTTGATAATAAGTAGATTGATGTTTGTGTATACATATAGATAAACACGCACACTGTATGTGTGTGTGTGTGTATACACACACACACACACACACACACACACACACACACACACACACACACACACACACACACATCAATTTACTCATTATGAATTTTTTTCTTTTAAACAGCATCGTTACTTCTCTCGTTATTTCAAAAGATAAAGAAGATTATGATATGATGAGTGTTGACACCACTGTTGTAGTAACTGAGATTCTGCATAAGGCAGTAATGAGTTTTGTGTGCCTGAACAACAAAGTGATCTGTAAAGGTCAATTAAGTGATCAGGAATACAATAACGTTCATTAGGAATAAGGCATTCAAATTTATATTCAGAAGGACTAATAAAATTAAGTACAAAAATGTGGCAGTAATCTTTCATGCTCCTTTCGAGGTCTGATGTAATAAAAGTCAGGCAGTTCATAAAGAAATCCATCATATAGTTTTCATCTTTGCTCAGATCCAAATTTTCACGACTCTGATGCAACTTTACTGTTTCTTCAGATTCTATAATCAATATTTTTCTCTCTACATCATTTTCTAAAGAGATATCACTTTTTCTTTCAGGGCAGTATGACCGAAGCATGTCTGTGATCCATTTTTCACTATCAATAAATATAATATGTCTTTGCTCAAAATCAAATATTACTTCAACATTAAAACATTCACGCAAAAAGGAAGCAAGAGCACTAACTCGTTTTTTGTGCAATGCAGAACAGGGGCAATGTAAAAGGACAACTTGAATTTTATTTTTTTTCTTCAACATTTTAACATCAGAAATATCATTTATCCAAAAGTGACTGGTTACAGATGTATGTCTCCATTTCTTCCAAATCACTCCTATCATTCCAAATAACAAAAGACTTATTATAACACCTAAAAGAGGGTGAAGCCAACTATTTTTTTCTGGTACTCTAGTGGCAGAAATACTAGTGATCAGAGTTAAATTAGCTTTTTGTACAGATATGATAACAGTACGCTTAACAGAGCAATTAATACTATTTCCAGTACATTCAGGAGTCTCTGGATAAATTCTAGCACAATAGTTACCTGGAAGTAGGTTTGTAAATGATGATACATTTTTCATCTTAACTTTAACTGTTTTTTTCTGTACCAAGCTTCCAGTTAACCCATCACATTCTACAGCAACATTATACCACAAAGCAACATGAAGTGTATTAAAACAAAATACATAACCATCTGATATATTAATATGATATTCTAGTTTATTTCCTGCACGATATATTAATATCCCAGCATCCCACAATGAACAGTTGATTGAACCAAATGAAAATACATCAGATTTGGGATTACAGCATGAATAATTACAGCTTTCACCAATAATTTTATTTACAGGTGCGATGCTGAGACAATAGTTTTGAAAAGGCATAAATCTACTGCTTATTGTAAGTGCTGTGATGGGCCATACTGGTGCTACTAATTCTTCATGAAGAGGGTGCTCTTGAAAAATATCACACTCATGGTCATTTTGAGATTTCCATAAGTTCACACTGTATAAGAGATAATCAAAATCACCATGTGCAGGTGTAAATGAGATATTTAGGAAGCTACCATTTGAATGATAAGCAATATCTGGCTTCCATAATTTGCATAAATAGGATGGTTTAGTGCTGAAAATTTCTTGGACTAATTCTAAATTTCTTTGGGGAACAGATGAATTAGCATATGCAAAATTATTAATACTTTCATCAACATACGGCTGGGTTATACTAATTTCTGATTTTATGATTAAATAATCACTGTTTTGTAATTTGTTCAACAAATCTATATCAAAATACGAAGTTATAAATATGGACACAGGCGATGATACAAGTATGCATGAATATTTAAAATTCAGCGATATACTTTCTGGAAGCTTTAGTGAACAGCAACTTGAGTCGTTCAATGTGATAATACTTAACAATATATTTCTAACTGTATATGGAAAAGACCTCGGAATATCCCATGTTAAGTTTAACACCAAATTATTTCCACTTGGCTTCATATGTACTGACAAAAAGTTCTCAACAGATTGTAAAATAGAATGAATAGGATCATTCACAGAACAACATTGACCAACCTCCTGTTTTGAACGAAAATGTAATTCTTTCTTGTTGTGACATTCTTCTTGTTTTAGGCAAGTTATATTTGCTTCCAAATAATTTGGTACATTTTCTGTAGAACCCACTGAAAAACATTCGGGTGTAGAGGCATACTGCTTTGGCTCACATAATATAACGAATATTATTAGTAACTTCATCATTCATATAAACATTTATATTTTTTTTCACACACACACACGACATTGACACTTTAACGAAGGTAGTGCGCATTTGATGACATCATATCACAATTTCGAAACTATAGCTGACACCACAAATTATAGGAAATTACTTAATAAGGTTGTAACAATGAATGAAAGCTGAGTGTAGCTTGTGGCATCACAGTAATATTAGTTAAGTTGCGCAGTAGCGCACTCAGGGTTTAATCTGGGGAGGTGGGGTGGGGGAAGTTGAGTAGACGATTTGAGAATACTAGCTTACTTCCCGTGTAATTTGTTAGAACTCTAGCATTTCACAATGAACAGTTGATTGAACCAAATGAAAATACATCATTTGGTATTACAGCAAAGAATTACAGCTTTTACCCGTAATTTTATTTACAGGTGCGGTGATGAGGTAAAAAAAAAAAAAATCAGCTAACACCTTTTTATTCCCGTATACGGGAGTAGGCGAGGCCATATTCGAGTAAGTACGGTATTTCAATTATGGATACGCAACGCAAGACGTTGCTGACTATAAGGGCGAAGCAAAATGCTTTTTTATTCCCTGCTATCTGATAAGGATTACTGTGTGAGGAAAAGTTTATGAGCTAAGAGCTCTGCCTGAGTGGGTGCGATTCAGAGATCTTCATTTGGAAGTAGGATGGCCTTCGGTCTCCTATATTTTGAGAAGTCTGTTTCATCATAATTGGCTGCTTGTTGCACTACTTCATTTGGATGTGAAGAGGACACTGAGAAGAACTTCACTGCTGAAGACTGCAGGAAAGAGTAGATGTAGGGGATATTTGTATCCCGGTGAAGTTGGACATTTCTGACGTACCATGGTGCGTTTAATATCATGCGGAGACATTTGTTTTGCACTTTCTGTAGTTTGAGGATATTTGTACTTGAGGTATGACTCCAGGCTGGGGACGCGTAAGTAATAATGGGTCGAATCAACAGTTGATAAAGGAGCAGTTTTATTTTGGTATCCAGCTTGCTATTCCTATTGATAAGAGGGTAAAGCTGTGCAATGACTCTTGATGCTTTTGAACATGAGGCTTTTATATGTGAACTGAAAGTTTGTTTTATGTCCAGCAGTACACCCAGATATTTGGCTTCTGCTTTCGAGGGAATCTTGGTATTAAATAGGAAGATATCATCTTTGGGGAATATTGAGTTTTTAGTGAAGAGCATGGCAATACTCTTCTGAGGGTTTACTTGTAGTCTCCATTCCGAGAACCAGTGCTCTAATCTCTGCAGGTTTTCTTACAGTTTCTTGGTGACAAGGTGCGGTTTAATAGATCTGGCTAGTATAGCTGTGTCGTCTGCGTATAGGGCAATGGTGGATGACATTGGATTGTGCAGAATGTCCGCCATGTAAATCGTGAAAAGTATCGGTGCCAGAAGGGACCCTTGAGGAACTCCTGCCAAGATACGTCGTTGGGTAGATAATATATCATTTAGTTTGACTTGCATTCGTCTGTCACTAAGAAATGACTTTATAATTTGAACTAGATCTAATGGAATGCCAGCTAAAATCAACTTGTATAGTAGTCCAAAGTGCCATAACTTGTCAAACGCCTTCTCTAAATCAAGAAAAACTGCTCCAGTGTATTGATGCCAATTATGACTTGTGATAATGAATTCTATTAGTCTATGAATTTGTTGGGTGGTACTGTGAAATTGGCGAAAACCAAACTGTTTTGAAGGAAGGATGTTTAATTTTTTTTACTGAAAGTTGAATTCTGGAAAGGATAGCTTTTTTTGCTATTTTGCCCAAATTAGAAATCAGACTTATGGGACGATAACTTTGAGGTTGCTGAGGATCCTTGCCCGGCTTGTATATAGGAACTACGTCTGCCAACTTCCATGCAGAGGGGAAGTACTTAAACCTGAACATAGCATTTATTATTGTTGTGAGATATACGATGGCCTTTCGGGGTAGCAGTTTAATAACTTTGTTGGAAATGCCGTCAGGCCCTGGAGCTTTTTTATTCTTTAAATTCTTTATGATGTCGTAAATTTCAGCTGGGGAAGTAGGTGTGAGTTGGATGGTACAGATATCAGGCCGTTTTAACACGTGTCTGACGTGGCGGTGGACTTTGTAAATATGATTGAAATTTAGATTTTTGTACGAAGGGCTACACTGTTTTTCTAAATTTTTTGCTATAGCTTCGGCTTTTTCAGCATCTGTGTAAACAATGTTCAGGTCAGATTTGAGAGGAGGAACAGATTTGTTTTTGTTTTTGATGTTTCTCAGGAACTTCCAAACGGATTGATCACCAGGTGATATGGAGGCTAAATTGTCTTCCCATAGTTTGTTTCTATGGGCTTTGAGTGCATCTCTCACTGCACTGTTCATGTTGTTGAGATATTTTTTGTCTTGGGGTGCTCTGGTGTTGTGGTATCTTTTCCTTGCTTTATTTTTTTCCCTGATTAAGTTCATTATGTTATCTAGTAATCGTTTAGGCTTGAAGGCAGCTGAATTTGAGGTGATAGATGCTATGGCTGTGTTGATTTGATCAGTAAGTTTATTGACTGCAGAATCAATTTCTTCCTTGGAATTAATATGAGGGATGGGATCAATGTAGTTTGGAAGCATTTTGGATAGTTTTTCCCAGGGAATGAAGGTGTGAGGCGAATGGGGAAAATCCCTCTGATAACCCAGTTGGAGCAGAATAGGATTGTGGTCTGAACATAATTCATTCAATGATTCCAGGGAGTACTGTAGGTTAACATTCTGAAGGACAGCTATATCCAAAACGTCAGATGAGCCAGTAGGACTGTGGTGAGTTGGCACTGAGGGACCTGCCACAATTGCACAATTTGAGCTTGTGTATGTATAGAGGATGCGGCCATTCCTATTTATAGACCTACTGCTCCAGGCGTGATGTTTTGCGTTAAAATCGCCAGCAATAATAACCGGAGGTTTAATGCCGAGGATAGCATCCAGATCTGTGGTCAGCAATGTTGTTGATGGTGGGTTATAAGCAGAATATATTTTTATGTTTCCGATAGAGTTTGTGATGACATTGATACCTGTAAGTTCGAGATTGGTGATTGTAGGAATGGCTACAGCATGATGATTGATGTGATTTTTGATGAGGATGGCTGTGCCACCACCTCTGTAATCCAGTCTGTCATTCCTGTAGAGTTGATATCCTTTGAATTTAGGACTGTCAGCAGGTCTTAGATGAGTCTCATTAATTAATAATATATCCGGATTATATCTGTCATTGAATTCCTGCACTTCTAGTATTTTATTTTTAAGGCCGTTGGCATTCCATGAAATAATCATTAGAGAATCTGGAGTAAATTTTTTCCTATGCATTGGAGAGTGCAGATAAAATGAGCCGTGTTTGCTGCCAGAAACTTTTTGTAGTGCTCAGTGATGGATTTGCGTTACTGAAATCCTGTAACATATTTACAAGAGAAGAGGTGATGATGGCTGTTATATTTGAATGTGGATTTGTCATATTCTGGTCATGGATTGCTTTTTTGGGGCGGGCCACATCAGCATATGTTCTTGTTTGGTGTTGAAGATTTATTTTCTTAGGGGGCTCAGTTGATGGTGGGTGAACACCTGTCATCTTGTTCAAGCTAATAGGAGCCTGATGAACTTGAGCTTCTGGGGCTTTCGTTTCTGACAGTGAGGTAGACTGACTGATTAACTCAGTTTGTCTGTTTTTTGGGTGGCATATGCACCCTCTGTAATTTTCAGGGTGGGGGCCACCAAAATTAGCACACTTAGCCGGGGTGGTTTTTGGCTTGCGGCAGGTATATGTGGGGTGGGTGTCATCACATTTCAGACATCTGTATTGGGCTTTGCACAACTTCTGGGCATGACCAAATTTTTGGCATCTATGGCATTGCCCAGAAGAGGCCCTCTTCCTAAGTGGCTCTGGTGAGATCTTAAGCCCGCACATTGTCTTCAAATTGTAAATATCTTTATAGATGTTGTGTATTTCTACCAATACTAGAGGCATAGGGGTCTTGTTAGATCTGTACATTCTACTGACTTTGACTGGAGGCAGATCTTTCATGTTGAGGTCAGCAGCTATTTCAGCTGTTTCAATGTCTTCAGATACTCCTCGGAGTACCACTTTAAGATTTTTCTCCGAGGTAAGTGTGAAGGTATGGTATTGTATACCTCTTGTGTCCAACTCCTTGGTTAGATTTCTATAGTCAGACACTGTAGTGGGCTGAATATTGATGCTCTCCTCTGTATTCTTGGCAGTGGAGTAATTTATTTGCAGGTTGGCCATGGTGGTTCTTAGGGCTGTCCATCTCTGTTTTTCCCTAAGAATGACTGCAGGCACCTTTTCATTGGTGGAGGCAGAGGAATCTATGTTGGGGGCATCTTCATCCATGCCATTTTCGTTTGCTGACTCCGAGGCGAGAGTTTTGCGTTTTTTACGCACGTGCCTCTCTCCTTGATCTGAATGAGTAGAGTCAGAGGTGACTGGATTTAAATTTTCCTCCATTTGAGGAGTGTCTTCATTTTGATCATCGTCAGTCTCAGGTGAAGAGTAAAGATTCAGGAAGCCTGGCCATTCACGCTCGAACTTCTTAAGGAGTTTCTTTATGAAGCTGAAAGCGAATCCTTTATCTAGAGAGTCTATAATTGTATCAGGATCTATCATGTTTGATGGCCATTTGAGCTTAAATTTCCTTTGAAGTTTATTTACAAGTATGAGCGCTGGCTCTTCATCCAGCGAATCTGTGAGGGCGTCCAAATCTGACACATTCATTATTGACAGTTTGCGTATAAACGCAAGTAAATGTATCTGGAATAGATATGCTAACAATGGCGATTCTATCGGCTGTTAGGCCTAACGAATCGCTCTCGTTGCAATTACCGTCCACTTACCTTTGCTGATGTTCTTAAATACAGTATAATCCGCTATTTAATGACTTTAAACGCGTCTCTGCTAGTTAATCTAGCAGTTACACTTCAAAACCATCATATTTAATTACCACGTTCTACAGAGAAGAAAGTTCACAACCGTATCAGTGAAAACTCACTAGCGACATCCTCAATTATGGATAAGTACATTGGTACCTTCTTTAAACGGAAAAATAGCTCGGATGACAGTGATAATACAAAATGAGTTTGTGTGTAGTTTCTGAAGAGAAAGAGGTCTGTAACGAATCCACAGAAACACAGAATTCCCATAGTTTTGAAATGGCATAAATCTGCTGTTTATTGTAAGTGCTATAATGGGCCATACTGTCACTACTAATTCTATCAATTTTACTGACATAAGGGGTGAAGCAAAAGCTTTTCATATTCCCGGCTATCTTGAGAGAAACTGTGAGTGGAGAAAGTTTATGAGCTAATTGCTCACCCTGAGTGGGCTAGGAGATTAGTCCTCAGTGTTGAAGGTTAGGATGGCTTTAGGTCTTTTATGTTTGAAATAATCCTTTGCGTCATAATCTGCAGCCAGTTGGATCAGTTTGTTAAGGTGCACAGATGCTTTTGAGAAGAATTTGATTGCTCTAGTCTACATGAAAGTGTAAATATAGGGGGACGTTTGTGTCCCGATGTAGCCGGACAGTTCGGATGAACTGGGGCGCCCAGAATCATTCTGAGACATTTATTCTGGATACGTTGTAATTTGAGAATATTAGTATTTGAAGTATGACTCCAGGCCGGTGAAGCGTAGGTGAGTATTGGACGAACCATCAGTTTGTATATGATAAGTTTGATTCCGGTGCTCAGGTTACTGTTTCTGTTAATTAGCAGGTAGAGCTGGGCTATGGCTTTTGATGTGTTTGCACAGAGAATCTTGATATGGGAGCTAAAAGTCAGTTTTCTGTCCAGTATTACACCAAGATATTTGATCTCCGTTTTCCACGGAATTTTATTGTTGAAAAGGAGAATATCTTCTTTAGGAAGCACTGATCTTCTAGAGAATAGGATGGCTACGCTCTTCACGCGATTCACTTGGAATAGTCGCCATTTGGAGAAATAGTGTTCGATTAGTAGGTTTTCTTGCAGTTTCTTGATGGCTAGGTGAGGCTTTAAAGATCGCCAATATCACTGTTTCATCAGCGTATAGAGCTTTAATTGAAGATAATGGGTTGTGTAGTATATCATACAAGTATAAGGAGAATAGGATTGGTGCTAGTAAGGATCCTTGTGAAACTCCAGACAAGATGCGTATTTTGTGTCGAGACTACCCCACACATCCTGACTTGCATGTGCCTATCGTAGAGGTATGCCTTTATAACATGAATGATTCAGATTGGTACACCAGATGATATCAGTTTGTATAGCAAACCATAATGCCAAACCTTGTCAAATGCACTGGCTATGTCAAGGAAAACAGTCCCAGTGCATTGATGGTTAAAACCTGTGATGATGTGTTCCACTAATCTGTGTATTTGCTGCGTGGTGCTATGCGATTGTCAGAAGCCAAACTGCTCCTCAGGCAGGATATTTATTCGGAGTACTGAATCTTGGAGTCTGGTAAGAATTACCTTCTCAGAAATTTTACCGAGATTTGAGATGAGGCTGATTGGTATCTGGGATCTTTTCCAGGTTTATGGATTGGTATTATGTCCACCAGTTTCCAGTAGGAAGGGAAATGTTTGTAGTGAAGAATGGAGTTAATTTTATTTGTCAGATGGACAATAGCTCTACGTGGCAGAAGCTTTATTACTTAGAGATACATTGGGTCTAGGAGCCTTTTTGTTCTTGAACTTCTTAATAATAGCATATATTTCAGCAGGTGAGGTGGGTACAATTTCAGTGGAATATGTGAGAGCAGAATTGAGTGAATATCTGACGTTACGGTGGATCTTATATGTATGGTTAAAATCGAGGTGATCGTATGCAGGTTTATATTGTTTTTCAAGACGATTTACTATTGCTTCAGCTTTATCAGCATCAGTGTGGATGAGATCTGAATCTGATTGGAGGGGGGGGGAGAGGTTTATTTCTGTTTTTAATCTTTCGGATGAGATTCCATATGGAGTGGTTATTAGTGGAGATGGCGGTCAGTTTTTCTTCCAAGAGTTGAGTTCTATGGGCTGCGAGGGCATTTCTCACTGCAAAGTTGAACCTGTTCAAGATCCGTTTGTCTTGCGCTGCCCTGGTGTTACGGTATCATTTTCTTGCCTAATTTTTTTCTCTAATCAGATTCATAATATCTTCTGGCAAGTGGGTTGAATTTGCATGTAGTTTCAGGGGTATTAACTGCTGCACAGGCTGCTTTAATCTGTTCTGTTAGATTATTAACAGCTGTTTCAATTTCCTCTTTTGATTTAATGATGGGAACAGGACCAATATATTATGTAAGTACCTTGGAGATGCCCGTAATTAAGGACTCCTTGGAGATGCCCATAATAATAATAATAATAATAATAATACGCACTGCGCATCGAATGCGATCTATGATCGAGCATCTGCAATGATCGCTAATTCATAAGCAATATAGAAATAGAAGACACGACACAACATAAATTTTAAAAAAATGAATTTTATTGATTAGAAAAAGATTTTTGGAAATTTTTCCATGTTTTTTCCTTTTACTTTGGGGACCCTTGGCGCCCCCCTCTGGGTGCGCCACTGAAGTTACGTAATACTTGCACGATACCGCTCAGTAGATCCTTAGCTCAGCTTGTAGACATAATCACTTGACTCCTTTAAAAGAGTAAAATTTAAAAAAAAAGTAATACTTTTTTGCTAGATGGGTAAAGCAAATGCTTTTCATATTCCCCGTTATCTGTAAAGAAAATGTATGGATTGGGTAATATACAGCTATAAACTCTAATCATGGCAGGAGGGTAAAAGCAATAGCCGAGCCTGAGTGAAACTCTCGAAACTCAGCGTCCATTTTAGTCTCCTCTTACGACACGACACGCATAGATTGCGTTAGCGCTATTCTTATCCCATACACGGGGTTTAAAATAGTATATGTAACCTCCTCCAATATATACAGTAGCGAACAAATTAATCCAATCGATCCCGTGTGGTGGCCGGAATAAGAATAGCCCCACTGTAGCCCATGCATGTCGTACGAGGCGACTCTAAATGGGTACTTAGGGAGGGTAATGAATGACAGTGCTATAACCAATGAAGTTTTAACTGAGGCTCGGCTATTGCTGTTACCCACCATCCATGACCAGAGCTTATAGCTGTATATTACCCCATCCATACATTTTCTTTGCAGATAACAGGGAATATGAAAAGCATTCTTGTTTCACCCATCTAGCCAAAATTAAAATTTTTTTTTAATCCGATCAAGCAGTATTTTCGTAAGTTTTTTGGATTTTAGTTTATTTTTTGTTTCAGTTCACAATAATTTTGGTTTTCTGTTTTCGGTATTAGTTCGCTATTTTGGCTGAGTTCTGGTATTGGTGTTAATAGTAGGTAGTATAATATTTTGTTCATTTGGTGTAGGATTAGGGAGACAAGTACCTTTTTGTCCTGACAAAAAAGGATAATGGTGAAAAAGGACAACTACACTTACTCAAGATTGTTTACTAGTTAGGAAAAAGCAAAATGAATCCAAATATTTTTGCTGTATACTTAAATAGAGACTTGGCAACAAGTGGGATTAAGGTCTCTAACATGACAATAGATCGAAGATTCTTGGAAGCAGGGAGGACTGCCCACAAACCAAAAAAGCAACATATGTTGACAAAGGATATGCAGAAAAAGAGGGTCCAGTGGATAAATATGTACAAAGTTTGGATGTTGAGAAGTGGAAGAAAGTCATATTCTCATTTGAAGTCATTTCTCTATCCAAGGAGATTGAGTACCCTATGTTTGCAAAACAGTGGTTAAAATGACTTCTCCCTCCCATATTCAGCAAGCTCTTAAAAACCTAGCTAAAATGGATGTTCCAATGTTTTACACATGTCGGTCTCCAGGATCACTTGCGTCTATTGAGAGTATGATGAAAGTGACCAATACATACAAATATTTGAGAAAACAGTCGTCCTACAGATCCAGAAGGACAAAGAACCCATCTTCCAATTGGATGTCATTGCATGGCATGTTCACACTCATCACGAGTGCGAAATTAAATTACTCCGACATTTTCCTTGAGAAGATTCCATTATAGAAGTCTTGTTCCCAGTGACGTTTGCACACCACGGCGCTTGGCCGCAAGAAGGAAGACTTGGTTTCGAGTCTAGTCGGCGACTAGAGGAAATTTTTCTAAGCCTTTTTTCGACCGGTTCCCGAGATAGTCGATCTCCTGCACGGGCAAGCGGGTTTTTCCTCTCGGAAACTCGGGTTTATCGTCCTGTAAACTCAAGAAAATCGACCGTAGAACCCACATTATTTCAGACATTAAATATATTGTGTTAGGGTTAGGGACCACGAGATGGCGGCACATTTGAGCCGTCTCTCTTCACTGTATATCGCTTAATTAGTGATAGCCTTGAGCCATCTATCTCTGATCGGTACCAGTGGAGATTGAACTGCCCATTCAGTCTCCAAAAGTTAGATAGGGCTAAATGGCTTCGCCTGCTCCCCGTATACGGGAATAAAAAAAAGGCGTTAGCTGATTTTTTTTGATCCCAGTGACTGCTTTGACCTTGGACAGCTCCATATCATGAACAAGATCATTCAGTTTTTGTGTGAGAATGTGTGACATAGATGCCGCACTGTGGCCGACAAATGGATCACTATTAGACGAGGAAAGCTCAGGAGAACACTTCGACATCGGTTCGCCTCCGTCTTTATAGTCCTCTGAATCGATGAAATATTCTTTCGGAGGATCTGGAACGGGAGGTTCTGAACAGAAATATACCATCGGGAAAGATTCTTTTTCTTCGTGATGCCTCCCGAAACGGGTGGCCATGCAAAATTAGCTGTCGTTTGCATGATTGCTTGGCTCCCTCCAAACCATAGGAACAGCATCGACCCTTTACCACCTTTCAGCCTCTTCAAAAGATTTCTAGCAGACATACCACAGCATATGCGTGGGACGAAGGCCTTGTCCTGGTCCTCGAACTTACATCAGAAATAAAGCTGATATGCCTTTTTCAGGCTTACAAACGTCGCTTCTCTGCAAGTACTTATGATGCAGTACTTACGAATCTGCACAAAAATATTCAGTACCGAGGCGCACGACATGAGTTTTTATGGTAGATCCGTAGGATTGCTGCAGTCACCGCAGTGAAAGTAGGCCATACATCTTACTTAGTTGGAATCCATGTCTATATCTTGCTCTCTGCTGACTTCTTTTTAAGCAGTGTGTGTGTGTGTGTGTGTGTGTGTGTGTGTGTGTGTGTGTGTGTGTGTGTGTGTGTGTGTGTGTGTGTGTGTGTGTGTGTGTGTGTGTGTGTGTGAGTGTGTGTGTGTGTGTGTGTGTATGTGTGTGTGTGTGTGTGTGTTGAGGAGTCGGTTCGGTGTGCACCTCAGTCATTCAATCTTTTAGGATACCGTTGGTCAAGATATCCTCAGACCTCACAGTGAGTAGAATGGAGCTAATTCATCCATAGGTCCGCAGAAACCACATCATGAAAATGTGTTCTTCCTGTAGGTTTTACTAGAAGTTATGGTTCAAAGGTACTCTAGGTATTTGGCAAACATACTGCTATGTTAATTTCTTTCTCAATGAGACCTGTCTATTCGTTGAAGGAGATTTGTTGCTCTGATGTCTTAACTCAATTATTGCATTAGGTTTTAACTGGACCACATGTGGTTTTTATGATAACTGATGATCCTCTCGACATCGTTTAACATAAAATAAATCAGCTAACGCCTTTTATTCCCTTATAGGGAGTAGGCGAGGCCTTTTATATCCTATCTAGCGTTTCTCAATATCGTCATCTGAGAAAAATCGCATATCCTGCATGAAATTTTGTGAAAACTACTTAGTCTATAAAATGATAAAGGTTGTATTGAAAAGGTGCTTGAATCTGCTGGAAATTGTACGGATAAAATGCAGGCCTTTTTAGAAACCAAATGCAGCTTATCAAAATGAAGGATTTAGTTTCATGTTTACAACAAGATTCAATCCTCTTAAATATAGTACTGTATTAATAGATCGGCTTATTTGTCATCGTTATGTTCTGCAACAACTGAAGCAAAGTTCGAAATTATGAAAGAAAATACCACCTGAAGCAAATCTGGAAGTATTATCGAAATGGGAAAAATCATTTATTGTATTTTCATATAAATTTTGAAAAGAGTTCAGATAATTTTTGCTCTTCTTCTGTTACTTAAGAAAACATATAACTGTCAAAGGCTCAACAGGATCTAAACCGTTCAAGCCATTTGTCATAATACTCTCTACTTCTACCAGGGCAGAGGTATTACTACTCAAATAAACAAAGCAAATATATTAAAGCTCTTCATCTCTTATTATTTTCTTATATTCTTACTTCACAAGCATTTACTCTGCTCAAGTTGCTTTTTTTTCAGAATCTGTTTTCTCTGGGCTCTCCATTTCCTTCCTCCTCTCAGATTTCATTACATGCATTCTTCTTGGTAAGCGAGTGACAGATGCTGAACGGACTATTCCACTGATGAATGCCCATTCCTCTAAAAGCTCTTAATCTGTTGTATTAAACAAATAGCTCATTGCTACTTCTACAATTGACAAAAGAAAAAATAAATAAATAAAATAAAAATAAAATCATAAATAAAATTTAAAAAAAAATTGTCAATAGTGGATGATTACATATCAACACGAATGCTAACAGGGTGTTCAACTGAACTGGCTCTACCTGATGGGTTTTATGATTTGCATCTCAGCTCAGGGACTCCACAGAATGGAAGGAATACATATAAAAACCCCATCGCACAAAGATGTTTTTTTTTCTGGATCACTAGATGCACTGGATCTCAGTAACACTGTAATATGTATTTGAATTTGTTACACTCCACCTCACTGCTAAGTGGAAAACTGTTGCTAATCATGCATAGCTTTCTACCATAACGGATTTAAGCATCGATTTCATTAGCATCACACCCTTTCTATCCTATCACGTCTAATCTTCTTAAAAACAGCCTACCCTTTGCACACAATACCAGTTACATATTTACACGCCCTAGCATATAACTCGCATCCATGATTTCACTTTACGAAAAAAGAAATCAAAAAGTTTCGCATATACCTCGCACATGACAAAAATTTTAAACACGTTCACGTCGGGGGAATAGTAACTTTTTAACAGCTACTATGCTGAAGATGCAAGAAAAACAAGTAGTTTGATTGTCGCTGAATATGGTGGGATAAAAACGGCACTAGCTAATGAATCACATGTCCACTCCCACAGAAACTATGCTGTACAGACTCAGGCAAAACCATATGTTGCACGGCAAACACAGTATCTTTCTAAAAATTATTGTTCAATTTTTCAATTACATTGGACAATGACACCGATTCGATGTCATTAGTTTCAATAAAATTCAACGACGAATTGAAACATGCCATATAATATGTATGTGAGTCTGCCTGCCAACTCGACGCTGAAGCGGCCCGCAAACAAGCAGCAATAAAATTCAGCAGAAGGGTAAACTTTGTGTGAGATGAGCTCACCTGTGAGAAGCGGAAGCGGTACACAAACGGTAATGAGAGGTTCCGTCAGAATGACAAATGGGCGAAACACCACCCCCTTCGTGAACATGTTAAAACTAAGAAATATATAGTGACTGTTTTTATGGCAGTTTCAGACATTGTGGCATTCTCTTGAAGAGAATTAGCATTTCAACTCAACAACTGTCAGCTTGACTTTGTCATTAGGTCGTTCGTTCTTTTGTTAATACTGCACCAATCATATGCACATCTTCATAGCTGCTATTTACTGGCCAAACATTGCTGTCGGTTTTGTGCTCTGCTTTCACTTCTTATTAGTAGTACGTGAAGGATTGTTCATTATGTATCTCAAGTCTTGTGTACATTACTGGTAATTTTGTCTAGAAATAATGGGAAAGATGACACTATTTGGGTAGATGACTTTGACGATGCACACAAGGAAACTACTCTCGAGGCTGGAAGTAGCGATAGCAAAAAGGGGATTCTTGGTAAGTCATACCCATTTTCATGAAATTAAAGTTTTTTTCCTGAAAACTTTAGTTTCCGATCCCGCTATGGGCATGATCCTCGCATATATCTCACACCACGATTTTTTAACTTTAATTTTTTTTGGGGAGAGTGCGAGTTATCTTCGAGTAAATACGGTAGTGCGTCTATGTTTTATGAGATTGTTCTAACTAATACCAATAATTTCAAGTCGCAACAACAACAGCAACATACTAAGGTAATGAACTGAACTTCATTTTTTTCCCTGATACACCTGGCATTTATGTACAGACCCAATAGTTTGCCTCTATGCATCTGTGGCCTGCGTGAACAAGTTTGACAATTTCTGATTCCTTTTCAATGATTGTACACTCGTCGGGTGCATAATTAATAAGTCAGAACCAGATGCATAATCATATTTACATCATACTTACCTCCATTATTAAACATATTGTTATCATGTTTTCTCGAACATTTGCCATCCGTAGATGCCGTATGGTCACTCTCGTGCCTCACTGAGTTTTTGGGAGTGAAGTCTTCTGCTAGAATAAGTGGTAGAGTCGCAAATGCCCTTTCAACACACAGTTATTAGGACAATCACAAAGATCCATGCGCATGGTGGGATTCGAACCCGCAGCCCCTTGGCTGGAGAGCAGATACGCTAACCACTCACGCAACCAGATGGGCTTCGTATCATTGGAGGAATGGTATGAAAAAAAATCAGCTAATGCCTTTTTGTTCTCATATAGGGAGTAGATGAGGCCGTTTAGCCCTAGGGAGCAATGGTCGAATAAGTAATTCAGCTATACTCGTATCATTAATATAGCTGAATTACTTAGTCCACCATTCCTCCAATTTCTTGGTTCTTCATATCCAGCCTCACACCAATAAATAATTTCCCTATATGCTGACAACTGTCAAAAAAAAAAAAAAATCAGCTAACTCCTTTTTATTTCCATATAGGGAGTAGGCGAACGTTTTAGTCCTATCTAACTTTTGGAGACTGAGTGGGCAGTTCATTCTCCACAGGTACCCAATCAGCGATAGTGGCCCAAGGCTATCACTAATTAAGTGGCACACAGTGAAGAGAGACTGCTCAACAAGTGCCTCTATCTCGTGGTCCTTAACCCTAACACAATATATTTGATGTCTGAGAAAATGTGGGTTCTACAGTCGATTTTCTTGATTTTATGAGACGAAAAACCCGAGTTTCCGGAAGAAAAAACCGTGCTAGAGATCTATTAACTCGGGAACCGGTCGAAAAAAGAAAAATTTCTTCTATTCGTCGACTAGATTCGAAAGCAAGTCGTTATTCATGGAGTCAAGCGCCACATCCACTGAGCTACACAGCCTCTCTGACACCCGTTCATCTTATACAAATTCATTCTTCCTTGAAATTCACTCTACACATCCGAAAACTCGCAACCATTCTTTCTACATAGTCTACGAATCGAATCGTTTATCATCATAGTCCCAATTTCAGTGTTATCACATCTAGCTAATATTCTATTTTCACTCTTTACTCTCACATCTTCCAGCAATCCTTCAATGTGCTCTTCATACTGTATTTATCACAAGTTCAATCGTTTATTCCCACTGGAACTACTATTTGTTTTACTATTCTTTTCTACTTTTCAATTACATTCCTTAAAATTTCGATTTTAGTACACGAACTTGAAGTAGTAGCACGTTTATCTTAGTAGCATGTTTTATAACTGAATCGCTACACCATCTAATGTAGTTCTTTTTATAATCGATTTTACGAACTTTATTATTGTTACTTAATATCTTTCCTGATTCAAGGGGCTTAGCTAGGCTTTTATTGCCCTTTGCAAATTCGTAGCTAAGTGCCTTTTATAGTGTAACAATTTCGATAAGCGGTGAAATATCCTTCCACTGGCGTCCTTTTAACACCGACACCCTTGGCCACTGCCTCAATATCAACTCATTCCTACGCCTCTGCCTGATTTAGTCCGCCCCCCTCTCTCGCTCTCCTTTTGATACTTAAATTTCATGTTCTTCAGATGTCTTTCTAATAGCTTTTGACTTTTTCCAATACCCTCGTCGATAGCCTACTAATTTGTAGGTTTTTTCATCGCAGAACAGTTAAACACATGAAGGTCAACAGGAAGAACACATGAAATTCTTAGACATAATATATCCAGTATCTCTTGCCAAGAGTTGATAATCCTACACCGAAATAGTAGTTTAGAAAAACATTGCCCGTGATTTTATCTTTATGATTTATAAGTTTGATTGCGTTTTGTTCATACTCACATTACACTATTTTTTATTATAGTTATTTATAAAAAAAATTTCTAGTTACTAAGTGTTTTTTTTTTAATTATTGTTAACAGTAACCTAATTCGTAGAGATGGTTAACACACACGTAAATAACGTATGAGTAAGAAATTTAATATACATCCCTACTATTTCCTGGTTTATTCATTCATTCATTTCGGATGGTAATTCAACGGCCGTGAGCCCCTTTTACGAGGAGGTAGGAAACCACCTCAATGCATCCTTAAGCTCCTCACGTCGTCGACGGGAATCGAACCTAGGACACTCCTTCCCCAGGTATACGGTTGCAAAGCGCACAGCCACTAGGGTAACCGCGCGAACATTTCGTGGTATTTATTCACATTATTGGGGTGAACACACACACACACACGCACACGCACGCACGCGCGCGCACACACACACACACACACACACACACACACACACACACACACACACACACACACACACACACACACACACACGGATCGTTACATGTGGCTAGAAGCATGAACAGAGTTTACAGAGTGCTTCTGGTGCGCCGGTCTTCGACCATTCACTTGATATTATAAGGAACCCGTGAGAACTGAAAAAAAAATCAGTAATACAGTTATATAAATATAGACGAAGTAAAGTTCCTCACAATGATCTAAAAGTGTATGTTATAGAAAAGGTTTAAAAAAATACTAAAATAAAAAAATTACTAAAGTAAGATATTTGCATAGAAACCTGCATATAGAGTTCATCATCATCATCATCATCAAATTCCTGCCATGTACCCTCAAGGGGTGTACAGGATATGACAGTACTACATGAAAAAATTACATCATTACTAACTTCCTATCTACAATTTTCCTCCAAATCAGTCTGTTACTTGTCAAGACTTCAACATTATCAGATCTTATATTTCTATCGTCTAAGGCACTTTGTACCGTATCAATCCACCTATATCTTGGTCTTCCTCTGGGTCGTTTTCCTGCCAACCTGGCAGAGAACACTTGTTTTGCTAATCTTTCCTCTCCCATTCTATTTAAGTGACCATACCATCTGAGATTAGCTCTGCTAACGCATTCCTGGATGCTGACAATGTCAAGTTCTTTCCTAATATCCTCATTTTTAATATGATATTGCCATTGATGCCATCTGTTCACGCCTCTAATCTTTCTCAGAACTCTCATATCTGCGGTCTCTAGTCTTTGGTCAAGTGTTTTACTTCTGACCCAGCTCTCAGATCCATAAGTTAAAATTGGTTTGAACACAGTCTTGTATACAGCTA
Source organism: Typopeltis vanoorti (assembly GCF_054136105.1). Lineage (NCBI taxonomy): Eukaryota > Metazoa > Arthropoda > Arachnida > Uropygi > Thelyphonidae > Typopeltis > Typopeltis vanoorti. The sequence continues at coordinate 57,722,457 of NC_143569.1, read as the reverse complement.
ATTTAGTGTTCCGACTAATTTCTTTCTTATTCCATATGAATTTATTCAATTGACTTCCCACGATACCAGCTTTGCTGATTCTGTTGTCTATTTCTATATTTAGTTTACCATCTTCAGTAAAAATTGTGCCTAAGTAGCTGAAATGTTTTACTTGTTCCACAGGTTCTCCATTCACAACACAGTTGACATTTTCAATGATTCTGCCTATTTTCATTGTCTTTGTCTTTTTATTGCTGACCTTCCTACCATATCTATTACAACAGCTATTCAATTTAGTCAGAGAATCTTGCAGACTTGTAGCGGATTTATTTAGAAGTATAACATCATCCGCATAAAGCAAAGAGCTGACATTAACATCTCCAATTTTGATAACCAATTTTCCTTAACCCTAACACAATATTTTTAATGTCAGAAAATAGTGTGGGTTAGACGGACGATTTTCTTGGGTTTACGGGACGAAAAACCCGCTAGCCACTGCCAGAGATCGACTAACTCTGGAACCTGTCAAGAAAAGGCTTAGAAAAAGTTCCTCTAGTCGGCGACTAGATTCGAACGCCTTTCGTCGTGCGGTCAAGCATGCAAATTCAGTAGAGTGCAAACGCCACTTCTACTGAACTACACTGGCTCTTGGAATGCAAACTAAATGTTTAATAAATACTTGTACCTACCTTATTTACTGCAATTTTTTAGTCAAAAGAAGCTATTAAGATTTGTTTGAACAGTTTTAGGTTTTTTCTTATCGGCATAAATTTTACGATTACAAGCAAAATGACTTTCCAGACCTCGGCAAACAAGCAATAAAGAAAAAAAATAAAGAAAAAACACTGCAAATATAATACATGATGGTACAAATTAAGTGGATCCATATTATTTCATAGCCGAATATAGAAACTACAAGGGTTTCGTGCCGAATATATAGAAACTAAAAGTTTCGGAGGATGCAAGCATAAGCAACCTTATGGGTAACTCGTAGTAAAGATGGAGTAAATTCCAGATCACTTTCCTTAGTGTTTTCCATAATGTAAAGCACACCTCCAAGAGGACATGTATGATAAATAAGCCTTTGGCTCTCTATTTCAGTAACACATGATGTTTTTTTTTTCAGTTACAATCTAGAAATTATTGAACAAAGAATAAAAAAAATAAAATAAAATAAACCATACTATATTGACATCGGAGGTCGCGGTACATCTCTCAGATACAATTTATCACAAACCTTTACATAACATGCGTAAACCAAACTGACAGCAATAAACAGTGCAGAATATCACTCTTAACATATGAATGCACAGCTACTCACGACCTCGACGCTATACACTGAATTGTGTAAGAATATTTATATTAAACATTTTGCATGTATCTGTCAGATCAGCTGCGAGCTCCGCAGGGTTAAAGACGCGTTAATCAAAACTCTTGCCGCGTATATCAAGGGATTGCCACAATTAATTTCGCGTCGTTAATCAAATCTCGTGTTTAGCAAAACCGCGCTAAGCAAGGGATACCTGTATTCCTGCAAAGTTTCTCAGCATTTGGACCACTGGCTGACGTTCCACAAGGGATACTTTCATTTTGATCACCTTATATATATATATATAAGTAGAAAGAGAGAAAATTTTAGACTATCATTTCGATTAAAACTGGGTCGATTTCAAAGCGCTTCATAGCATAGAATCTCTCAGATTTGAAAAGATTGGTATGAAGAATTTCTCTGTTGTCACATAGGATTCTGGGGTTAATAGAAAGTCCATTTTCTAAAACCAAATTTCTCAGGTTGCAGAATAGATATAATCCATGTTTTCTGATCGTGGATACCTGCATTACGATCAGTCTGTCCAAAAAAGGGACAGTCAAGGAATAGTCGAGTCCGTGATCTGCATGATGCATGATTTGGGTACCCTCTTAAGTGATTCAAGTGAGGAAGTTCGATAGAGGAAATCTTGGAAACTGGGTTAAAGTACTCCTGGAATTTAAAACTTTTTAAAAAAATTTTAAGCAATGTTTTTTCTGTAAGGAATTAAAATTCTGGTGGTATCAGATAATGGTGTATTAGTAAGAAGGTAATTGTTTAAGATATGTTGTAATTTGGATGGAAACTATTCATTCAGAATCATGTTGTATTTTATAATAGTCACAGTACACAGAACGTTGTCATCTGTTCTACCTTGGAAGAACACAGCAATCCATTTATTTTCCTTTATTCTGGGGAAAAGGATGTTAATTTTATCTAAAAATTAAACATATTCTGGTTCTGTTTCACTTGTTTTCTTCTCGAAAGATATTTTATGCTTTTCTTATTAGGAAGTTTCTACTTAATATCATTTCCTCAGTCACTTTTTATTACCACATTTGGTGTCAGACCGTTTATACTCAATAACTGACTTTCTCTACGAAAAACAATAAATTTATAAATCCTGTAACATCTTTCATTCCCAAAGGAAGTAGGAGAGGATATTTCAGCCTTAACTAGCTTTCTTAAAGTGCGATAGCCAGGCTATTCTTTATAATTAGCCACCGCTGATAACAGGCCAAAGGCTATTAATGAATTCATTGGCATACATGTATACTGAAAATGTTTCATGTTTTTCATGAAAATCTTTAAATGGAATGAAAACCACCTCTTTCCTATACAAAAGAGTGCCTAACTCGAAAATCAGCTCAAAAATATTCTTAAAACTTCTGTAGTTTGAAGTTATCCGCGCGGTTAGCCTAGTGACTGCGCTTTCGCAACCCATATAACTGGGCAATGTGTGTCCTAGGTTCGATTCCTAGGACACACATTGCCCAGTTATATGGGTCACATTCCTAGGTTCGATTCCCGTCGACGACCACGTGAGGAGCTTAAGGATCTTCCTCAGCATAGCCAAGTTAGCCGGTCTTGGGAGTAAACAGTAGGTTTTTCGCCAGTTTATCTGGGTTTATCCTCCCGCAAACTGGTCCCCATGAACACACGCTTTGAAACATAGGATACTACTGGGTATAAGGGACAACCAACCTATTCTGCGGGATTATTAGTTACGGAAGCTTATGCGATGAAATGTGCAGGCCTGTGCGAAAGCGTAACATACGGTGAGAACGAGTTTGAAGCTAGAATCGAAACTTTACGAAATATTCACAGTTTCTGCATACATTCGACTTTGAAATAATGCTGGATCCTTAATTTCCACTATATCTATGCTCTGTTTCATATATTTCTATTCCTTCTAATGTTATTTTAAGCTATTCACATTCCTCCTTAATTCTGTTAAAAGGATATTCTATTGTAGAATATCCTTTCAAGTTCAGTTTGTCTACATTAAACATCTGAGGTATTACAAGAGCATTCCACACTAATCATCTTGATTTAGAACAGGTTTGTGTGAACAATGTTCTTAAGTACTAGTAAAGTAATAAAAAAAGGAATCAAATAAACCTCTTAATTTATAAAAATTAATAAAATAAGATCTCTCAATTAATGAGAGAAAGCCTGTGTAGTTTAGTGCACATGGCGTTTGCACACCACAGCACTTGGCCGCAGGAAGGAAGACTTCTTGGTTTCGAATCTAGTCGGCGACTAGAAGAAATTTTACTAAGCCTTTTTTCGACCAGTTCCCGAGTTAGTCGATCTCTGACACGAGAAAGTGGATTTTTTCTCCCGAAAACTCGGATTATTCGTCCCGTAAACTCAAGAAAATCGACCGTAGAACCCACATTATTTCAGACATTAAATAGCAGTGTTAGGGTTCGGGCCCACGAGATGGCGGCACTTGTTGAACCGTCTCTCTTCACTGCATGCTGCTTAATTAGTGATAGCCTTGGGCCAGCTATTTCTGATTGGGTACCAGTGGAAATTTAACTGCCCACTCAGTCTCCAAAAGTTAGATTGGGCTAAAAAGGCCTCCCCTACTCCTTATATGCGGGAATAAAAAGGCGTTAGCTGATTTTTTTTTCAATTTATGAGAGTTCGACATATAATCATACAACCGATAAAATATATAATTATTAAAAATAACTTAATTAAATTAAATTAAATTTAGTTAAGTGAAATTAGGCCTGTGTAGCTCAGTGGAAGTGGTGCTAGCATCCACTGCACTTGGTCGCTCGAAGTTAGACTTAAGTTCAAGTTCAGTCTCCGACTGGAGGAATTTTTTCTAACTCTTTCTTCAACCGGTTCCCGGGTTAGTCGATCTGTGGCACAGGCAAGCGGATTTTTCCTCCCAGAAACTCGGGTTTTTCATTCCGTAAACTCAAGAAAATCGACCGTAGTACCCACATCATTTCAGACAGTAATATCTTATGTTTAGGTTCCAAGAGAGGGCAGCACTTGTTTGCCAGTCTTTTCATGGGTGGCTGCTATAATTAGTGATAGACATGAACCAGCTATCTCTGATTGGCTACCGGTGGAGATTGAATTGCCAACTCAGTATCCAAAAGCTAGATAGTGCTTGAAGGCCTCGCTTACTCCCTATAAGTGAATTAAAGGCGTTAGCTGATTTATTATTTTTTAAATTTATTTTTAGGCTGAGAATTTTCAGACCACCCTCTTACATAAAGAACTGATGTCTATACATGAAGCATCTATATTTATTATCTACAGTTTCGAATAATGTTGCAAGCAAAGTTATAACCTTTCGTACTGTTTTCATACTAGTATTCAATCTCTTTTACGAGCTGAGCAAATAACTGATATACCACCTATCTAGTAGAGTGCTGGGCGTCCTTTGTCCGAAATATCTGCTTGCATCTATCTTGTCACTCACTTCACTAGACCACGGGTTGTGTCCTAACTATTCAAGACCTTATGTATACAGTTGTGGTTAAAAGTTGTTAGTAAAGTTGGTCAAAGTTACAATTTCAGAAATTAGTGATTAAGAATATGACACTGTATGGTGGGCAACACGTGTTCATAAAAGGTAGGTCCTCCTTTAGTTATTTATTTATTCCCATTTGATAATAAAGTGGCAGCACACTTGGATGAAGAAAATAGATACACCATGATAGTGGACATTGCAAAGACATTTGACAGAATACCACTTGGAAACTATTCCATAAGTTGAAGCAAATGGAAATTGATATGAGGCTGGTCGCATATAGGAAAGTGGCTGATAAACAGACATCAGAGGGTGGTTAAGATGAAGTATAATTAAGTAGAATGAAGATAACGCCTTCGTAGCGCAATTGGAAGAACGAGCGTACATTGCACCCTTTGATTGGAATAGGCCCAAGTTCGATTCTCGTTGTGAAGGAAGGAATCTTTATGTGAACTTTTTCAATCGAAGGTGAGTTAGCCGACCCCATACGGAGGTAGCAGGGTTTTTCTTCCGGAAACTGGGGTTTTTCATCCCGCATAAAATCAAATCGGTCCTTCAGAACACACGCAATTTACAGAGAAAAAATACCAGTTTTGGTGGTGTTGGGCGGTAGATGGCGTTGATAGAGATGATTGGTAGTAGAGGTTCGGTCTAGTGGTGGAGACAGTTGTATATAGTTGTCTTCCCGTAATGAGTTTCGGACTCCTTGGAGGTGTCACGAATAATAATAATAATAATAATAATAACTAGTGTAATGTCCCAGGGTCAATACTAAGGCCACTATTCTTTATTTCATATATTAATAATATAAGTGCAGATTTACAGAGGCTATTCAATTGTTTTCTGATGTTGCAAAATTGGGCAGAGCATTATTGATAAATGTGAAGTAGATATGCTGCATGATGATTTAAATAAATTGACGGTGTGGGCAAAGGACAATTATTGTCAATTTAATGTTGCAAAATGTAACGTAACTTATTGAGGAATGAAAATATGACATACTTCTTATGATATTGATAGTTCGAGATTTCAGGAAACTGAAGAGGCTAGGAGGGTGGAGTGGAGAAGAGGAGGAAATGGAACATGATAGAAACATATAAGTTACTAACGGGATTCAATAAAATTGACACTAGATGGGTGATGGTTCACAGAGATTTGAAGTTCAGACGACATATTGTCAAATTTAGTAAAGGATTACTTGGAAGTCATAGAACAAATTGACGAATAAAGATAGGGATATTATTATACCTGTTTATGAGGCTGTGATTTGGCTTTATCTTAACTATTTTGCATAGTTTTAGTCACCTGGGTTTCTTGTAGATGTGGTGGTTGCGGTGGAAAGTATTTTAGAGACTAGTGACTGGTTTGTGGAATGCTCCTTATGATGACAGTTTGAAGGTGGGTGGGTTGCAGAGTTTAGTTGAGATTCGAAGGAAAGGGGGACATGATAGAAACTAAGTTATTACAGGGATTCTATAAGATTGACACAAAAACAAATTTTCAATACATGGGGATAGGGGAAAATAAAGGGTCACCCTTGTAACTTGTGTAAGAATGTGGTTAGTAAGAGTGTGTATAGTAGGTTGTTTTCTTGGAGAGTGGTAAATGAGTGGAATGGTTTGGCAATGGTAGCTGTGATTAGCTCGACGGAGTATAAATTTAAGGAGCGATATGCTGGATATTGTGTGAATAATACTCCGTCTGATTTCCCTCGATGAGTCATTTTACTTCATGAGTAGATACCCGCACAACAACAACAACAACAATAATAATAAACACCAGACAGAATGACATTCTGCAGTCAGTTACCAAAAGGAAGATATTGGCGTCGACTGGTGATGCTGGATTGTAAACGATTCCACAAACGTTCGATGGAATTCATATCAAGAGATTTATTATTATTGTTATTATTATGTGACATCTCCAGGGAGTCCAAAGACTCATCGAGGGAGAGTGTGCCAACAGCATCGAACGATTGAACCCCTTCCAACTACTAACCGCGCTGAAATTTCCTTAACTTTTTGAGTGAGCCATTAGTAGCATCAGGACTACCAATCAACCAACCTTTGCTGGCTGCAAGTGGAATGCTGGGATGTGCTCTGCGAATCATGCTTACGCGATGATCCTTGAAACGAGGCGTGTTTTACTAAGAAGGTTTCATTTAACCCATTTGGGCAATATCTGGTCCGAAGCGGTGCTAGGTAAGAGTTCAACTAGACATGTTAAACATGGGATGAATGGGCTCAAAGATGCCCATGAGAGTAATCTCCAATCCCGAAATAGCCACCACGGAGCTCTTTCCGGCCATCTGTGCAATCTAGTTTGCTATCTGTTTCCAGAAAACAATGGCAATATCTAAGATATGCAGGCCTCGTTGCCTACATATTATGTATGTTAGGTACTTCCGCCATAGTTATAATGAATGACTAAACCTCGTCATCACGAATTCTCGTTATTCTAATTTCCAATTTATATACTACCTAGATAGCCCTACATTTCAGATAGTTGGAACCTTTTCACAATAATGATCTGGATTGGAATCCCGTCTTTGATGCGAAGAACCTTTATCGGGGAATTTTAACTTAAGGTCGGTTTACCGGGCTCATACGGTGAGGTAATTCCAGAAAGTCAGTTTTTTTTTCTCCTCACAACTAGGCAAAATGGCCACAAGAACATAAGCAATTTACGGACATAAATATATTACGACTAGTAATACTATACTGTTTCATAAGATGGTGACGAATTCCCGTTTGGCATCCCGGCCATTGAATCATTATTATTATACAAACACCTCCTGGAGTCAAGACTTATCACGGGAGGCTATCATCATACGCTATCTATTACTACTTCTACTTCTACTACTACGACTACTACTGATAATATACTCTTCTGTAAAATTATTACTCTTCGCCCAAATATAGCCCTGTCAGAAAATATTGATAAATGGTAACAAAGTTATGAAATCGAAAACGTTTGAAATTTGGTCAGCTGTTTGAATTAATCTTAAATGCGTATGATTTGTATGATATTGAAACATATTTGAAATTCGAAACTGCTTGAAACATTGTGGCATTGAATTTGTGTAAATGGTTTATTAATACATACAGAGTGGCTACCGTTTCTGTGCTTCAAAATAAAATGTGCTTTCTGTTATGATATTGCATCATAGGATTAATATAAAATGTTATGTACTTTATTATTAAATGAAAGAATTAGGATTATGTCTGTTCTAAGCAGGTTGGTGGTGCATGCTATGTTTTAGACGTTTTAAATGCGTAACTGATTATATGTGTTTATAAATTTTTCTTGAATGTTACCGGTGTAGCAGATGATACCTAAGATTATGCAAAGTTGGTAAATCAGTTATTAAATATCGCATGCTGTTTACGGTAACAAAGGTTATTCAACGGTATTTTACTGCGAAATTAATTTTTCGGAATATTTATCAAATATATATGGATTACAAGGCACCCAAATTGTGAATTTATAAGCAGCATTTGCCGATAATCCCAGTTATTATATAATGATTATTTGTGGATGTTATTTAAATTTAAAGAAGAGTTAAGAATTACAGTTCATTATTTGCCCAAATTGCAGCCAGCTGAAGAAGGTGCTATTTTAGATCTCTACATGGCTGTTTCAGTGGAATTAACAAGCATCTGAAGTAATATCGAAGCATCTTCACAATGATTCACAGATTAATTGTTGGATATAGTGAAATATTTTTATATAAAGGGTATCATGACCTTGTGTTGCCCGGAGTTCATTTTACCTTTATAGCAATCTATTTATTTATTTATTTTGCTGGTACAAATATTGATTGATGGCTTATAAATTAATCTTCTCTCTTCTTCTTCAACCTTCTGGTTCTGTCCACTGCCGGACGAATGTCTCCCCCATGATTTTCCATATCACTCGGTTTTCCGCCTCTCCCATCCATCTCACTCCTGCAATTTGTTCCAGTTCATCCCTCCACCTTTTTTTTTTGGTCTTCCTCTTTGTCTTGCTCCATCCATTGGTCTCCACTCTGTTGTTTTTCTAGTCCATCACCCGTCACTGTATCTGGCAATATGGCCAGCCCATCTCCACTTTGCCTGTTTAATGTATTTTACAATATCCATGGCACCTGTTTGAGATCTTATCCAGATATTTGTCTTCCTATCTCTTAATGTTATTTTTAGCATACTTCTTCCCATGCGATGTTGTGTTGTTCTCAGCTTTTTGTTTAGGGCTTCTGTTAAAGTCCATGTTTCTCCTCCATATGTTAGGACAGGAAGTATGCACTGGTCAAAAGCTTTCCTTTTTAGATTCGTAGGGATGTCACTTCTGAATATGTCTCTCATTTTCCCATAAGCCATCCATCCAAGGTGAATTCTTCGTTCATTCTCTTTTCTTTGACACTCCTCAAAGGATAACAATTGGCCCAAATATACATATGAAGTAACTTGTTCTATTTCATGGTTTTCAACTTTGATAGTTCTATGGTTTATGTATTTATTCATCATTATTTTTGTTTTTTCTCCATTTAATTTTAATCCAATTAATGCTGGTGTTTATATTCATTGTATTAATTCACAGCTCTTATAGTAATTTGATAACTTAACTATGAATATATTCTTTACTGTACTTATTAAACTCTCCTTTTTAGAACTGCCCATGAGGGCCTTGATTAGTATCATTATGTATATACCAAGTGGAATTATTAACAGTGTTTATAAAAATTACCTAGTAATTATAATTGCAGTTATAAAGTATGTTGATTTTTGGATAATAATAAATACTTTGTGTACATTTCAAAATACCTTGGAATAGATGGTATACAGATAGAACTTATAAGGAATATAAGTGAAAAAGGTATGGAAGTGTTATGGCAAATTATTAATGGAATTTATGAGGGACAAGAATTACCAGAGGAGTTTAGAAGATCAATTTTTATCCCCATTCCAAAAAAGACGGGAGTTTTAGACTGTAACAATTTTAGAGGGATAAGTCTTATAGCTCACACAGCAAAAATTTTGGCACAAATAATTTTAGAGAGAATTAAGAATAAAATAGAAAAATAAATGAATAAGAAACAGTTTGGATTCCGAACCAACAGAGGAACTAGAGAGGCTATAACTTGTCTAAGAATATTGGAGAGAAAACACTAAACCATAGTGGAAAGTTGTTTTTGGGATTTCTAGATTTTGAAAAGGCATTTGATACAGCAAAACATAAAAGGCTTTTTGACATTCTAGAAAATATTGATATTGATTCTTATGACTTTGAAATTTTAAAGAGATTATATTGGTCACAAACAGCGTCAGCATGTGTAAATGGAGAGGAAACAGGAGAATTCCCGGGAGAGAGAGGAGTTAGACAAGGATGCAGGTTATCACCATTATTGTTTAACCTTTATAGTGAACAGATGTTTAGAGAGGCACTTGGGGATGTAGAAGAAGGAATAAAAATAAATGGAAGAATCATCAATAACTTAAGATATGCTGATGATGTAGTGGTGATGGCAGAAAGTGAAAATGGATTACAACAAATTGTTCAACGAATTGAAAACTCTTGTAAAGAGTACGGACTAAGGATTAACACAAAGAAGACCAAGATAATGATAATGGGCAGAAAAATAGGAGATAATGTAAAGATAAGATTGGAGGAAAGATTTTAGAAGTGGAAAGATTTCAATATTTAGGTTGCTGGATCTCAGAGAAAGGAACTTCAGAGTTGGACATTAGAAATAGAATAGGCAAAGCTAAATCGGCATTTATGGAAATGAAGAGAATTTTAATAAACAAGAATATTAAAATAGGTGTTAGAATTGGAATAGTTAAAGCAACAGTTTGGAGTATTGCAAGTTATGGAAGTGAGTCATGGACACTCAGAAAGAGAGATATGGAAAGAATTAATGCATTGGAAATGTGGTGTTATAAAAAGATGGAAAAGATTAGCTGTACAGAGAGAATATCAAATCAAGAAGTTTTAAGAAGAGTTGGGATGAAAAGAACACTGCTCAAGAATATTATGCAAAGAAATACCAGATTTGCAGGACATCTACCGAGAGGTTCTTCAGGACACCTGACAAGAACTATATTACAAGGGAAAGTTGAGAGGAAGAGAAGACATGGAAGACCAACTAGAGAGTGGTTCAATGACGTCGTAGAATGGACTGGTTTAAGAATGACGGAGGTGAAAGACAGGGAGAAATGGAGAAGAGCTGCTCATCTGCTGCAACCCTCTTGCTAGAGGATGCTACCGGACGATGACGACGTACATTTCAGAATGATAATTCTTTCTTTTAAGGTTACATGGTGATCAGCACTCATATTTGTAAATTTAGGGAAAAGGATTAATTAACTACATAGATTTAGTTTACCGGTATATAGGGCATGAGCATGTAGCTTGGTTCCTTATACACTTGTATTCTTCCGATGATGACCTCGATATAGGGGTCGAAACGTCAAATTTTATTTTGTTAGTAATTAATAAAATAATATGTTCAACACGTATGTTTTTGTGTCCCTAAATTCAGAATAATAATTTAATTTACGTTGAATTCCTTCCTTTCACTAGACTGTTAATGTTACAGAGATCATGAATTTTCCAGAAACTGGATTTTCTTTCTTACTACAGGGACCTACATGGGCTTTTCATGTTTTGCTATTGTTCACACATTTTCAGTGGGGAATATGAGGTTGCATGCCTGTGGATTCTGAGTTTAGTTTCTATATCATGACTCATTTTGATCAATAATACAGCATTCTGACATAACAGTCATCTTGACTTATTTTAGTTGTGCTTTAAAGAGTGTCATTCCTTTCAGAATTTATTTATTCTTAACAACCCTCCATGGAGTTAACATTCATTATGGGAAGTCTCACTCAACCAACAATATGTCTATCATATGTCATATCACCGCTATCATCAATTCCTGGTAGATACTAGGGTGTTACAGGTTGCTATGCTTAGTAGTTTGTGATTAATTTTACATTATTACTAGCTTTTTTTGTGAACAATATTCTTCTAGCTTAATTTGTTATTTTTGAAATCTTGTAGTTCGTGCCAGTTCCATTAATCTGCCTGGATGTTGGTCTTTCTTTGATTCTTTTCGATCACGACATCAGCCCTGTTCTAATGTTTCCTTTTCCATTCTCTTGAAACACTTGAGGAATAATACAACCCTAGATTAGCTCTGGCTCAAATATTCTGGCATGCTGATAATGTCGGATTCCTTTCTAATTTTTTTTTTTATTTAATGTGATTCTGCCATTGATACTATCCATTCAGTTTTTCCCAGAAGAAATGTTTTACTTGTTCTGTGGGTTGTGCATTTCAAATGCACAACCCACAGAACAAGTAAATGAAAGTGCATTTGATGCATTGAGAATGCATTATGAAAATGCAGTTCTATGTTCTTGCCTGTTTTCACTGTTTTGTATTTTTATTGCTGATTTTTCATACTAGTTACATCTGTTATTCAGTTTGGCTAAAAGTGTCCTGAAGATTTGCTGTAAATTTTTGTAGGAGTATACTATCATATCAAGTTTGACACACTTTCTTTCATAATGTAATCCATATTACATATGTAATCTGCAGGGAGGGGGAGTGCTGTCAATTATAGTAGACAGGAAGATGTATTTAGTTGGATGTTGCTATAGGCCTGGGAATGTGGAGGGTGGTGATGAAGAAATGTATAAACACCTTGGATTAGTGAACAACGGAAGGGTAATTATTATCTAGATGTTCACTGGGCATCTACAGATGCCGTATGGTCACTCCGATGCTCGATGATGTGCCACACCAGGCCTTGCCATGTAGTCCTGTTGTTTGCTTTTCTGGCAGCCTCAACTCTCTGAAGATCAGTCACACGCACACTCCATCCATCCATCTCATTGATAGTCTATACCTTCCTCTTTTTCCAGGAACTTTACCTTCTATTACTGTTCTGAGAAGTCCCTTTCTATCCTTTCTATGTGTCCAGAATATTTTAACTTTCTTCTGTCAATATTAAGTTCTACTGATCTTTTCTAACACCCATTCATTTGTACCCCTTTCAGTATATGATATCCTCAACAGCCTTCTGTAACACCACATCTCAAAAGCAGATATCTGTTTCTTATCTGACTTCTTTAGGTTCCAAGTCTCACATCCATAAGTCACTGTTGGAAAAACAACTGCATCCAAAATCCTCAACTTTGTTCCCATGGAGATAGATCCATCCTTCCAGATTTTAGACAGGTCTCTGACTGTTGTTTTAGCCATTCCTAACCTTCTTCTGACATCTTCTGAACAGCAATTTTTCACATTAATAATGGATCCCAGGTACTCAAACTTGCTGACTTCCTCAATTCTTTCTCCATTAATCTACACTTGTTTTTCAAGAGCTTCTTTGTATTTCCTTTGAGAACCATAATCTTTGTCTTGCTAGGATCGAGTTGAAGTCCTCTGTTATTACTGATCTTGTTAACTTTGTCAAGAATTAGTCCTGGTTCTTCCATGATCATTACAAAGGAGTACTGTATCATCAGCATACCTCAGATTACTGATCAGTCTACCTCCTATCTTAATTCCTATCCTGAGCTCATCCAATGCTTCACGCATGGTGTCCTCCGCATATATACTAAACAAGTGAGGAGAAAGAAAACATCCTTCCCTAACTCCTTTTCCAACTTGAAGCCAGTCAGTCAATCCAACACCTGTTCTAACTGTGGCTTCTTGATCCCTGTACAAGTTGGCTATCAAACCTGGTAGTGTGTTTAGGAAACCTATTTTTTTCATTACATCCCACAGTTTCACATGCTCAACACAGTCAAAAGTAATTATTATGGATGATTTTAATTATGGTGGTATAGATTAGAATGAAGAGATAGCATTTGGGAATAAGGAAAATGAATTTCTTGAGTTCTTGAGAGATAACTATCAGGCAGCATGTAAAGGAGGGCACACGAGGATCAAGAGCTAGATCTGATGTTTTTATCAGAAGATGTACTTGTGAGAAGAGTTTCACATATTCCTCCAGTTGGTGAAAATGATCACCTGTGTTGTGGCTAGTCATATGCAGACTTTTGTGAGGAAAGGATATATGCAGAATTATAAGGCTGGTGATTATGACAAGTTTAGGAGACAGCTTGGAGCTATAACATGGAACGAGGAGTTGAGTGGTAAGGAAATAAATGCTGCACGGGAACTGACAAAGAAAAACATAACAGTATCGATGTGCGAAATATATTCTGAAGGCCAAAAGGCTGAATTAGGTAGGTTTAAAATGGATGAATGTGGAGCTTAAGCATGAAACCTGGAAAAAGAAAGTACTTTGGAGGACGTACACAATGAATAATGGTAATAATCAGAATTACATGAAGAGTATTAAGAACAAGCCAGGAGAGTGACTCATTTAGTAAGGAAAACAAAAGTAGAGTATGAGCAGAAATTGGCAAGGAAAAACCTAGACAGTTTTTTAGATATTGGCAAGTAGAAGGAAGAATGATCATGATAAGGTGTTAAGGGATGAAAGTGATAAAATGGTAACTGCTGTAGAAGACATTGTTGAGGTATTCATTGATCAATTTATAAGGGTGTTTCATTCTGATCAGGGTGTAATTATGAGGAACTTAAGTGTAGGAGACAGAGGAGAGAGGATGGCTTAATTGTGAGTGAGCAGGAGGTATTTAAGGAAATAAGCTTGATGTCAATAAGGCAATGGGATTTGATGATATATCACCACACATCTTAAGGGAATGTTCCAGGGAATTGGCAGTAGCATTGGCATGCCTGCTTAATAAAAGTCTTGCAATGGCACAGGTTCCAAGGGAGTGGAAGGAGGGTAAAATTGTTCCCCATGCATAAAGGCGGTGATAAGACTGTAGCTTCAAATTATAGGCTGGTCTGTATATCTGGAATTGTGAGTACTAGAGAGAGAGAGAGATTGGTGAGAAGTAGGATACAGAAATGGACTGATAACCGCAGTATTCTCTGTGGTTATCAGCATGGGTTTGTTAAGGGAAGATCATGTTTCACTAGCTCTTTGTACTATAACAAGGTGACAAATACCTTGGACAGGGGAGATGCATATTCAGTGGTGTACTTGGATTTTGCAAAGACTTTTGATAGACTGCCACATGACAAGCTCTTAAATAAATTGAAACAGGAAACAGGTGGGATTGGATAACAGACGTTTGAGTTGGATTAGTGGCTATCGGATAGGTATCAGAAAGTTGTATATGGGGGGGGGGGTGCAGTATCCCAAATGTGAAAGATCAGTAGTGGTGTGCTGCAGGGGTCAGTTTTAGGTCCATTGTTGTTCAATTTGTATGTTAATGATATTGGGATGGGTTTAACTAGTGATATGCAGGGGATGCACAACTGGGGAGAACAATGCAGAGAGAGAGAGTCAAGGTGATGTTATGGCCTTACAGGAGGACTTGAATAGATTGCATGAATGGACAGATAAGTGGAACTGTCAATTCACTGTTGCAAAGTGTAAAGTTTTGAGATTTGGTAAGCAACAATGGGATGCAGAGTATACACTTGGTGGGGAAACTTTAAAGGAAGTAGAGGAGAGGAGATGAGAGATCTAGGAGTGATGGTGGACAAGGACCTGAAATTCAGTGGCCACATTGCATTAGTTGTGAAGATGTCACATTGGATAATGGCAATGATGCAGATGACCTGACATGCAGAAATGGCAAGATTATGATGCTATTGCATAAGGCCTTGATCAGCTCTCATATGGATTATTGTGCACAGATTTGGTCACCGGGTTTTCATGATGATGACCGCGCGGTTAGCCTAGTGGCTTTGCGCTACGCAACCATATGCCTGGGGAAGGAGTGTCCCAGGTTCGATTCCCGTTGTAGACGTGAGGAATTTGAGGATCTTCCTCAGGCATAGCCAAGTTAGCCGGTCTTGGGCGCGGTCAGTAGGGTTTTTTCCGCCAGTTTATCTGGCGTTTTCATCCCGCAAACAGGCAAACCGGCCCCGTGAACATACGCCTCTACAGTCAAAAAAATATATACCCCCCCCCCCAGCGGCAGACCAGGCGACGGGTCGGTTGGGAGTAGTACTACCAAGAAGTCGCATCTAAGTAACACGCGGACCCTGCATAGGAAGCGGGAATAACGCGTAGAAGAAGAAGAAGAGGAGTTTTCATGATGATGAGGATATGTTAGAAAGGGTCCAGAGAAGATTCACAAAGGTGGTCAGTGGTCTTTGGAATGGGGGTATGAGGACAGATTGAGAGAATGTAAGTTGCAGAGCCTTGTGAATAGGAGGAAAGGAGGGGGGGATATGATTGAGCATATAAGCTAGTCAGGGGTTGTTATCAGGTTGACATGGGAGAAGAGAGACCAAGAGGCCATTGCTGGAAATTGTATAAGGAAGGTGTGAGTAGAGGAGTGAGGAGCAGCTTCTTTGCATGGAGAGTGGTTGGGGAGTGGAATGCATTGCCTGAGTGTGTTGTGAATGTAGACACATTGAATCAGTTTAAAGAACGGTTGGATGAGCAGTGTATGCAGTAGTGTGTACCTTCGACGATGAGTCTCTGACTCCATGGAGGTCAGATGTTAATAATAATAATATAGATGATGAATATCACTGTCATTATAACATTCTGTCATATGTTGACAGATAAGTTATTCATTTTTTTTGTTAAAATGCTGCATAATATTTTGAAGTTTTTTTGAAAGGCAGAACATGGAATCATATATAAACAAATGGATGTTGGCCGGTTTACTTTTTTGTGATGTTCATATTTCTTGGCTTTCATGACAAAAATCCTAATGCTATTCTATGTGAAGTGTATTACAGTTCTCACTCATGTCCTGAATTCAGATTTAGAGTTGAGGTGTTTAGGTTTAATTATTTTATTGGAAATAGTTATATTTTATATAATTATATATGAAAAGTAATTTTTTTTAATATTTCATATTTCAGATGGCGACCTAAATCCAAAGTATTTTTACATGTGTGGAAAGGTTTTACCTTGTGTGGAGTACATCTACCATTGTTTTTTATTACCACTAGAAAAGTATATTGTTTATCAGCACCACAAGAAGCTGACATGGATACAAAATATGATAGTTTAACCAAACATGATTTTTCTTGGATGTCCCAGTTTGGGCCAGAATTTGGTATTAATGGGAAACAGGTGCAAATTCTTCATCAACCATCTGAGTTTTTTGAAAACTTAAAGGTTTGTTAAGTTAAATATTTCTAAAGATTTGCATAATAATGATTCTTTGTATCCTGTGCAATGACATAGAATTTTATAATTCATGCAGTGATGAAGCCTTAGAATTAACATCTTGAGCAGCTAACTATATAATTTATTCAATACTTTATGTAATTAATCAATATCTAAATGTTGAATTCATTTTCATGCGATTGTTTATTAGTTGTGAAGTGACTAGTGCAGAAGAAAAAAAAAACTCTTGATCATTCATTATTTATAACAGTCTGCAGACATATAAAAATTCTGTATACTTCAGATAATAATTAATAATAATTTGTAAACAATCATTATCTGGTTAGAAAGAATAAGCAAAAAACTTTGTTAAAGATACCAAGAAATTTTATACTTGGTTTTAATCCTTTTTCCTAAGTTACTTGGGAAAAGGATTAAAACCAAGTATAAAATTTCTTGGTATCTTTAACATATTTTTAAAGAACTTTCAAACAAGCAAAAAACTTTTTTGATGATTGCAGATTAAGCTTTGTAACAAATGTTACTCTTTCAATGAGTATAATTCTCAAAGAAATTAGATTCTTTTTCATTCATATTTCTGTTTAGTTTAAACAAGCAAAAGTTTGTATGCAAAGTATTTTTATGACAAGTTGCTTTATAAGGTGAGCAGCTGAATTCACTATAAGATCACAAGTAAAGCTTCCAAATAATGAAACCTCAGTAAAATTGACTGGAGAAGCAGTTTTCTTTAAGTTTAAAGCAATGTGAAGGTTAAGGTTAAGGAATGAAAACAGCAAAATAAAAGAATTAAAGTTTAATGGTTTCAGTATTTTATTTCTTTTTATAGAGAGACCATCAGGGATGCAATATGAGAATTATAATGCACACAAAACATAAAAGGAAGCTATCAGACTGCAAGCCTAAGTCCTAAGAGGAGGGGATGCACTCAGTGGATGCTGGGCAGGAGGTTTAAGTATTACCATTTATGAAATCTTGGGAAGTTTCATACAACCATGTTTATTAAGACTGGACAACATATGTATATATATTAATATATATACATATGCAACTATATTAATAAATATGATTGTATGAAACTTCCTAAGATTTGAGAAACAGCAGTTCTTAGACCTCCAATCCAACAGTGCTCACAGAGGGTACCCTTCTTAAGACAATAGGCTAACAGTCTAACAGCACACAAACAACAAAAAATAAGTTGAAGATATTAGCCTTATATTTATTTTTTTTTTTATTCCAGATAATGTCTCTCTGACAGATGAAGTATTCCAACTATTAAACCTGCATTTAATGTGCTGTTTTCATTCTATTAAACCTCAACAGTAGGAATTATAACTCCATGAAAATTCAAATCTTGTCTCTAGAGGAGCATTAATAATTTAATCAGTGCAGGACCAACTCATGATCATTAAGCATGTATTAGATTTTGGTACTCCAGTATGATATTTGCATGTAGCATTTTTCTGATTATTAATTGACTTAAGGAATTCACAATGTACAATAGAGTATAAATTAAATTAAGCTTATTGTTATTATTAGTAGCCACCTCCAGGGAGTCCAAAGACTCATCGAGGGAGAGTGTGCCAACAGCATCGAACGATTGGTCGCCTTCCAACTACTAATCGTGCTCGAACTTGCTTAACTGAGCCATTAGTAGCAGAGGCTCTACCAATTGACCAACCTTTGCTATATTTCCAATATTTCCGCAATGTCACGTTGCCATTTTCGAAGGAACTTACAATAAAGATACGTGCATGCAGGCACTACATACAGTAAATGAGGACGAAGCAGGAAGCTATTGTTTATCCTAAAAGTCCTGATGGTGCCCCCTAACGGGCTATGTAGGTATTCTTGGCCGTTGGGCTGAAGGTCTCATGATGTATGTCTCCCAAATTTGGGGCAGTCTCATGCAACCAAATTTGTTGAGGTTTGGCATTTTTCTTAGGGCTGATTCCATGAAAAGTCTTTCAAACTGGAACTTGCTATGGTGTATTATTGTGGCTTTCTTTCATCGTATTCTGTGGCATGTATCCAGAGCATGGTCTGCAAGACCAGAGTGGCTATACTGGTGAAACCAGATGTACTCCTGTTCTGACATTCTGATATTCTCTGTTCTGCCTGTTTGGCTAAAGTAGGACAGCTTACAGCTACAAGGGACCTGGTATACAACAGGTAGGTCTAGGGGAAGTGGTTTATCTTTAGTGGAGCAGATAAGGGATGCCAATTTTCTATATGGTCTGTAACAAGAGGTCAAGTCATGTTTTCTTAAGATTTTGGTAATTTTTTCAGAGGTGCCTCGGATGTAGGGAATGGTGATGGATTTAGAGTAATCCTTGTTGTGAAGGGGGGGGGAAGGTTGTGGTTTACTGGTTTCAATATTTTTTTGTGGGGGGTAGCCACTGGCTGAGAAAGTGTTGAGGATGTGATTTAGTTCAGTGGTTAGGACATTGTCATTTGAACAGATTAGTTTCGCCCTGTTGTATAGTGTCTTAATAACTCCGTATTGTTGTGAGGGGGGGGGGAATTGGTGGTGAATGTATCTGCCTGTATGGGTGGGTTTTCTATAAACAGAGAAAACCAAGGTTCCATCAGGCTGGCAGGTGACTAGTGTGTCTAGGAAAAGGAGGCTGTTGTTTTCCTCTTTCTCTAGGGTGAACTTGATTCTGGGGTGTTGGTTGTTTAAGTATGTTAAGAAGGAGAGGAGTGTTTCAGAGCCATGCGGCCAAATAGTGAACACATCATCAATGTAGCGAAGCCATATGGTTGGTTTTTGTGGAGCAGAATTTAAGGCTTTCTCTTCAAAAGTCTCCATAAAGAAGTTGGCCAAGGGTGGGGAGAGTGGTGAACCCATGGCTGTCTCCTCTATTTGTTTGTAGAGTTTTCCCTGCCAAATGAAATAGCCTGAGTTCATTGTGAACTGAAATAGAACTGAGATATCAGGTATCTCAGCCCTAGTTCATACAAGGACTACATCCGGTTTCACCAGTATAGCCACTCTGGTCTTGCAGACCATGCTCTGGATACATGCCACAGAATATGGAGGAAGAAAGCCACAATAACACACCGTAGCAAGTTCAAGTTTGAAAGACTTTTCATGGAATCAGCCTCAGCCCTAAGAAACATGCCAAACCTCAACAAATTTAGTTGCATGAGACTCCCCCAAATTTGGAAGACATACATCATGAGACCTTCATCCCAATGGCTTACATAGCCCGTTAGGGGGCACCATCAGGATTTTAGGAGAAACGATAGCTTCCTGCTTCGTCCTCATTTACTGTATGTAGTGCTTGCGTGCATGTCTCTTTATTGTAAGTTCCTTTGAAAATGGCAATGTGATGTTGCCAAAATATTGGAAATATATATTAAAGTTTAATTTAATTTATATTCTATTGTACATTGAATTCCTTAAGTCAGTTAATAATTATGTATGACCAGCGTATAAGCCTTTCTACAAGAATTTTTCTGATGTAAGTTTTAATTATTATTTATTTCATTTGATTCTATATGTATTGTCTTGGATATGTTCAGCTTGCAGAAGCTTTGTAGATCCTCGGAACTGGTCTCTAACATTGGTTGGGGTTGGGTACTGGATAAAGATAGTCTGATGTAGGGTTCGAAAGCTGTATTGAAATTAAACATTTAATGCACTTCTAAGGAATGAAATATTTATATTTATTGTAATGAATTCTATCCAGCATTTACATGTGATGTTGGTCAAAAATAAAATAAATGTTGCATCATTTGGCTTTTAATTTGCTATAGTTCTTAAGAAGATACCTGACTTAGATTTCCTCTTTAATATCAAACAGAATTCATCCCTTCTCTCCAGTGAAGACACCAATAAATTTCTTCTGGAATCTATGCTACTGAAAGCTAAGCTTCCTCCTACAAACATTTCCTTAGTAGAAATTAAAGCTTTACAATCCTTTTTAAAGTAATCTTATTATTACAAAAATCTCACAACAGTCACCTCATTATTACAAAAACAGGCATAGGAAAAGCTATGGTAGTTATGGATTCTGCAAATATACAAATGGAAAATATCTCTTTTGCTATGTGACAGATTGACTTACCAGGAACTGGATCATAACCCCACCAATAGTTAACCCTGAAAATTAAAGTCACTGTTAGTTAAAGTTGTAAGCCTTGATGGAGATACCATAGAAAAACTTATTTTGCTAAAACCCCATGCTTCTGTGGTTTGTCAGAGATAGATCCATAAGGAAATTTCCCTTCATCCTGTTGTTGACTGTATAGATTCTCCTACATATTATTATGTGATGCCTCCAAGGAGTCCAAGGCCTCATCGAGGGAAGGCACCTACTTGACAACTCTGTCTACCATCTACACCAGTGCCATCTACTGCCCACCACCACTATTTTCACAGACAATCACAAACATCCATGCCCATGGTGGGATTTGAGCCCGCAGCCTTTTGGCTGGAGAGTGGATACGCTAACCACTCGACCAACCATGCCAGCAAATATTGCATAGCTAAGTTTTTAACATGTTTATTAAAAGCTCATATTGGTAACTTCTGCTTTTTCATAAAAAAAAATCCAATTTTTTAGATAAAGTGAAAAATCTTTCCCTTCAACCTAATGATTTAATGATCAGTTTTGATACTGAATCCCTTTTTCCTAACATAGAAGATATGCTTTAATCAAATACTATATTGATTTCCTAGAAGATATGCTTTATCTGCTCTCGCAAGCCTTTCCACTGGATATAGTGAAATTATTCGACTTCGTCATTCACTCTGGTTATTTTCTTTGTCAAATCAGAATCTGCAAACAAGTTTGAAGGAACTGCCATGGGGAGTCTGCTCTTTCCTGCTCTCGCCAGTTGCTATTTGGAACATTTAGAAGACATCGTTTTCCCATCCATACTCTCAACCTTCATTTTGCAAATGTTATATAGATGACATATTTGTGATCTGATTCCACAATGAAGATATATATTACCTACCTTTCTAGTAAACATAAACAGTTTACACCCACAGATTAATTTCACTATGGAAATAGTAAAAGAAAATAAATTATCCTTCCTAAGACAGCCTACTCTACTGCTCATAATGATGTGAACTAATTACTTCCATTTATCAAAAACTGACCTTTTCTGGATGCTATATTCAACAGGAATCTGCTCACTATCCCTCTCAGAAGATTGGAATTATCAAATGTTTATGTCATGCTCACATTGTATGTTCTACACCACAATAACTACATCAGGAACTTTTAAACATCAAACAACATATGAATCTCAGTGACTTTTCAGAGAAGACCACACAATGTGTTTTTGATTCGTTCCTATAATCCAAGCTCGAATAACAAGGAAACAGTATAAGTAGAGTTCCTATCCTGTACATTTCCGGCATCTTGGAACCAATCTCTAGAAATATTAATAAGTATAATCTAATGATTACATTTATTCCATTCAACAAAACTATCTTCATGGTTTTATCTTCTAAAGATAAACACTCCCCTCTTACTCTTCCTTGCATCTACCAAGTTCCATGTGATTTGTCACCTTTCTTACTTTGGATAAGCAGGGCATTCAGTGGAAAAAAGAATGCAAGAACACCAGTCTTTCATCATCAATAAGAAATCTGAGAAATGTGGTCTTGGACAACATGGAACAGATACCGGCCACAATATCTTATGGTCTGAAATGTGCTTATTCCGTTGTTGTCATTATAACTGTGAACATTTATTTAAAGAAAGTGCCGAAGCATTACTTCATCACCTAAACTTGAATCAGAATGATTGCCTCTTGCTATTGAAGATATGGGAGAGTCTTATTCTAATCACACATCATAAGGTGTTTAAATAATTAACAATTATTAATAGTGTTTCCTCAGTTATTCCTTTGTGGTGTTTTATGTATAACACCATATGGCTCTTATTGTTTTAAAGTAATCTATTGTTCAAGTTCTACTTTGTATTCAGCTGCCTGTTGCTGCTGATCTGTAATTTTCAGGTTTTGAAATATATAGCATTTGAATAAATAGTATTCACTCCTATCCTTGTGTCATCACATTAATTCTATAAAACCTATGGCACAAGTATCTCTGTAACAACTATGACAAATAACCTACTTTCAGATTAGTTCAAAAGTATCTTTGAGTCAGCAGCTTACTGATGACACCTTATTGAAGGTCAAAACATGCCTAAAAGTGACTGTTATATAAAGCTATATATTTATTTCTTGGGAAATGTACTTCTTTGTTAATTAGGATATCGAGGCAAACTTATGGTTAAGTCAGCTGCTCTCAGTATAGAGAAGCAAGTGATGAAGTTATTTATGCTTAAACTATTATTTGTTGCTTATGCTAGGTTAAAATATGCATGAAAACCAGAATAATTTTTTTTTTCCAGGTATAATTTCCATAGCTTTATTTCATATTCTCAGTTTTTTCTGCATTCAGCATAACAGTATTCTTTGTTAGCTAAAGTTTCTTCTGAAGAAGTGACACACTTCAGAGGTGATATTTAAGTATTAGTCATTACTGCTCAAAAATAAGCTAAAACACGCAAGGATAAAGTAAATTATAAGTTTAGCCATTCCTTTCTGAAACTTAACCTTGTTAAGTTTCAGAAAGGAATGGCTAAACTATTAAATAACTAACTATTAACTAACTAAACAAAAGGAATGGCTAAAAGGTATGTCACAGTTATCACCTGTGACATACAAGCAACCAATTGTTTGTATGTCATAGGTGATAATTGTAGAAATGACTGCATTCATCTTTTGACATAATAAAGTTAAATGGATTACTGCATTATGACTTTTTTTCCCAACTTTAATATATAATGTCCTCATGACAATTGGAAATGAGTCTTTTGCATAAAAGTAATATGTGCTGAAGAATTTAAAAAAAAAAAAAAGAAAAAAAAACTTTGCTGAATTTTCTCTAATTTTTTTTTTTTTTTTTTAATATCAGAGTGCTTAATTTGTGAATATGATTGTGCATTAAAAAGCATGAATCAGACTGAAATTTTATTTTTAGGAATTTTCTAGGAAGGCATCTAGGAGAATTACCATAGCATCACTGTATATAGGTACTGGACATTTGGAAGAGGAGCTGGTGAGATACTAAAATTTTATTTATGTGTGCTTGTTTTAACTTAAAAACTTTAAACTTTTAAAGACAGTTTTATTTACATTTTAAATAAAACTTTTTTTTTTTACAGCTGTCTTGTATTCATGAGGCTCTGATTAATCCATCCAGTAATGTGAAAACAAGAATTTTGCTTGATTTTACACGTGGTTCTAGAGGTGTAAAAAATTCTTGTACCTTCTTACTTCCTCTTCTTAAAAAATTTCCTGACCGCGTGCAAGTGGCATTGTACCATACTCCTACTTTACGTGGATGGACCAAATGGTTATTGCCAGAAAGATGGAATGAAGTGATTGGACTCTCCCACTTGAAGGTGTATTTGTTTGATGACACAATCATTTTAAGTGGGTATGTAATTGCTTATTGTCGTTATTAATATATTATTATTATAAAGAGGATGTTTAAGGACATCCTCTTTATGACTGTTTTATATAGCAGAACTTGAAATACCTTGGTATAGATTTTATGTGAATTTCCATATGCTTTCTATCCCAGCAGATTATATCTGTTTAACAAGAAATTGACAAATTTGACACAAATCACCTTCTCAGGTAAC
The DNA here is from genome assembly GCF_054136105.1 of Typopeltis vanoorti. Classification (NCBI taxonomy): domain Eukaryota; kingdom Metazoa; phylum Arthropoda; class Arachnida; order Uropygi; family Thelyphonidae; genus Typopeltis; species Typopeltis vanoorti. The sequence continues at coordinate 57,697,807 of NC_143569.1, read as the reverse complement.
AGTGTAGTTGAATATCACTTTCCTGCATATTTATTGATGAAAATATTTTTCTTTGAGCAGATTTAATCAGTATCGCTTTTGTTGCCAGAAATTATTTAAAGTTTGAAATTCCTTATTTTAAAGTGCCATAGGGTGCTAAGTTTAAAGGGTGTTAGGTTCATAGGGTGCTTAAGGGTCAAATCTGGACAAATGAGAGGAGACCTCCACATAGCCTTTTAAGGAATATGGAGAACTGAACAGAGCTACTGACCTAATGTCCATCCGGCATGTTCTCGTGGTGCACCCTGTTAGATGTCTATCTGGATGCTGAACAAATAAGGATGTGCTGGCAATTTGGCATTTAGCTGGTCAAATTCTTATCAGCTCTAAACCATGATGATGGTACCATACCATATGACAGAATTTCATGCTGGCTGGGGTGTTGCCCAGTTAAACAAGGCCCCCTTGTTGTTTTCATCAGGAACCAGAGTGAACAGCAAAAAATCAACTATTGAAATAATTCCCAACTTATCATCAGTAGAGTTCAAGATTGTACCATCAGCATGAGAAGCATCAATGGAAAAGAAATGGAACTAGCAGAAGAATTGAATAAGTACCAGATCAACCCAATAGGCATAACTGAAACAAAGAAGACAAAAACTAGTGAAATCTTTGTATGCAACAAATATGAAATGTTATATTCAAGCCATAACAATGGAGAAAAAAGTAAAAGTAGCTATAGTTTTCAATGCTAAATACAAGAATAAACTTGAATGGCAGGTAATATCAAGTAGAGTGATGTGGACAAATATGAGAATGAGGAACTGGACTTACTAAGACTTATTTGTGCATATGGTCCTACAGAAGTGGAGAAATTTTTCAAGGCATTAGAGAAGGCAGCTTGACACGCACACAAAAAATAGGAAAAGTTGGTCCTTATTGGAGATCAAAACAGCAGAGTAGGAAATGATTATAGATATATAGAAATGCTTTATAAAAATTTGAAGAAAAGATCAAGGCAAATAATAATGGTAAGTACCTGTTGGATTTCTGTTTAGGACATGGACTAGTTATTACTGACATCATGTTCAAACATAAAAATGTGCACAAATTCACATGGAGAGAAGATGCAAGAAATAAGAGAAGTCTCATTGACTATGTTATAGTTGGTAATGAAGTTTTCTCATTGGTTCAGGACACGAGTAGACAGAGGATTTGAAATAGTAAGTGATCACCATTAAGTTTTGAGCAGGATAAAATTGAATTTCATATCGAAAAGAAAAGTATGTAAGAAAGTTTTAAAATGAATCAAAGTTAAGCAGCTTTCAGAGGTGAACTATAGACTAGATTCATACATAAACATCATTGAATAAAAAATGAAAGCGTTTGAAAACAAGAACCAAACCTTGGAGATTCAGTGGCACCATCATTCATCAGGGAACCAAGACCAGCAGTACAAAGTCAGCTGCCAGAACAAATCTCAGAACACATCCCAACTCAACAGAATTCAAGAATGGTATTATCGATGTGAGAAGCAAATTAATTAAAACTAGCAGAACTTGAATAACTACCAGATCAACATAATAGGTACAATTGAAACAAAGACAACAAAAACAGCTGAGATCTTTCTAAGCAACAAATAGAAAATATTATGATCAGGCAATAACAATTAGGGAAAAGAATGAGTAGATGGAGAAAAGAACAAAGCTAATAATAATAATAATAATGGAAAGTGTCTGCTGGATTTAATAATGTGTTATCATCATCAAATTCCTGACATGTACCCTCAAGGGATGTACAGGATATAGTACTGTCCAACCACAGATCCGAGATCCTAGTCTGGCAACGTGCCAAGAAGAGTCAATTCACGTTAAAGGGGAAAAAGAAATAAGCTGATGTACGAATTGGTCACCAACACGCAAAATCATGTGCTTTATATGTAAAATTTTCAACTGTTATATAAGCAAAATAGTTACCACTTTAAAAATTACAATGTTCATAAAAGAAAAGTTAATTTTCCGACATGTAATAATAAACAACTCATCCCACAGGATGGATTGATTACCCTATTATCGGAATCAATTCTCCTTCTGACATGCGCAGAAGTGTTGAAGGGTCTCGTATCTGTGGCATACAGTACTTCATGAAGAGCTCTCATCATTACCAACTTACTATCAACAATTTTCCTCCAAATCAATCTGTTATCTGTGAAGACTCCAACATTACCAGATCATATATTTCTGTCTTCTAAGGCATTTTTTACTGTATCAATCCACCTATATCAGGGTCTTTTTTCTGTCAACCTGGCAGAGAACACGTGTTTTGTTAATCTTTCCTCTCCCATTCTGTTTTCTTTTCTAATATCCTTGTTTTTAATATGATATTGCCATTGATGCCATCTATTCATACCCCTAATCTTTCTCAGGACTCTCATATCTCCAGTCTTTGGTCAAGTGTTTTATTTCTAGCCCATCTCTCAGATCCATAAGTTAAAATTGGCTTGAGCTATCTTGTATACAGCTAATTTAGTGTTTTGACTAATTTCTCTCTTATTCCATATAAATTTATTCATTTGACTTCCTACCATACCAGCTTTATTGATTCTGTTGTCTATTTTCATATTTAATTTACCATCTACACTAAAAATTGTGCCTAAGTATCTGAAATATTTTACTTGTTCTATAGGTTCTCCATTCAAGATGCAATCAATATTTTCAATGGTTCTGCCTATTTTCATTGTCTTTGTTTTGTTATGTTATTGCTGATTTTTATGCCAAATTTATTACAACAGTTATTCAATCTAGGCAGGTAATCTTGCAGACTTGTACTGGATTTATTTAAAAGTATAATATTGTCTGCATAGAGTAAAGAGTTGAGATTAACATCTCCAACTCTTTATTCATATTAGTTTTAATACCACTTTCCTTCATATTACATTATTATTATTCCTTCATATTACATAAGTAATATTACATTATTATAATGTACATCCATAAAGATAATAAATGTGCTATTAGTGCATTATATACTTTATTATGTACATTATAATAATGTAATATTACTATATTATATTATAATTCAATGCTGTATTCATCTAGTTGCATAGCTTATATACTAATAAACTGTGCAGCTTGTTAAATGCAGTGATCTTTCAATTATCAGTATTATTGGGAAATCAGTTACTGGTCAGTTAACTGAGGAATACAGTTATATAATCCTGTTTGAGATGACAAATAACATGCTAGCCCATTCATAGAGCACTTAAATTAAAAGGTTGATTATTTGAAGGTCAGGTAATCAAGTGAGCACTGTATTTGACTTCATTTCTTATAAACATGCAGATACTTGTAACATTCTCAACATTTCTGCAATATTTTTTTTATGGTAAAAATTAGATTATTGAAAATTCCTATTTGTCTTGAACCCAGTTTGTACTGATCCTCAAGTTTTTCTTCTGTAATTATTTTTGGCCTCATCTGAAGAATAGATAATGGTAATTTACACATTTAGTTTTAATTCCTTTTTCTGTAGATGAGTACTGTAAGAGCTCTATTCCAATCATTCAGAATTAAACCTTCTGTGAATCAGAATTAATCTAATATTAATCAGAATTAAATCTAATGTGAACGAGTTTAACAGAAGGTATAATGACAGCTTATATGAGTGTAATGTATTGCCTCCTTCAATGAGTCCTTGACTCTCTGCAGTATCCTGTCAAATGCCTTGAGTGGAAGTCTAACAGTATCATAGTGTATCCAACACAGCCATAAAATTATTATAAAATATGAAGAAATGCTCAAACATCACCTTCCTTTAGTAAATCCATGCTGTTCTTTTCAAAGTGTAGCTTGTCCATCAACCCATTTCTATATGAGAGTTCTTACTAACTTCTCTAAATCTTCATCACCCACTCCAGAGATACTGATAAGTTGGTAGTTAGACATGAGTTTTTGCACCACCCTTATATAATGGAACTATCATACATCCTTTCCATTCTCGTGGGATCTTTCCTGAGCTGAGACTCAAGTTATACAAACACGTCTATGGGCTAACCATGTCCAGTCATGTGTCTAGGGATAAACATACATTCAGCATGTATGCTAAAGGAATGCTCAGCTGAATGCTTATTCAGATTATGTAACTGCTCTAGAACCTCATCCTGATGCACCTCTATCTCTTCATGCAATATATGGCAGCCCTGTTCACTATGTTGCATATACCAGGTTGGTTGACATTTGTGAAGTAGTACTTCTTATTTGAACAATCTCATCCACTTCTAACACAAAGGTTCCTCTGCATTCACTTAAGTTATTCTGCTACATGCATTCTTTCTTTTTTTTTTTTTCTTACAGAATAATGTTAAACTCTTTTGGGTCATCTTTAGCCCACACAGCCAGTTTTTATTTATTTATTTTATAACATACTCCAGTTTAGCTTTCCATACAATGCTTGCTTGAGCTTTACATATTTCATAAATTCTCTCACTCTTGCTTTCACAATATTCCTTTTGCATCTTATTTTTTATAGATTTCTTGCTTAATAAGGTTGTGTATCCATTTTGCATCCTCTCCCCCATCTCTTTTTCAAACTCAGTAATTGATACCAGGACCAAACATTATTCTCTTAAGTTTGGCATAATTTCTATTTTTGTAATTTAGCATATAACTTGACCTAATCTTCCCATGACATTTCTGCATTTGGCATCATTTGTTTCCTATTCTGCTATTTAGGTATACAACAAGAGCCAATTTTATTTTATTTTATTTTATTTATTATTATTATTTTTTCAGCTATTCTCTTTAATGTCTCAAAAAATGCTAACTCTTCTCTACTAGAATCATCTGGATCATAAGTCTTATTGTATAGTTTCCTGTTTTTAAAGCTTTGCCCACATTACTTGAAATTGTTTGCCATTCAAGAAATTCCATTTTTGTGTTTAACACGACTGTTATCCCTACTTTCCCTGATCATTCTTGCCCGAATATAGCATTTTTATTTTATTTTGACTGAGACAGAAAAGACAAAAACAGGTTAGATTAGGTAACATCAGTTTGTTGACATAATTCTGTAATTGCTGTGCTAACATCCCCTCTTGATGCTTCTTATGTTGATAATGCCTCTCTTCAAGTCATTTGAATTTGAGGTTGTTGCAGTAGCTCACATTTTGCTGTTCACTTACATTACATGATGAAATTAGTTGGAATCTCATCATCATCATCAAATTCCTGCCATGAACCCTCAAGAGGGTATACAGGATATGATAGTACTACATGAAAAAAATTACATCATTACTAACTTCCTATCTACAATTTTTCTCCAAATCAGTCTGTTACTTGTCAAGACTCCAACATTATCAGATATTATATTTCTATTGTCTGAGGCACTTTGTACCGTATCAATCCACCTATATCTTGGTCTTCCTCTGGGTCGTTTTGCTGCCAACCTAGCAGAGAACACTTGTTTTGCTAATCTTTCTTCGCCCATTCTGTTTAAGTGGCCATACCACCTGAGATTAGCTCTGCTAATGCATTCCTGGATGCTGACAATGTCAAGTTCTTTCTTAATATCCTCGTTTTTAATATGATATTGCCATTGATGCCATCTGTTCATGCCTCTAATCTTTCTCAGGACTCTCATATCTGCAGTCTCTAGTCTTTGGTCAAGTGTTTTACTTCTGACCCAGCTCTCAGATCCATAAGTTAAAACTGGTTTGAACACTGTTTTGTATACAGCTAATTTAGTGTTCCGACTAATTTCTCTCTTATTCCATATGAATTTATTCAATTGACTTCCCACCATACCAGCTTTGCTGATTCTGTTGTCTATTTCTATATTTAATTTACCATCTTCACTAAAAATCGTGCCTAAGTAGCTGAAATGTTTTACTTGTTCCACAGGTTCTCCATTCACAACACAATTGACATTTTCAATGATTCTGCCTATTTTCATTGTCTTTGTCTTTTTATTGCTGACCTTCATACCATATCTATTACAACAGTTATTCCATTTAGTCAGAGAATCTTGCAGACTTGTAGCAGATTTATTTAGAAGATAACATCATCTGCATAAAGCAAAGAGCTGACATTAACATCTCCAATTTTGATATCATGTTTAATACCACTTTCCTTCATAATATGATCCATATAGATAACGAATAACAGAGGGGATAATGTACATCCTTGTCTCACACCAGATTTAACATTAAACCATCTTCCTGTACTTCTTCAATTCTAACTGCTGACTTACAACTCAAATAAAGACTAAGTAACTAATAATTAAGGAAATTGATAGCGTACACTAGAAATATAAATTAAAAATAACTTTAATAAATACTTTCCGATATTTTGGCAATGTCACGTTGCCATCTTCTTGGGAACTTAAAATAAAGAACAGGTGCACGCAAGTGCTACATAACAGCAAATGAGAAACGAAGCGAGGAAGCTACCGTTTTCCTAAAGTCCTGATGGTGCTCCCCTGGCGGGCTATATTAGTAATTATTGGCCTTTGGGCTGAAGTTCTGATATATGTTTCCCAAATTTGGAGCAGTCTTATGCACCCAAATTTGTTGAGGTTTGGCATGTTCCTAAGGGCTGAGGATGATTCCATGAATAGTCTTTCATATTTGAACTTGCTGTGGTGTATTACTGTGGCTTTCTTCCACCTTATTCTGTGGCGGTTATCCAGAGCATGGTCTGCAAGCCCATAGTGGCTGTACTGGTGAAATCGGATGTATTCCTTGTGTTCTGAGATTGTGATATTTGCTGTCCTGCCTGTTTGGCCAAAGTAGGACAAATATCGGAAAGTATTTATTAAAGTTATTTTTAATTTATATTTCTAGTGTATGCAGTCAGTTTCCTTAATTATTAGCTTTCATGTTTAAGTGGCATATAAGCCTTTCAACAAGAATTAAAGACTAAGTATTGCTTGATATAATGCCCCCATTGACACCATATAACTGTAGCGTATTGAATAGCTTCTCTCTTGGTACCTTGTCATATGCCTTTTCCAAATCGACAAAACTTAAATACAGATCTTTGTTATATTCCCATGCTTTCTTGACTATTTGTCGTAAAGTGAAGATCTGATCCTGACAGCCTCTATTTGGCCTGAATCCAGCTTGTTCTTCACCCAGCTTCTCTTCCATAATTCTTCTCAACCGTTTCTCAAGTATACTTGCATAGATCTTGCCAGGAACACTCAGTAGGGAAATACCTCTGTAAATCTCACATTCAGTTTTATTTCCCTTTTTATATATGGTACTAAGAGAGCTCTATTCTAGTCATCAGGAATTCATCCCTCTGTCCAGGCATTCTGAACTATGCAGTGCAGCCACTGTAAGACTTTTATACCACCATACTTCAGCATTTCTGGTCGAATATCATCTACTCTTGCTGCCTTTTCACATTTCAAGCCTTTGATGGCTTTTTCTACTTCAAGTATGGATATGTATTCCTTACTGCATGCCTGGTCAGTGTTTTTTACCATTGTGCTGTCATCACTGCTTGTTTCATTTAGCAGTATTTCTCCATACTTCAAGGATATCTTTTTCTGCCATTTTCATTTCACCTTTATCTTCTCTAACTCCTTTTACAGCACTCTTTCCTTCCTAGGCTTCTTCAATAACCTCCAGAATATTTTGCCACCTTCTTGAGATTTATTTTCTATATTCTTGCCAAAGTCTTCCCATGACTTTTGTTTAGGCTAGTTTTACACACTGCTTAGCATTCTTGCATTTGTCTCTGTATTCTTTAAGAGCATAAGCTGACTTATTTGCCAGGAACTTTTGATATGCTTTCTTTTCCTTCACTGCCTCTTTAGCTTCCTGTGTCCACCATGGATTTCTAATTTTTCTATCCTTGCCGACTTCACCACATGCCTCTCTAGCTGAATCAATCAAGGCTTTCTTCATGGCTTGCCACTGAATATCCAAGGTTTGATTCCTGTTCTCAAACTCTTTCATGTTTTCTTCAATAATCTTTGTGTATTTTAGTCTACAGTTCACATCTGAGAGCTGCTCAACTTTTATTCGCTTTAAAGCTTTCTTGCATGTTATTCTTTTCAATATGAAATTCAATTTTATCCTGCTCAAGACTAAATAGTGATCACTTCCAATTTCAAATCCTCTGTACACTCTGGTGTTCTGAAACAGGGAGGAAACATCACTATCAACAATAACATAGTCAATGAGACTTTTCTTATTCCTCGCCTCTTCTCTCCAAGTGAATTTGTGCACATTTTTATGTTGGAACATGGTGTTAGTAATAACCATTCCATGTCCTAAGCAGAAATCTAACAGATATTTGCCATTATTATTAGCTTTGCTCTTTTCTCCAAATTTTCCCGAAATATTTTTGTATATCTGACAATCATTTCCTACTCTGCTATTTAGATTCCCAACAAGGACCAACTTTTCCTTTTTCATTGTGTCAGTTGCTTTTTTCTAAAGCCTCAAAAAATTCCTCCACTTCTACCTTAGTAGAACCTTCTGTGGGACCATAGGCACAAATAAGTCTCATTGTCCAGTTCCCCATTCTCATATTTGCCCACATTACTGAGACTGACTGCCATTCAAGAAGATTAGCCTCGTGTTCAAGAAGAAAGCCATAGTATTCAACAAGCCTGGTTCCCTGGCTTGTTGAATACTATGGCTACTCCTTTTCCTTGATTGTCATTGCCTGAATATAACATTTTGTATTTATTGCTCAGAAATATCTCACCAGGTTTTGTCTTTTTTGCTTCAGTCACTCGTATAATGTCGATCTGGTACTTATCTAATTCCTCAGCTAGCTCCATTTCTTTGCCATTCAGGCTTCTTACGTTGATAGTACCGATCTTTAACTCTAGTGATGTTGAGTTGGGGGTGTGTTTTCAGATTTGTTCCATTAGCTGACTTTTTGCTGTTCGCCCTGGTTCCCTGGCAAAAACAACGGGGGCCTCGTTTAACCGGGCGATGCCCCAGCTGGCATGAAATTTTGTCATGTTGTACCATCGTTTTTTATTTTGGTTTAACCAATAAGAATACAATTTTGTTGGCTAAATTTGAAATCCTCAGTTGTTCAGTATCCAAGTAGATACCCAACAGGGTGCACAACGAGAAGGTGAGGATTGGACATTAGTCAGAAGCCTTGGTCGGTTGTCTGCATTCCTTTAAAGGCTATGTGGAAATCTCCTCTCAGTTATACAGCTTCGCCCCAACTGGAAAACACCCTACCCAGCATAACATTTGTTTGTATCATCATATTTGTATGTGATATATGCCAATACAGAATACAGTTTGGTGGAAACTAATCTCATGTTACCAGCTCATCCTTGGTTGCTCAGTATCTAGGTAGATATATAGTAATGATGCACTTCAGAAACCCTAGTTGGTGCTCTGCATTACTTAGAGGGCTGTGTGGAGATCTCTCTCTTCTACTTATCAGGCTTTGACCCTTATACTAACTTTGTACAAAGGTTCTCAAATAAGAGAAGAATTAATTTTGTCATCATCATACCATATGAATGTGTGAGAAATGATTACAAAGTAATATGTTGTATTAGAAAAATGAATTTAAGATTATCTGTTTCTCAATATTTTGATGCTAGAATCTCTGCACATTTTGCTTTACTTTTCGGAATTAGTGAAAAATAAAATCATTAAATCTTATTTTTATCTGCTCTAGCATCATTCCAATCAATTTTTTCAAGCATCTCAAATGATACCTGAAAAATTGGTTGGGAAATTAATATCCGTGATTTGCACAGTTTTCATACCTGCCTTGTTTGGCTTTCCTTCTATCTCCAATAATCCTTGGAGTATTGAAAGTATTTACACTTGCTCATTTATTATGTTCCTAATACAGAATCACTTTAGAAGAAGTTATTTCTTTTTGCAAAAATTTGGAGAAACCACTGTGCCCATCAGTCTGGTAGAAGTTGGTCTTTCTCTGGATCACATCTGTATATTATAATTTTTTGTTAGCCGAAGTACGTATTAAGTTAAGACTGTGATATCTTAATAAAAGCAGTGTTTCATTTAAATTTGATTCTTTTGCAAAATTCAGACAAAATTCTCATTGTGCATTCAGCTGTTGCATGAACAGAATGACTGCTCACCTTGTTTTTTATTCACTACACTCAAGTTAAATCTAGAGATTTTGTGCTTTAAATTGACCGTCAAGATTAAATGGAAAATTAGAAGTACAGATAACCCCCGTATAATGCAGTACTTATACAACACGGTTTACAAATTGTAGTAATCCTTGTTCACCGTGGTCTACAAATTGTAGTAACCCTTTATCTTTTTGTATATTTTGCACTGTGTGACTTAAAAATCAAATTTTATCTTCGTTAAATTTGCGTTTGCCCATATCACGCATGTAGTTAGGGGAAATTGTCGTCGTTTTCTGTGAGGAAAGCTCATTAAAAACCACAAGTGTGTTAATCTCAAGCTGAGCACTTATTTTCTGGTGAGTTACATACATAATTAATATGTAATGCTTTTTATATGTAAAAAATTTATTTTTATAGTAATGGCCAGTTAGAGGGCTTTTGCAGTATGGTTGAAAACAAAATTATTGAATTAATTGATAGAGAAATAGATTTAAATGAGGAGGAACTGGTACAATTAATAGATGATGTTGAACCAAATGGCAGGGAAAGTTCTGCCAAAGATTCTGATTGTGATGAATCTGTTAAAGAATTCAGTTTAAAGAAATTAGCAGAAGGATTGGACTTGGCAAATTGGATATTTGTTTAACTCCATATTATGAACGTAATAAAAAAAATTGCAGCATAGTTGTAACAAAGGTCATATTACTGACTTCTTGATAACCAAGCCAGCTGAAATATGCAATGAGAATTATACAAATGACGTCCATGAGATAGACGGAGAAGTAGCGGCCAGGTAGCGAGCTAAATGAGTGCAGCATGCCGAGAAAGCCTGCATAAGCTGATCGATGTGCAGTACCATGTGGACCAACCTAGGCTGAACTATTCCCATCTACACCCGAGAGGAAAGACCATTATGCCGAGATCCAAGCCAGGCCCAGGAGAATCAACAGTCCGGACAAAGAGTTAATATACTGAAGACAAGAAATTAAAGGAAAAGCTTGATGAAATCACGGATCTGGTAAAGTACAAACCTTTAGTTAATTTTGTATGGAAAGAAGAATCATTGTGTGTTAGAGAACAAGGACACTCATTAATAGAACTCTAGTTAATTTATAGGCCGGACTGTAGTATATATTCAAATAGATGAATGCTTCAGATCTAGTAATGTGTTTCAGTGTATATTGGGAATGTTAATTAAGTTTGATGTGTTAAAGCATAACCATAAGCACAGATAATTAAACTAACACCTGAAGGAAATTGTAGATAAAGGAATTGAAAGGGTAAATCACTAAAGTTTGATAGTAATGTTCTTGATAAGGTCTTACCGTATTGATTGCAGTTTATTACATGTTAATTTCTCTAATCTCGGAATATGCTAGCTTAATTAAGTATAAATATTTTGGTGAAATGTATAATATGAATTTTCTTAATAAACCCTTGTGCTTTTACCTAATTAGTTGCATGATTTAATGAATCCAATGCACCACTCATTAAAATTCAGACCTAAGCGGAAGTTAATTGTTTGGTTAAGATCATGGCTGCAAACAAGGTAAACCTAGTTTCCAAATATCAATACTGAAGGTATTGATATTTGGAAACTAGGTATATATATATGTAGAACGATTGATCAAGTGCCTGTCTGAGAGTTCACTCCTTGGCTGAGAAGTTTTCCAATCTAAGGGTTCTGGGTGGCGCAGCAGAACAAATAAATTTTCCCAGGCCTTTAAGAGGAGGTAACTCCAGATTTTTGCAACTAAGGAATTGGCTCTACTCAGAGACAATCCCTTTGTTAATTTAATTCATGCATGTGACAGTCTAAGTGGCAGAAGTACACATAGATCTCTATATAACTAAATTAATAACTATATAACTGGTAGGATATCATCATCATCATCATCATCAGAAACCTTTTTAGTATTGCGGTTGTTCATGATTCTTCTGATGTCTTTCTGGACAAAGGAGGAAAACAGTACATTTTCTAGATAGTTGGAGGTGATTTGCCTTGGTCATGTATGTAAGAAGTGGATAAGAAGAGCGATGTCAAGAGTACAGCTTTATCTTTAGGTGATGTTGCAGCAGTGTTGTCTGAGTGAGTGTGTGTGTGTGTGAGAGAGAGGGAGAGGGAGAAGTGCAGATGGATAGGAATTGCAACAGCCTTTGCAAGAAAGCAGACTACCATGTTAAGTTCTGAATTAATCAAAAATGAAATTAATTTACGATTCCTTCAGACTTAACATGGGCTTGCAATTTTGAATCAATTATTGATGTACCAGAATGTACTAGACTTGTAAATTTAACTAAAATGTTACTAAGCTGAGAATCCTTCATTTAATATGTGATATTATAAAGTATTGAGAATTGCTAAACTGCTTAAGTGTGAGTACTTATAAATTGCTGGGTAAAAGAGATAATCCGATTAAATAGAAATGGCCGGAATCGAAACATCTGCATCATAGAGTACAGGTGCACCTTTTCGTAAGCAAATAACCTTCCCCCCCCACCACTCATATGCGCAGAAAAGTAGGCTAAGATTTCCGTGTGTGGCACGCAGTACTGTGTGACGTGAGGTGACTCTGAGAAAATGGGAGGAGTAATCGATGACATGGAGTGAACGTGGGGCGTGCAATTTAAAAAGTCAAGCAGCGCCGAGGAAGCTCTCTTGTGCTCTTGTGTGGAGTTGTGCTCCGGAGTTTTCAGGCAGTCTTACTGACGTGTATGTAGCCTCCTCATGGCGTCCCCTCGTTCCTCGTGGATTCGAGACAAGGACGGAGGAACTTTGCCGTAGATTTCCCAACAAATTACCGGACGGCGACCAGCCCAGCAGAAGATATTCGTCGATGCTTACGGAGATGTCGCCATGATGTTGAACGAGTTCACCATGGAACAATGTCTACCTATTTTCGGTGGCAGAAGAATGTGCAGACTGAAACCTATCTCAGAGAAGGCAGAAGAACATGGTGTCGAAAGAAATTGTCCAGACGAGATATGTAAAGTGCCCAGATAAGTCCCCAGCAATTGGTAACGTACAATCTATGTTTTATTATGTGTATATGTGTATGAGAAGAATGTATGTAAACTCTAGGAAGGACTTTAGAGAAAGTTTTCTTTGAATGATAAAGTAATAATGAGAATTTTGAATATTTTGTTAAGTGAATTAATTGAGAGTACGTGGTGCCTTAGAATTGTCTTTTAATGATAGAAAAGGTTATGGGAATGTTGTGAGAAGAAATTGCATAAGAGCGCATGAAGCTAGTCTAGTTATTCAGCTAATAATTGTCCTTAGTGTTATTGAATAAGTGTGGTTTTTCAAATGTAAATTGTAAGCATTAATTGAAGTTCTTTGTCATGCATGCTAAGATAGATATTGAGAATCTAAGTAAATTAGTGCTTACAAAGTTTCAATTGAATTAAATGTTTTGTTTCTTTTGTTTAACTGATGACTTGCCTGATTTTCTTCTCTGTTGCACTTGCTCATAAATTACGGACCACAGCAGGAGATTAAATTATAGAGAGGCTATGACTGCAAACGTAACTCTCAGTAACATAAGATTGTATGCTAAACTGTGTTCTGGTTCCTCGATTCTACACTATCTGTTAATCTAGGATTCGGGGTGGCGCAGTGAAAAATAAGTTTTCCTTGAATCCGAAAAAGGAATTAGAACCAGTGTGAGACAAAGGAATAGGTTTCTGCCATTAGTAATTCCTTTGTCCCACAAACCACTAGCATCGTTCTTGTAAGTATAGATCGGCCAAGGGAGATATTGAAGTTAAAAGAATTAAGTTTGAAGATAAAGTTTTAGTATAATTAAGGATTATCAAGAGATAAAGATAAGAGAATATAGACAAAAAATATAGAGTAAATTAATAAAATTAAAAGAGAAGCAAGATTTTACAACCATTTATGCAAGAGATGATTTTTCTACATTGAGCTCTGTAAAAGTTACTTAGTTTTGTTAACAAGCTCTGTTAACATTATTTTGCAGTTGTTGCATGCTTCACAATGGGCTATGGATGAAGCTGGAGGTTTTGTTTTTAACCCTTTAACTGCTGATTTTATATTCTACTGACATTGTCCCATGTGCTGAATTAATTTTGCAAAAAATTTATAAAATCAATTAAAATTCTTACAATTAAGAAGTCCGGGCTTCATACATTCTTGATATACACTTGTTCACTCACAAAAATGGCAATAATAGTGTTTTATAAAATTTGCATAATCTGTAAGGGATGTCCACTTCAGGGCGCCATTTTTTTTCCGTGCTCGAGTTAACTCGACCGTAGCAATTAAAGGGTTCAGCTACTTACGATATGTTTTTCCTTTGAACTGAGTGGGAAGTATAGGCTCTCATTCCAATATGGATTCTGTAACATGATCAAAATAGGTATCTGCATCTGGATAATGTAACAGATCCAGATACCTGTTGTATGAAAATTGTATGAAATTATGATCTGAAGCCTCACAAGAGAATCAGTTAAAAAAAAAAGATCTGAGTGTTGAGGACTGTCAGTATCCTGGTTGGTAGATAGAAAATTGCTTTAGGTTGTTGCTTACTTCAGATTCTTCAACCGCTTTTCTAGCCTGGTTACTGGAATCAGAAACTGAGAGCTAGTTGAAGTTGTAGCCATTATTCACTAAGGAAGACAAAAGATAACTTCACCATTAGGCTAAATGGATTGCAATATAGTTTCAAGGACAAGAAGTCATAGAGGTAAGAATGATTTTCAGAATTGAGAGAGAGTAGGAGAGATAGTGGTCAGAAGATCTCAGGCCACAGAAAACCAGAAAAGAGATTTGGCATACTCTATAAGCAGCTTCTGTTTATTTTTAAGTATAGTTCAATCACATACAAAAGTGTATTTTTGAATTTTATATTTCCATTTATTGTCAGTTAAACTGACCAACCAACTCTACTTTATGCTCTGATTTATTAGTCTCCTCCACTGTGTAATGTAATATAATGATTTATTATATTTTTAGTATTGTTGTATATAAATGGAAGATCAAGTAGAGGGTTGTGGAGTGGAGTGCCCTTGTGTGATGAGTCAGTGAACTCCTTGGAGGTGTCACATAATAATTATAGTAAAAATAATCTTTGGTTCCTTTTAGTCTTGTTTTTGTTTTCACTTCTATATTGATATTTTTGTTTTCTTAGTTGTTTTACTAGTTTTAATTCCTTTGTTCTTATACTTCTTATTGTATTACTTTTAGAATATTCATCATTATTAATCTTTTAACTTTATTTTTCCTGGTTGTATTCCTTATTTCTGTCTGATAAATTTCCTATATGAAGCTTCTGAGTTAGTAGAGAAAAATATTTTTCTCTACTATTTGGCTAATTGTTCTTCATCTATTATTGTTCACTAACAATCACTGCTAAGAAATTGATACTCTCTGCATCCCAATCTGTTCAAATATCTTCACATTTCTTAACAATATGGTCTGCATAAATTATAAATAACATTTCAGATAGCGTACAGCTCTGCCTTATATCTGATTTAACATCAAACCAACATCCCATTATATCTTTCAATTAGAATTGAAACTTCCGATTTGCAGCTTATGTATAAGTTGTGTTTTGTTCTTTATTATGTTCCATTTACTCCATATAGATTTAGTCCTTTGAATAGTTTTTATTTTATTTATTTTAATCGCATGGTATCATGTTTTTTAAGTTCAAACGCAATTAAATAGACATTTATCAACTATTTGACGTAAGATGAATATTTAGTTTTGACAACTCCTATTATCCATAAGAAAAATTTAAAGTTTTTACTTTAAATTTTTCTTAAGTTTGCTGGTGTCAACTTTCCTCAATGCCTACTAAGGACATTCTTATAATTCTCACTGTTTTATTTCATTTTTCATAAATTGGTTTGATGAAAGCTATACTCCAATTATCTGGAATTCAGCCTTGTGACTAAGCCTTCTGGATTATATTATATTACATTATATCTATATTCCCTGTTCCCTACAGTCCTGACTACACTAGTCAGGAACTTGCTCTATAATTCATGTCCATCACAAATTTATCACATTTTTCTCTGAGTGTTTTCTTCAGTCATTCATTCTCTAAGGTTTGGTTCTTGTTTTCAAACTTTTTCACTAAACTTTTAAGTGGTAGAGGAATTTTATCAGCTGATGTATGACTACTACTTTCTTAAGGAAGGGCTAGAAGTGGCTTGTAAAATAATCATATTTGGTCTCTGCTGTGGGTAAGCTACAGACTAGATAATCCATAGGTTACAGAAAGTCTGTAAACCTATTGTGTTAATGCACAATGTGTTTCAGAGGTGGTATTCAACGCACGCGCACACACACACACACACACACACAAAAAAAACCTTGAGCCATTACTCTTTGGTTGTAAAGACTTGGGTTAAATCATTTAGGACACAAAGAATCTTTATTGAAACTTATCAAATGAATATGAGTTAACTGGTCTCATTGCAGAGATTGCAATGAGTACCTTGTTTCAGGATGAAAACCTTTTTTGTTCTCTCCATGCACATTTTTATATTGCTGTATCTGTTATTATTAAGAAGACCTCCAAGGAGTCAGGAACTCATTGAGTGAGACCATATTATTTGCACCAGCTGTCACATCTGTTCTTAAATTCATTCATGTTACTTGCATACACAACATCCAATGACAATCCATTCCAATCATGCACTACTCTGTGAGAGAAAAATCTAGCCATAACCCCCTTCTTGACGGCATCCATTCTCAACTTTCATGGATGCCCTTGCATCCTTTCCTCACCCTCCATAAAATGAAAAATTCCATCCACTGAAATTTTGTATAACCCTTTCAGAACTTTGTAAGTCTTGATCATGTCATCCCCCTCTTTCTCCTATTTGCTAATGCTGCAGCCTACAAATTCTCAATCTGTATTCCACAATCCTGATATCATTTTTGACACACTCCTTTGCATCTCTCCACTGTATTAGGAGCACCACAGAAACCAGGAGACCAGACAGACCTGAATGCAATAATTCAGTTGAGGTCTTATCAAGGCCTTGTAAACAGGCAAAATGACTTCATTATCTTTACATGTCAGGGTTCATTTCAGCATTGTCATTATTCTCTGAGTTGTATTTACAATTTTTGCTATACGACCCTTGAACTTCAACTTCCTGTCTACTAAAACTCCAAGATCTCTAGCCTCATCAGTTTTTTCAATACAATATAATATAACATTGGATATCTAATCACACCAAGGTGCATGACTACATTTATTAACATTGAAATAACAACCATTTTCACATGCCCAAAATTCCAGCCTATTCAAAATCATTCTGCAAGTACTGCATATCAGCAGCACTCCTGATTACTCTACATATCTTTGCATCATCAGCAAATAGCTGTATGTCACATGTCAAAATCTTTCCCAATATCATTAATGCACAGTTTGAATAACAATGAACCAAGGACCGATCCTTGAGGCACACTGCTGGTTACCTTGAATTTTGCAGATTCACACCCATAAAAATCTACATACCACTTTTTTGATATCTGTCAGTCAGCCATCCTCTAATCCAGTGTTTCTCAAACTTCAGATATCCACATACCTCTTCTTAAATTTTCATTATTACCAAGTACCCCCTTATCAAAATAATAATAATAAATAAATAAAGTATATTTCATTGTAAATGTCTATTTTATTTGAATTTATATGTTCATGTAAACAAAAAATATGATTTATTTTTAATAGAACAAAATTTGGAATAGGTCCCATCCATGAAAATCCACATTTCAAGTAATTCATATCATCCTTACGAAGATTTTTCATCTTCTTCCTAGTTGGTTCTCTAAAGATGTCAGACGACACACCCTTATCAATTTCATTTGATCCAGATACAATATCAATGTTTTCTTGTTGCTTACAGCTACTTGTATTTGCTATATTACTCTCTTTTGTGTGTTATAAATCCAGTCTTTAATCAATGATCCATACTTAAGAATTGGAAAGCTAAAAAAATTACCATATTTACTTGAATATAACTTGCACTTTTTTCCCAAAATTAAAGCTAAAAAATCGTGGTGTGTGGGGATTTTCAGAAACTAAAGTTTTCAGAAAAAAACTGAAAATGGTGTGACTTACCAAGAAGTTACATTCTCCTATTCATTATCATTACTTTTGGCGTCGAGAACAGTTTCCTTGTGTGCATAGTCATAGGCATCTACCCAAATAGCTTCATCTTCTTTCCCATTCTCTTAAGTAATGGAATTGTTATTCGGAAGGGAGCAAGAGGGAGAATTAGCATTCCAACAGTTGAGTAGAAATGCTAATTCTCTTCAACCGAATTCCATAATATTGGAAATACATTCACTATATATTTCTTAGTTTTAAGACATTCACGATGGGGGTAGTGTCAAGCAAAACCATATGTTGCACCGACAACATATGGTTTTGCTAGAGTCTATACAGCAGTTTCTGTTGGAGGGGAGATGGGATTCATTGGTTAGTGTTGTTTTTATCCTAGTTGTCTCTAATTGCACTATTTGTTGAGAAATATATTACACAGACCACAAATAAGTTTTAAAAGAGGTAAACCGTGAGTAGACATATCGGTACACAATAAATAACGGAAAAAACTCACGTAGAAAGATTATTTATTAGTATAATTTTCGCCTGTGTGTCACAGGCATCCTCAGTACATTAAGCTCAAAATTAAACACTAACTGACAATTCCAAAAAGCGCCACTTAAGTAGCTGGTGTAAGATAACTAAAAAGGTCAATAACTTTCCTAAAAATAACTTTCCTTTTTAGGAAAGTTATTGACCTTTTTAGTTATCTTACACCAGCTACTTAGGTGGCGCTTTTTGGAATTGTCAGTTAGTGTTTAATTTTGAGCTTAATGTACTGAGGATGCCTGTGACACACAGGCGAAAATTATACTAATAAATAATCTTTCTACGTGAGTTTTTTCCGTTATTTATTGTGTACCGACAGACCACAAATGTCTCTTTAAATTAATTCAGTGACAATAAAACTACTTGTTTTTCTTGTCTTCAGTATAGTGATGCTGTTGGGGAAGGCGTGTTGTTTACTGCCGGGAGCGAGTTACTAACGCCAGGACGTGAACATTGTGGTGATAATTTATTGAGAAATATGTATGTTTAAAATAATTATTTTTTTTCTTAATAATGATTCCATGCGTTAACGATGCCTAGCCAAAAATTGCCGTGTACCCCCTGAAGACCTTTTACGTACCCCCAGGGTACGTGTACTTTGAGAAACACTGCTCTAATCCATGCAGCAGTTTATAATCTAATCCCATATTATTATTATTTGACACCTCCAGGGAGTCCAAGGACTCATCAAGGGAGGACACCTGCTCTACAACTCCGTCTCCACCATTCAATCACCAACTGACTGCAACTACACCAACGCCATCTACCGCTGACCATCTCTGGTATTTCCACAGACAATCACAAACATCCATGCCTACTGTGGGATTTGAACCTACAACCTTTTGGCTAGAGAGTGGATACGCTATCCACTCACCACTCAGCTAACCAGGCCAGATATTCTCCAATTTATTGGGTTTACTTATGTTGTTCAATTATTCTTTCTATTTTTTATTTGAATAAAGTGCTGAATTTTTACATTGCATTTTTTTTTTTTTTTTTTTTTATACAAAAAATAAGGAAATATTTTGTACATTTGCATATGATATGCTTGGTGATGAAGTGAACTTTATGCATAATAAAGTTTTTTTTCCCTTGAGGATGTAGGGCTAATCTCAGTGACCAGTACTTCACTAATCGCCAAGATAGGTATGTAGTATTCCATGACTGTACAGATTTAGCCAATTTCTTTGATGATTTAGTATCAGCAGTATCAACATTTTCATTGCAACTTGAGAAGGATAATTCTGTGAAGCTTCATCCCAAATGGTCTCTTCATCCCTCTGAAGGTATTGTAACTGGTAGAAACTTAGTTATTAGTATTACAATTTTTACAACTTATGTATAGTTTTAAAATTTCAAATTAGTATTTAAATTTTAACTTCAAAATTTTCCTTAGAGTAATTGTTATTTCGTTTCTGATTATCACAATCAGTTGGACTTGGCCATAAGATATATTTAAATGGATTGCTTCAGGAAACTGATTACATCTTGTATCATATTCCTATGCGTTTCTGTCTGCTGTTCAAAATGATTGATTTTCTACTTTCATTATCGCAAAGGATGATACTTAAAAGATCATCATAGCATTAAAAAAAAAAAAAAAATAGAAGCAGCTCGAACATTTATACAACCAACCCTAACTATAGAGAACTGTGGGGATTAGACAAATAGTTTGTTAAAGTGGATAGTTTACCATAGTGAATTTCCTTTAGCATAGCATTATATCTATATGGACTTAATTTGAGACTTTCTGTTAGTTTGTTATAATGCTTTTATTGTAGTATTGAGATGACGAATTGAACGAGAATTGACTATATTTTGATTTTATTCTGTTCACCATAAACCGATCCTAACAATATCCTAGATCTGGCGTGAAGTTATTTCTTCAAACTTAAATAGTGTGTGTGTGTGTGGGGGGGGGGATATGTCCTGCCTGTCTGATGTCCAGGGGTTTCAAAAGACTTCTAAATCAGCTGCAAAAAAAAAAAAAAAAAGTGCAGCTTTCTTTGCATCTGATTTAATGAGAAGATTGTTAAATTGTTTAACTAAAATTTTTAAAAATTATTCCACATTCATCCTGAACAAGTTTCAGAAGAAGACTAAATTGGAGCGAAGCAGCAGTTGTGGTCCTTTTGAAGAAACTGTTCCTAATAAATGCATGCATCTTCACAATAGAAAGGGGTTTCAAACGACTTCTAAATCAGCTGTAAAAAAAATATTGTGCAGCTTTCTTTGCATCTGATTTAATGAGAAGTTTTTGAAGCAAAATAAGAAAATTTTAAAAGTTAAATAATAAAGTTAAATAATAATAACAAAATAATAAAGTTAAATAATAATAACAAAATAATAAAGGTTAAATTATCCTTTGACAGTAATCTCTCAAATTTCTCTTCAAGAAATTTGAAAGATTATTGTCAAAGGATAACTGACATTAGTAATTTTTATTTTAAATTGTCTTGTTTAAATTCCTTTTTGAAGAAACAGTATTAGAGAAAGCATAACTATACATCACTAAGAAATTTAAAAAATGTTCTTTAAAACACAATCATCGTAAATTGCATGTACTACTCTGCCTCCGTAGAACAGTTATGAGGACAACCTAAGGACTAGGTTGTCCTCATAGATTGTAAGGATCATAATGATTCTGTTTGGAATGTGAGGAGTCTATAAGGACTTTTCAACTGTAGGTAAGTTAAATGGTTTCATATTGAAGAGGAAGAGTTATTTTTCTTCTTGGAAAATTAGTTTTTTTCCACACAACAGAATCTTTTATGAGAATATTTCAGGTGAAGGTGATTTAGGCATTCTCATCTGGAAATGGAAGAGGTTTTTCCTCCTAGAAATTCATTTTTCCATTTTGCAAAATATGCAAACTGGCCTTAATCCACCTTAATTGCTTTACTCAAATTTCCAAAAAAATACTATTATTTTAGCAGTTTCATCCAACTTCATATGCATGGAAATTGCATTTTGATCAGATATCTAGGTAGATAATTAGTTTTTAATGGCACATTTTGAATATATACGCATAACTATATCATAAAGAAATAAAGTAGTTAAATTTTAACTTGGGGTTGTAATGCATCAACTGTTAAAACAGTAGCCTTGCCTCTGGTCTTCCCAGTTTCAGAGCATTGTTTGCCAATTTAGAGCCAAAGTCACCACAGTGCTTTCATGGACATACAGCTTAACATAATGAGAACCATCTCTGGTACCTTGTGATCTACTCTTCTCCCATGGTTACCTGTTCTTTCTCACATCACTTCCTCATAAGAGAAGAAACTACCATCCAAGAAATAAATAAAATTAGAAATAGCATATACTTTCCGATACATCAAGATACAATCCAAGAAATAAATAAGATTAGAAATAGCATATACCTTCGTATACATCAAGATATCTACAGCCTTACCTCCAGATCTCAAATTTGGCTTGTGGAAATACCAGATGATGGTCCTAAAGACAGTGGAGAAGAAAAGACCTTGGAATGAACTGTAACCAAGTACTTGATTATAGATCCAACTATTGAACCATCATCATTATCAAATTCCTGACATGTACCCTCAAGGATGTGATACAGGATATGATAGTACTACATAAAAAACTTACATCACCACTAACTTCCTATGTACAATTTTCCTCCAAATCAATCTGTTACCTGTAAAGACTCCAACATTATCAGGTCGTATATTTCTAAGGCACTTTTTACTATATCAGTCAACCTATGAGAGTGGTCTGAAAAGTTCTCGGCCTAACAATGAAAAAACAAATTTATAATTTCAAAATTATTTTTATTTTTCAACTTAATCTCCCTTAAGACTAATACATTTATTCCAGTGATGCTCCAGTGCCATTATCTCATCCCTCTACCCCTCTACAGCTGCAATCACCTCTTGATTCAAAGAAAATTGCTGACCAGCGAGGAAGAGTTTAGTTTTTGGAAGAGATAAAAGTCAGAGGGAGCCAAATCTGGAGAATAGGGTGGATGTTATCACAATTCATAGTGCAGATCCCTTTATTTTCCCATTGCCAAAACACCTTTGTGGACAGGTGTATTGTCTTGATGAAAAATGATCTTTTTCTTCTGCAAACTGGGTCTTTTCTCAAGAATTTTTTTGTCTAGTCTGGTTAAAAGATTGGAATAATATTCTCCGGTTACTGTTTTACCCTTTTCAAGATAATTAATAAACAAAACGCCTTTAGCATCCCAAAACAGGGATGCCATGATTTTTATTGCTGATGGAACTGACTTTGTCTTCTTTGGTGTTGAACTACCGACTTCTGTCCACTGTTTTGACTACTCTTTGGATTCTAGTGTGTAATGGTGAATCCAAGTCTCATTCATAGTAATAAATCGACACACAAAATCGGTTTTATTCTTGTTAAAATGCTCCAAGCACTGTTCAGAGATTTTCATGCGAGTGTGTTTTTGATCTGCTGTGAGCAAGTGTGGCACCCATCTTGTGCAAAGCTTTTTCATATGCAATTCTTCATGCAAAATATATCCTACATGTTCTTTTGAAATGCCTATAGTCTCAGAAATTTCATTCACTTTGATTCGCTGGTCATCCAATACCATATCGTGCACTTGATCAAGGATTTCTAGTGTTGTTACACATTTTGGACATCCTGCACGTGGATCATCGTCAAGGCCGATACAGCCACATTTAAACTCGGCAGCCCATTTCTTAATTGTCAAATAAAGAGTGCTCATAAACTTTTATGAACTTAAAATGAATTTCTTTGGCATGAAACCTTCCTTTACAAAGAATTTTATAAGTGCACAATACTCAATTTTATTCATTTCAAGGGATACAGGCAACACATTTTCTTCAGATAGCTATATAAACAAAATATTTGATAGAATGACTTGCAATTACACATGGATGCTTATGACAGATGTACCAACTTAGAAAAAAAAATTGCCAATAGTGTTGCCATCTATGGTCGAGGCTGAGAACTTTTCAGACCACCCTCGTATATCTTGGTCTACCTTTTTGTCTTTTTTCTGGCAACCTGTCAGAGAACACTTCTTTTGCTAACCTTTCCTCTACCATTCTGTTTAAGTGACCATACCACCTGAGATTAGCTCTGCTAACACATTCCTGGATGCTAACAATGTCAAGTTCTTTCCTGATATCTTTGTTTTTATGATATTGCTATTTGATGCCATCTGTTCATGCCCCTAATCTATCTCAGGACTCTCATATCTGTGGTCTCTAGTCTTTGGTCAAGTGCTTTATTTCTAACCCAGCTTTCAGATCTATAAGTTAAAATTGGTTTGAACACTGTCCTGTATACAGCTAATTTACTATTTTGACTAATTTCTCACTTATTCCATACAAATTTATTCAGTCGACTTCCTACCATATACCAGTTTTGTTGATTCTTTTGTCTATTTCCATATTTAATTTACCATCTTCACTAAAAATTGTGCCTAAGTAGCTGAAATGTTTTACTTGTGCTATGGGTTCTCCATTAACAATGTAGTTGATATTTTCAATGCTTCTGCCTATTTTCATTGCCTTTGTCTTGTTATTGCTGACCTTCATACCATATCTATTACCACAGTTATTCAATTTAGTAAGGGAATCTTGCAGACTTGTACCAGATTTATTAGAAATATAACATCATCTGCATAAAGTAAACAGCTGAGAAGTTTGGATATCAGGTTTAATACCACTTTCCTTCATAATATGATCCATGTAGATAATGAATAACAGAGAGGATAATGTACGTCCTTGTCTGACACCAGATTTAACATTAAACCATCGTCATGTACTTCCTTCAGTTCTAACTGCTGACTTACAACTCAAATAAAGACCAAGTATTATTTAGTCTTTATTTGAGATACTCTTGGTACCAAGAGTATCTCAAATTAGACATACGATAAGATGTCTTTTCCATATCTACAAAACTTA
Organism: Typopeltis vanoorti; assembly: GCF_054136105.1. NCBI lineage: Eukaryota > Metazoa > Arthropoda > Arachnida > Uropygi > Thelyphonidae > Typopeltis > Typopeltis vanoorti. The sequence continues at coordinate 57,673,179 of NC_143569.1, read as the reverse complement.
AATACAGATCTTTGTTATATTCCTATGATTTCTCAACTATTTGTCTTAAAGTGAAAATCTAATCCTGACAGCCACTGTTTGGCCTGAATCCAACTTGTTCTTCAACAAGCTTCTTTTCTGTAATCCTTCTCAACCATTTCTCAAGTATACTTGCATAAATCTTACCAATTATATCGTTACTTACCAGTTATATAGTTTTTAGTTAAATCTTAACTATTGAACCTCCAGGATTCAATTTACTTTGATCTCACAAGCCAGCTAAACAGATATAGGACTGAATAAAGCAGCTGTGCCTATTAATTACATCTGTGGGGAATTTCACAGTCATGCTTTTGCATGTGCGGTACTGTGCATCATATCACTGATGACTTACCCACATACTCTTTCCCCTGGATATCTCAGGAACTTGCATTTACACCCAGATAGCATCATTGATTGGCTAACTAATAGTTTTGCATGTTAATTGTTTTAATAAATAAAACAATTTTGGCAATACATATGTGAAACCATCAATAGGCTGAACTGTAAAACTGTCTGACATTTACCAGTTAACTCAAGATAAAGAGACTTGGAAGACCATAATTTGCAATCTTTAATTTTTAATGTAAATCTCTTCTCTTTTCACATTGTATCACATGTGAATAAACTATGATGATGATTTTATCCCATATGCTAAATGATAATAAAACAATAAAAATCAATTTTAATAAATTATAATTTATTAAGAATTATTACCAAATCTTTTATAGCTCAGTTGATTTCAATGATTCCCTTCTGCTGGAAAGACCTGGGTTCAAGTCCAGGATACAAAGAACCTTTATTAGGACTTTTCAAGTGAAAGTTAGTTAGCCAGTCTCATATGTATATGGCAGGGTTTTTCCTCCTAAAAATTCAGGTTTTTCATCTCACAAGTAGGCCAACATAATTAACAATCATAATACACTATGCATGTAGGATTAACTATTCCTATCATAAGCAATATCATAAGCAATAGTTTTTTGATGCCCACACATACATACACACAAAACAAAAAAAAGGAAAAAAAAAAGTATAGGTATTATTTCTGGGAAATTCCCAAGTTACTCCTCTTAAAAAGCTATTATTTTTACAGCAATTTTTGCCTGTTTTCGTTTAGGAGTGTCCCTTATTTTAAATACATTGGCTTTTTACTCAAGAATTCTTAGGGTATTATAAGTGTATTTTAAGGGTAAATATATGCAGACTAATAGAGGAAGAAATTTTGCACATACTTTGTTTGGATGTTAGGATGTCTTCATTCTCCATACTTCTGCTGTTAGGCTGTTAAAGGGGGGGGGGTTTAGAAACGTGGGGGTGTTTGAGGCAAGGTGGGAAGATTAATTAGAAAACGCGTTTTTTTTTTTAAAAATAATATATATACATATATAATATATTTAAGAGCGCTTCTTTGGGGAAAGGGTTTTATGGGAAATGGGCGGGGGAGAGCGTTAACGGGGTGCGAGCCGTTTCAATAGTGTTATCGTCATCGGAACATTTCAGGATAAGTGTAGGGCTATGTCATGACGGCTTGGTGTATCTGCTTTTGGGGAGCTTGTGTCGCTTATTGGTCGGAGTCATGACCTAATTTTTATGTTGTGGAGCTTCCAACACTTGGAAATTAGGTAGGACGTTGATTGAGTTTTCGTCACATTTTATGGCAATTGTTTCTGATATTCTAAGCACTGTTTTGTTGTCTTGTTTGTCTATTATTATGACCTTGTAAATTTGCGGGGTATGTTTCTGTTCAAGGGCGTGGACTGCTATTTCTATCTTCCCTGTACTCTGTATTCTATTTTTCTTTTTGATGTCGCTTTTTTGTGTTTAAATGTTCTGGAATAGGGATGTTACAGTTGCGATAGTGTTCTTGTAGTCTAGCCCATAAAGACCTGATGGTAGAACCTGTATAGTATCACAGTCTTTTTGGCAGGGAAATTTGTAGACTATATTGTGGTGTTCTAATATTTCTTTGTGTGTGAGAGATTTAGTGGGTTTTAAGAGAGTTGCTAATTTTTGGTTTGTGGTGAATACTTTGCTGTCTTTACTGCTAAGGCAGTAAAGACAGCAAAGCAGAAGGCTCGGGAATCCTTTGGAGAAAGATTAGACTCATCCTATGCAAATGCAAACAAAGTATTCTGGCAGACCATCCACTGCCTTCGAGGGAGGAAATCGTGCACAGCAAGGGCAATTAAGGCCTCTGATGGTGCACTTTTAACAACTGAGAAGGATATCCTCCACAGATGGAGGGAATACTTTGAGAGCCTTCTTAACCTGGGTGGCCCAGCATTTGTGGACATCCAAGAGGTGCAGATCGGGGCAATGACTAGTTTCACAGCAGAAGAGGCCCATTTAGCAATAAAATTGCTAAAATTGGTCAAGGCTGCTGGCAATGATGAAATTCAGCCCGAAATGCTAAAAGCCTTAAATCGAGACAGTGTTCTCTGGCTGACTCGAGTGCGTCCGGCTGCTTGATTATCTGGGCGAGCACCAAAGCAATAGCAGACAGTCATAATAATACCAGTCTTTAAGAAGGGAGACCAGAAGGATTGCAGTAACTATTGTGGCATCTCTCTGCTCAGCCTGCCTGGGAAAGTGTATGCTAAGTGCTTGGAAAGACGGTGCAGGAGCATAGTTGAGTCAAAGTTCCAGGAAGAACAATGTGACTTTCGTCCTGGTAGAAGCACAACTGACCAAATCTTCACTTTAAGGCAAGTCTTTGAGAAATCTTGGGAATATGCCAAGAATGTCTACACATGTTTTGTGGACTTGGAGAAGGCATATGACCAGATTCCTCGGGATAAGCTTTGGCAAGTAGAGGAGTATGGAGGGGATGGTCAACTATTAGCTGCCATCAAGTCCCTGTATGAATGCCCAGAGTTGTGTCAGGGTAAACAGCACAAAGTCTGACCCTTTCACAGTCTCCTTTGGCCTCTGCCAAGGGTGTGTTCTGTCACCCCTCCTTTTCATAATATTTATGGACTGGATTGATAGGCACAGCTGAGGCACTGAGTGTGTCAGAATTGGAAAATGTAGCTTTGGACGTCTGCTTTTTGCAGATGACCTAGTTCTGCTTAGCTCTTCCACAGATGACCTCCAGCAGACCCTGGATAGGTTTGTAACTGTTTGTGCAGATGCTGGAATGAAGATCAGTGTGGCCAAAACTGAAACATTTGTGGTCTCAAGACAACCATTCCAGTGCACTCTAGATGTAAGTGGAGTCCCAATGAGGCAGGTGGAGAAGTTTAAATACCTTGGGTCCATATTCACAAATGATGGAAAATGGGACGTAGAGCTAGATACTCGAATTGGCTTAGCAAGCTCAATATTGCAGGAGCTTGGCCGTTCGGTAGTATTGAAGCGGGAGTTAAGCCAGAAGGCAAAGCTGGCTGTCTTCAATACAGTCTATGTCCCCATCCTCACCTATGGTCATGAGAGTTGGGTAATGACTGAAAGAATGTGGACATGAATCCAAGCAGCTGAAATGAGGTTCCTTCGAGGGGTTGCGGGGCTGACAAAACTCGACAGAGTCAGAAGCTCTGCAATTCGGGAAACCCTCAATATTCAATCACTGCTTCTCTGTGTTGAGAGATCACAGTTACGTTGGTACGGGCACCTGGTCAGAATGCCACAAGAGAGGTTCCCTCAGCAGGCCCTCTTTGCCAACCCAGAGGGTGGGAGGCCACGTGGAAGGCCAAGGACTTGCTGGATAGATTATATCCAAAACGGTGGACACGTTTGGGAATCCCACCAGAACACCTGAGCTTGATGGCAGAGGATCGTGACCATTGGAAGTTCTTCTTGCAGCTGTTGCCCCCACAACCCAATTAGGAAGAGTGGGCCTTGAAGATGTATGTATGTATGTGAATACTAGTTTATAGTCAGTGTGTTTGAAAATGTATTTGTAGGAAAAAAAAGGAAGATGGGATGGAATTAATGTTATTTGTTAGGTCTGTTATTGTCAGAAATTACATTTCAGTCTCCTAAGGACCTACTAGTTTCAATAGTCCACCTAGATCTTTATTTTCCTTTGGGTCTTTTTCCTGTCACCTCTTATTACATATCTTTCCTTTGCATGCTGTTTAAATGCCAGCTCACACATTCTTGAATCCTACTGATGTTAATTTCCTTTCTGATATGTTCATTTTTGTCAGTTATGAATCTGTTCATTCTTCTGATTTTTTTCAGAACTCTCATATCTGTGTGTGTGCCCCACTGTTTGATCATCTGTTTTATTTCTAACCTGACTTGAATTCAGATCCATAAATTAAATTGGTTTTTAACGCTGTCTTTTAATACTGCTAGTTTAGTGTTTTGGCTAACTAATTTCTTAATCCATATACATTAAACTGGCTCCCACCATACCAGGCTTAGTTTATTCTATTATCTAGGGGCATTCTTAATCAGGTTTATAAGAAGCCAATTTACCTGGAATGTTACTCATCTTTCATTATAATTGATTCCATGTTCTGCCTATTTTCATGGTTAATGCTGATTTTCACACTGATTGATTTATTAAAGCAGTTATTCAGCTAATTAGTCCTGAAGATTTGCAGTGGATTTGTTTAGGAGTATAACATCAGTGTAATGTAATGAGCTGAGTTTCTCCAATTTTGATCAGGTTTAATTCTAGTTTAGTCTTTCATAATGTGAATTCAGCATGCATCCTTGAGTTACAAGTTTACACCATTCTTCTTTTACATTATTTCATTTCTGACTGCTGACTTGCACTTTAAGTCTAGTCACTATATTGATTTATGTAATTCACTTTCCTTCAGTTGACATCCATTTGTAGTCTAGTTTCAAACCTACCAAACTAGCCTCTCATTCTTTTCTTTCTTTTGTATCTACCTCTCTCTTCTGGAACACTAAATGTTGGCATCATATAAGTTTGCATCATATATATGTAGTGTTTGAAGTTTTTCTTATAATATGCCTTTCCAATTCTATGATTTCTTATTATTTATTTTTTTTTATCATAAAGTAAAAATTTTATCAAAACAGTTCCTGTTTGGCTTAGACCCAGCTTGTTCTTTAGAATGTTTTTCCTCTGCAATCTTTCTTTGCATTCTCTCAATTATCCTTGCATAAATTTTAGTAGGAATATTACTCTGTAATTCTCACATTGTATTATTTCACTTTTTATAGATGAGTACCATAAAAACTCCACTTCATGCTACCAGAATTTGACCTTCTGAATTATGCAATGTAGCCAGCCATGTAAAAGATTTATACCTCTATATTTGAAATTTATCGTCAAATATCATCTACTCCAGCTGCCTTTACTCATGACAGATTTCTGATAGTTTTTTTCCTCTTTATTAATATTTGTTCATTTTTCTTGAATATTTTTTTTCTTCCACTGTTCTGTTCACTACTTACATCATTTAATAATTTTTCACAGTAATTACTTCATTCAGAATATCATTTTAAAATGTGACTCCACTTACAAAATGTTGTCAACCTATAGTATATTAATACTCTGTTTGGGCTAAGAGTTTTTTAACAATTAAAAAAAAAATTGTTTTTATATAAATTGTAAACTCATCTCTAGAGCACAAACATGCAACTTTTTCAAGCAACCTCAGATCTCACACTGGTGAAATTCATCTTCCACCTGATGACATTTACAAGTATTCCTGCCAAAGCAGGATTTAAACCTGTAGCTTGTTGGAGAGTGGGTACATTTATGAATACCACTTGTACCACTCATCCAACCAAGTCACCAAGTTGCCTCTGTCAATTTGCATTCCTGGTATGTTTTCCTTCCATTTCTAGACTTTTGTTTTCAGCAGGCTCCTGAACTGTGTACCATCTTTGTGATATTTATCTTTTGTATTTTCCCCAAGACTTGTTTAACTACTTTCATAAACATAGCTTTATTACTTTTGCATTTTCTAATTCAATGACTTTTCTCATTTCTTGTGTGTTCTTCAGTGTTATCACAACAGAACTGTTTTGATAACACTGAAAAGAGTTCTTGAGAGAAAACTGTGTTCTTTCTCTCAAGAAGGATAGTCTTGTTTTTCCTTATTTTTGATACTACCAGACAAAATCAGATTTCTCTATTTAGACTGGGTTACACATCTAGTCTTTCCTTCCACAAGCACATTACATTCATATTCTCCTCAGCCTCCAAAGCATTGAGTGCTTTTCTACCCATGACACCTGTATGACTATTAAATATATATATACCAAGTCTACTTAATCTTAGAATATTATTCTTGCATTTGGAATAGTGCAACAAAATCATCCTAAAAATTCTTGATACTAGCTATAAAGAGCAAACCAGTTAATTGATGATTTTTTACTCACAGATTCACTCCATTCATTTTCTATAAATGTTCTGTTTCTCTCTCCATTGCCTTTCTCTGTAGATATTTTCATCTTTGCTAAACTAGTCTACATCATTTTTTCACTTTCCTCCAGTTGACATCCATTTGTAGTCCAGTTTCAAATCTACTAAACTAGCCTCTCATTCTTTTCTTTCTGCCTCTCTCTTCTGGAACACTATTCCTCTTATTGTATTCACGAGGAATAAAACTTCTCCTTGCCCACACATTGTGCTGTTGTGATATAGGTTTTGCAGTCTTGCGTGTGGATTAATATTTAAAAAATATATATATTAAGAGGTTCTAATGAGAAGTTGAGTTGTCTCAACTGTAAACTTTAAATGGTATTTTTATATTTTATATTTTCGGTAAAATTTATTTTATTTATGTATATTGTAATGAAGTTGCAGTATATTTTTGATTTAAATAATTTGATATTCTAAACATTCATTATAGTTTCAAATTGTTTAAATTACAGGAGACTTTAATGAATTTGTTAGAAAGGCTCATGAAATTATACTTCATTTGTTATCAGCCAAAAATTCAGATGGGGATTCTGTACTCTCTGAAGAAAGAAGTAATCAGAAATCACTTTATTCTGTAGAAATTGACACATGGGTGTATCCACTCTTACAGATGTTTCCTTTTGAGATTACTCAAGATGAAGAAGTAACCAACCAATTGCTACAGCTAGCCAGATCAGAAACACTGATAAAGTTAGCTTCTGGATATTTTAATCTTACTAATCAGTATATGGATATTATCCTAAAATCTCATGCAGTTTACAGTCTACTTGTGGCTTCCCCAAAGGTAACTATACATATTTTTCATATAACTAACTTAGAAATAAAGTTTATGAGCACTTTTTAGACAGGGAAAAAAAAAAGATATAGAAAAGAGGTTTAGTTATTTTTGTGATATTGACATATCAGCTGTTAAACTGATGAAATTTTAGTCTCCATAACTCATTCAATATGAAGAACTTCCTGTCTAGGATATGAAGAACCTTTATAATGATTTTTTTCCAACTGAAGGTAAGTTAGTAGTCTCATGGAGGTAGTTTTTCATCCTGCAAGACAGGCACAACTCAGTGAATACATGCGATTATGTAGAATGGATTAGCTGCCTTATCATGCATTACTTGGGTTTACATGAAGCTGAGTTATTTAACCATGATAGGCATTCAGCATAATATGTAAGGAGAAGATGAAACTAATGAATATTAGGATCTGCTATTCTGAACTTTTAATCTACCTTTATAAAGATTATGCTATTTATTTTTATTTATTTATTTGTAGTAATAATTCACATGAACGATTAAAGTACATGTAATGATTTGAAATTATCGGCTGCTGCAACTTCAGTTTTGAAATTAAATTATATAATTATCATGACGTGGTATGTGCAGAAATGACTAATAACACCTTGAACAGTAATTCAATTAACCATGCTGGCATCATCCATAATGCCATTATCAAAAATGATCCCTAATTCCTCAACAACATTAAAAAAAAAAAAAAATCCCTGAGCATGGATTTGTACCAATGACTACCTTGAAGTTTGTATAATTTCTCCTAAAACATATCCACAAGATAGTTTGTGTGTGTATCACAAATCAGTTAACCCCAGCCTACAACACATTTCATTTGATTCTGGTTTGAACATACTGAAATTTCTTTATATAATACTTGATGTCTTAACACAGAGTACTTTCATATATTGCTGATGTGATTACCAATGTAATACACTATAAATGCATGTTTTCATAGCTAAACACATTCATTATTTTTACAATTTATACAAAACTTTTCCACATTTACAGAATCATAGTCCACCATCATAAGTTTTGCAACATCAGTACTTATTTCATTATGCTTATTATTTCAGCATAACAAATATTTTGTTAGTTGTTACTTAAACTTGGATAACAGCAATTTTGATGCAAAAACTTGTGCATTTGTTCAGAATACTCTCTCTGTATATTTAAAAAGAATCTCTTATGACCTACTTAGCCACTGTATTTGACCTTGAAACACACTATTTGTAGCAACACATATGGAAAGAGACCTGTGTTTGAATCCTGTTTAGAATGCAAGGAGCCATTATAAGTTTTTCAACTGAAGGTGACCTAGCCGATTTCATATGGAAATGGTAGGGCTTTGCAAGATGAAACTCAGTTTTTTTTTCATCCTGAAAAAACATGAAAATAGACAGAACATATATTAAATATATGTGTTTAGCAGATGTACTGGCTTCATGGTTTTAGTTGCTTTGGCCATAATTTAGAAAATTAAATCTAAACCAGTTGGTTGAGTTAGTGGAATTGGATAGTGGGATTTAACCTTGAGATACTGCATGTTCTTTTCAGTGAGATTTGACCTAAGTCAAATTTTTTTTTTTAATGAAGAACAAATGTAATATTATTCTTGTGACTGTACTGAAGAGGTGTTAATTAATTATTCAGCATACTGTATATACCGTATCATTAACAGCAACCAGCAGCTTGACTTGTCTTTACTAAAAAATAACAATGCATTGAGGTTTGCCATCATCATCACCAAATTCCTGCCATGTACTCTCAAGGGGGTGTACAGGATATGATAGTACTACATGAAAATATACATCACTACTAACTTCTTATCTACACTTTTCCTCCAGATCAGACTGTTACTTGTCAAGACTCCAATGTTATCAGATCTTATATTTCTGTCGTCTAAGGCACTTTGTACCCTATCAAACCACCTATATCTTGGTCTTCCTCTGGGTCGTTTTCCTGCCAGCCTGGCAGAGAACACTTGTTTTGCGAATCTTTTCTCGCCCATTCTGTTTAAATGACCATACCACCTGAGATTAGCTCTGCTAACGCATTCCTGGATGCTGACAATGTCAAGTTCTTTTCTAATATCCTCATTTTTAATATGATATTACCATTGATGCCATCTGTTCATGCCTCTAATCTTTCTCAGGACTCTCATATCTGCGGTCTCTAGTCTTTGGTCAAGTGTTTTACTTCTGACCCAGCTCTCAGATCCATAAGTTAAAACTGGTTTCAACACTGTCTTGTATACAGCTAATTTAGTGTTCCGACTAATTTCTCTCTTATTCCATATGAATTTATTCAGTTGACTTCCCACCATACCAGCTTTGCTGATTCTGTTGTCTATTTCTATATTTAATTTACCATCTTCACTAAAAATCGTACCTAAGTAGCTGAAATGTTTTACTTGTTCCACAGGTTCTCCATTCACAACACAGTTGACATTTTCAATGTTTCTGCCTATTTTCATTGTCTTTGTCTTTTTATTGCTGGCTTTTTATACCATATCTATTACAACAGTTATTCAATTTAGTCAGAGAATCTTGTAGACTTGTAGCAGATTTATTTAGAAGATAACATCACCCACATAAAGCAAAGAGCTGACATTAACATCTCCAATTTTGATATCGTGTTTAATACCACTTTACTTCATAATGTGATCCATACAGATAGTGACTAACAGAGGGGGATAATGTACATCCTTGTCTCACACCAGATTTAACATTAAACCATCTTCCTGTACTTCCTTCAATTCTAACTGCTGACTTACAACTCGAATAAAGACTAAGTATTGCTTGATATAATGCCCCCATTGACACCATATAACTGTAGCGTATTGAATAGCTTCTCTCTTGGCACCTTATCATATGCCTTTTCCAGATCTACAAAACTCAAATAGAGATCTTTGTTATATTCCCATGATTTCTCCACTGTTTGTTGTAAAGTGAAGATCTGATCCTGTCATCCTCTATTTGGCCTGAATCCAGCTTGTTCTTCACCAAGCTTTTCTTCCACAATTCTTTTCAACTGTTTCTAAAGTATACTTGCATAGATCTTGCAAGGAACACTCAGTAGGGAAATACCTCTGTAATTCTCACATTCAGTTTTATTTCCCTTTTAATATATGGGAACTATGAGAGCTCTAGTCCAATCATTGGGAATTCGTTCCTCTGTCCAGGCCTTCTGAACTATGCAGTACAGCCACTGTAAGACTCTTATACCACCATACTTCAGCATTTCTGGTCGAATGTCATCTACTCCTGCTGCCTTTTCACATTTTAAGCCTTTGATGGCTTTTTCTACTTCAAGTATGGATATGTATTCCTGACTGTATACCTGTTGAGTGTTCTTTTACCACTGTGCTATCATTGCTTGTTTCATTTAGCAATTTCTCGAAGTAATTACTCCATACTTCAAGGATATCTTTTTCTCCATTTTTCATGTCACCTTTATCATCTCTAACTCCTTTTACAGTTACCTTTCCTCCATTTCTAAGCTTCTTCAATAACCTCCAAAATATTTTGCCACCTTCTTGATATTTATTTTCTATGTTCTTGCCAAATTCCTCCCATGACTTTTGTTTAGCTAGTTTTACACAGTGTTTAGCTTTCTTACATTTTTCTCTGTATTCTCTAAGAGCACAAGCTGACTTATTTGCCAGGAACTTTTGATATGCTTTCTTCTTTTCCTTCACTGCCTATTTAACTTCCTGTGTCCACCATGGAGTTCTGAATTTTCTATCCTTGCAGACAACCTTACCACATGCCTCTCTGGCTGATTCAGTCAAGGTTTTCTTCAAGGCTTGCCACTGAATCTCTAAAGTTTGGTTCCTGTTCTCAAACTCTTTAATTTTTTCTTCAATAATCTTTGTGTATTTTAGTCTACAGTTCACGTCTTAGAGCTGCTCAACTTTTATTCACTTTAAAACTTTCTTACATGTTATTCTTTTCAATATGAAATTCAATTTATCCTGCTTAAGACTAAATAGTGATCACTTCTAATTTCAAATCCTCTGTACACTCTGGTGTCCTGCACCAGGGAGAAAACATCACTATCAACAATAACATAGTCAATGAGACTTTTCTTATTTCTTGCCTCTTCTCTCCATGTGAATTTGTGCACATTTTTATGTTGGAACATGGTGTTAGTAATAACCAGTCCATGTCATGAGCAGAAATCCAACAAATAATTACAATCATTATTATATTTGCTCTTTTCTCCAAATTTTCCCAATATATTTTTGTATGTCTGACAATCATTTCCTACTCTGCTATTTAGATCCCCAACAAGGACGAACTTTTCCTTTTTCATAGTGTCAGATGCTTTCTCTAAAGAATAGGTTGCCAAACTTTTTCAGGCCATCGCCCACTTTGCAAGATATACATTTTGTAACGCCCCCCCATTATAACAGTTTGAATAAAATCATATTTCAAATATTTGATACTGAATAAAACCATATTTCAAATACTTAATACTGTAATGTCGACATTTCTTCTTATATTCAGACATAATGAAGTAATAAAATTTGCAAATATATTCACAAAATAAAAGATTTAATTTACACTTTGTATGACTCCACTTATCTTTTACACTTTTGACTGATGATTGTTGGCAAAGCACACAAAAAATAATGAAACTTATTCCTAAACCACTGGTATTTATATATTTGAAATCTAGCCCGAATCGACTTGCATGCATTGACTTGTTTGCGATACCATCGTACTCGTGCTTTGAACATGTCACTGCAAGCACCCATATTCCTGTCAAAACATTCTGAATTTAGTGAATTACCTACGTAATAGTTGACTGACATACTACTAGTTAAGACTTGTCTGCTGCATGGATAGACTAAAGCCTGTATGGCATGATCAATTTTTAAAATAGCAAAAAATGAATAAATTTTTTAAGTATATAAAAAATAGAAGTTAAAATATCCTGTATGACACGTTCTATTTTCTCACTGACATTGAAAATTTTCAAATGATTAAATAATTGTAATAGAATATAGATATAAAAATTGGTCGTGTAAGATGGGCATAAGATTAATTAAAATTCAATATTTAAATTTTAAATGATTATCTAATCGTAAAATCACGAAAATAATTAATTTTTAAATATATATTATTAATTTCTTCTATAAAGAGCCACCGACCCCTAGACTGCCTGAACGCCCCCAAATGCTTCTGATCCCACTATAGGCCCCCCCCCCCAGAAGGCTTCAGCACCCACTGGGGGGTGGTACCGCCCACTTTAGGAACCTATGCTCTATAGATTAAAAAATTCCTCCAGTTCTACCTTAGAAGAACCTTCTGTGGGACCATAGGCAGAAATAAGTCTCATTGTTCAGTTCCCATTCTCATATTTGCCCACATCACTCTACTTGAGACTGTCTGCCATTCAAGAGGATTAGCCTCGTATTTAGTGTTGAATACAATGGCTACTCCTTCTTTTCCTTGATTGTCATTGTGTGAATATAACATTTTGTATTTATTGCTCAGAAAGATCTCATCAGTTTTTGTGTTTTTTGTTTCAGTCACCCCTATTATGTCGATCTGGTACTTATCTAATTCCTCAGCTAGCTCCATTTCTCTGCCATTCAAGCTTCTTATGTTGACAGTACCGATCTTTAACTCTGGTGATGTTGAGTTAGGGTGTTTTTTCAGATTTGTTCTAGTAGCTGACTTTTTGCTGTTCACCCTGTTTCCCTGACGAAAACAACAGGGGCATTGTTTAAGCGGGCAACTCCCCAACCAACATGAAATTTTGTCATGTTGTACCATCATTTTATAATTTGGTTTAAGCCAATAAGAATTACAATTTGGTCAGCTAAATCCCAAATTGCCAGCCCATCCTCGTTCGTTCAGTATCCAGGTAGATACCCAACAGGGTACACCACGAGAAGGTGAGGATTGGACATTAGGTCAGAAGCCCTGGTCGGTTCTCCGCATTCCTTTAAAGGTGATGTGGAGGTCTCCTCTCAGTTATACAGCTTTGACCCTTAAGCACCACTTTTTTATTTTTGCTATTAGTGATCCATTAGATTGCATTTTGTGAATTAACCGAAAATGGCAAACTCTGTTTTGTTATTATTTTGAATATGGTTAATTCTGCTTGATGCATGCAATTGTATTCCTTTAAAAAAAAAAAAAAAAAAAGTGGGGGGGGGGCATTTAGATGGATGAAATGTTAAAAAGAGTACCTTTGCAGGTAACGTTAATTCTGGAATATTTTGAGAAACTGAATATAATGAATAAAATTATCTACTTGAAGCTTTATGACAAGCACATTTGCAATAACAAACTCAAACAGCATTGGATATATACTCACTCAATAAAGATTTACTGCATTTCTTGATTGATAATGCTCACTTAGATTACATGCAGTGTAAAAGGTTTATTGTATTATCTTTGTGGTAACAAAATGTAATAGTAACGTGCATATTAATAGGCAGAAATCATAGATAATGCATGGATACACACATACATTTCGTATTGATGACTATCATTTGATATGTTAGCATTTCTAGAGCAGATTTGTTGTGTTTTCATTTTTTCAGACAATTTATTGTTGAAAATGTACTGTCCATGGAAAATAAGATGCTGTAAATCATATTTTACACAATTACAGTAGAAGTAGAGAAATTAACCTAAGAAATTTTAAAGCTGGGAGAAAATTCAGTATGACATGGAGAGAAGAGGCAAGGAATAAGAGAAGTCTCATTGACTATGTTATTGTTGATAGTGATGTTTTCTCTCTTGTGCAGGATACTAGCATGTACAGAGGATTTGAAATTGGAAGTGATCACCATTGAGCAGAATAAAATTGAATTTCATATTGAAAATAAGAAACATGAAAGAAAGTTTTAAAGTGAATAAAACTTGAGCAGCTCTCGGATATGAACTGTAGACTAAAATACACAAACATTATTCAAGAAAAAATGAAACAGTTTGAGAACAGGAACCAAACTTTGGAGATTCAGTGACAAATCCTGAAGAAAACATTGATTGAGGCATGTGGTGAGGTTGTCTGCAAAGATAGAAAAAATCAGAACTCCATTGTGGACACAGCAAGTTAAAGAGGCAGTGAAACAAAAGAAGAAAGCATATCAAAAGTTCCTGTCAAATAAGTCAGCTTGTGCTCTTAGACAATACAGATACAAATGTAAGAAAGCTAAACACTGTGTAAAACTATCCAAATAAAAATCATGGAAAGAATTTTGTAAGAACATAGAAAATAAAATACCACGCATGTGGCAAGATATTCTGGAGGTTGTTTAGAAAAACTCAGAAATGGAGGAAACAGTGCTGTAAAAGGAATTAGAGATGAAAAAGGTGACATGAAAACTGGAGAAAAAGATATCCTTGAAGTATGGAGTAATTACTTCGAAAAATTGCTAAATGAAACAATCAGTGACAGCACAGTGGTATTTACCACTGACCATGCCTAGTCAGTGTTAAAAAAACACTGACCCAGGCTTGCAGTCAGGAATACATATTCATACTTGAAGTAGAAAAAGCCATCAAAAGCCTAAAATGTGGAAAGGCAGCTAGAGTAGATGATATTTGATGAGAAATACTCAAGTATGGAAGTATTGAAGTCTTTAGAATGGCTGCACTGCACAGTTCAGAGGGCCTAGACAGAAGGATAAATTACAGATGATTAAATCAGAGCTCTCATAGTACACAGAAATAAAACTGAATGTGAGAATTACAGAGGTATTTTTCTACTGAGTGTTCCTGGTAGGGGTGCTTAAGGGTCAAAGCTGTATAACTGAGAGGAGACCTCCACATAGCCTTTAAAGGAATGCGGAGAACCGACCAGGGCTTCTGACCTAATGTCTAATCCTCACCTTTTCGTGGTGCACCCTGTTGGGTATCTACTTTGATACTGAACGAACGAGGATGGGCTGGCAATTTGGGATTTAGCCGACCAAATTGTATTCTTATTGGTTAAACCAAAAAAAAATGATGGTACAACATGACAAAATTTCATGCCGGCTGGGGCATCGCCCGGTTAAACAAGGCCCCCGTTGTTTTCGCCAGGAAACCAGGGCGAACAGCGAAAAGTCAGCTACTGGAACAAATCTGAAAACAAACCCCAACTCAACATCACCAGAGATAAAGATCGGTACTATCAACTTAAGAAGCCTGAATGGCAAAGAAATGGAGCTAGCTGAGGAATTAGATAAGTACCAGATTGACATAATAGGGGTGACTGAAACAAAAAAGACAAAAACTGGTGAGGTCTTTCTGAGCAATAAATACAAAATGTTATATTCAGGCAATGACAATCGAGGAAAAGAAGGAGTAGCCATAGTATTCAACACAAAATACGAGGCTAATCTTCTTGAATGGCAGTCAGTCTCAAGTAGAGTAATGTGGGCAAATATGAGAATGGGGAACTGGACAATGAGACTTATTCGTGCCTATGGTCCCACAGAAGGTTCTACTAAGGTAGAAGTGGAGGAATTTTTTGAGGCTTTAGAAAAAGCAACTGACACAATGAAAAAGGAAAAGTTGGTCCTTGTTGGGGATCTAAATAGCAGAGTAGGAAATGATTGTGAGACATACAAATAAAAATTTTCCCAAAAAATATTTTGGGAAAATTTGGAGAAAAGAGCAAAGCTAATAATAATGACAAATATCTGTTGGATTTCTGCTCAGGACATGGACTGGTTATTACTAACACCATGTTCCAACATAAAAATGTGCACAAATTCACATGGAGAGAAGAGGCTAGGAATAAGAAAAGTCTCATTGACTATGTTATTGTTGATAGTGATGTTTTCTCCCTGGTGCAGGACACCAGAGTGTACAGAGGATTTGAAATTGGAAGTGATCACTATTTAGTCTTGAGCAGGATAAAATTGAATTTCATATTGAAAATAAGAAACACGAAAGAAAGTTTTAAAGTGAATAAAACTTGAGCAGCTCTCGGATATGAACTGTAGACTAAAATACACAAACATTATTCAAGAAAAAATGAAACGGTTTGAGAACAGGAACCAAACTTTGCAGATTCAGTGACAAATCCTGAAGAAAACATTGATTGAGGCATGTGGTGAGGTTGTCTGCAAAGATAGAAAAAATCAGAACTCCCTGGTGGACACAGGAAGTTAAAGAGGCAGTGAAGGAAAAGAAGAAAGGATATCAAAAGTTCCTGGCAAATAAGTCAGCTTGTGCTCTTAGAGAATACAGAGAGAAATGTAAGAAAGCTAAACACTGTGTAAAACTAGCTAAACAAAAGTCATGGGAGGATTTTGGCAAGAACATAGAAAATAAATATCAAGAAGGTGGCAAAATATTTTGGAGGTTATTGAAGAAGCTTAGAAATGGAGGAAAGGTAACTGTAAAAGGAGTTAGAGATGATAAAGGTGACATGAAAAATGGAGAAAAAGATATCCTTGAAGTATGGAGTAATTACTTCGAGAAATTGCTAAATGAAACAAGCAATGATAGCACAGTGGTAAAAAACACTCAACAGGCATACAGTCAGGAATACATATCCATACTTGAAGTAGAAAAAGCCATCGAAGGCTTGAAATGTGGAAAGGCAGCAGGAGTAGATGATATTCGACCAAAAATGCTGAATTATGGTGGTATAAAAGTCTTACAGTGGCTGCACTGCATAGTTCAGAAAGCCTGGACAGAGGGACGAATTCCCGATGATTGGAGTAGAGCTCTCATAGTACCCATATATAAAAAGGGAAATAAAACTGAATGTGAGAATTACAGAGGTATTTCCCTACTGAGTGTTCCTGGCAAGATCTATGCAAGTATACTTGAGAAACGGTTCAGAAGAATTGTGGAAGAAAAGCTTGGTGAAGAACAAGCTGGATTCAGGCCAAATAGAGGCTGTCAGGATCAGATCTTCACTTTACGACAAATAGTCGAGAAAGCATGGGAATACAACAAAGATCTGTATTTAATTTTTTTCGATTTGGAAAAGGCATATGACAAGGTGCCAAGAGAGAAGCTATTCAATATGCTGCAGTTATATGGTGTCAATGGGGCATTATATCAAGCAATACTTAGTCTTTATTTGAGTTGTAAGTCAGCAGTTATTTTTGAAGGAAGTACAGGAAGATGGTTTAATGTTAAATCTGGTGTGAGACAAGGATGTACATTATCCCCTCTGTTATTCATTGTCTATATGGATCACATTATGAAGGAATGTGGTATTAAACCTGATATCAAAATTGGAGATGTTAATGTCAGCTCTTTGCTTTATGCGCATGATGTTATACTTCTAAATAAATCCGCTACAATTCTGCAAGATTCTCTGATTAAATTGAATAGCTGTTGTAATAGATATAGTATGAAGGTCAGCAATAAAAAGACAAAGACAAT
This sequence comes from Typopeltis vanoorti, assembly GCF_054136105.1. Lineage (NCBI taxonomy): Eukaryota > Metazoa > Arthropoda > Arachnida > Uropygi > Thelyphonidae > Typopeltis > Typopeltis vanoorti. The sequence continues at coordinate 57,655,669 of NC_143569.1, read as the reverse complement.
GAAAATAGGCAGAATCATTGAAAATGTGAACTGTGTTGTGAATGGAGAACCTGTGGAACAAGTAAAACATTTCAGCTACTTAGGCACGATTTTTAGTGAAGATGGTAAATTAAATATAGAAATAGACAACAGAATCAGCAAAGCTGGTATGGTGGGAAATCAATTGAATAAATTCATATGGAATAAGAAAGAAATTAGTGGGAACACTAAATTAGCTGTATACAAGACAGTGTTCAAACCAATTTTTTGACTTATGGATCCAAGAGCTAGGTTAGAAGTAAAACACTTCTAATAAAACATGACTGTAGATATGAGTCCTGAGAAAGATTAGGAGGATGAACAGATGGAATCAATGGCAATATCATATTAAAAATGAAGATATTAGGAAAGAAATTGACATTGTTAGCATTCAGGAATGTGTTAGCAGAGCTAATCTCTGATGGTATGGTCATTTAAACAGAATGGGAGAGGAAAGATTAGCAAAATGAGTGTTCTCTGCCAGGTTGACAGGAAAAAGACCCAGAGGAAGACCAAGATATAGGTGGATTGATGTGGTAAAAAGTGCCTTAGAGATAGAAGTATGAGATATTATAATGTTGGAGATTTGACTGGTAACTGATTTTTTTTGGAGGAAAATTGTAGACAAGAAGTTACAATAAATTTTTCATGTCGCATTGTCATGTATCCATGCACCCCTTGAGGGTACATGTGAGGAATTAGATGATGATGAGAATAGAGAGAAAAAAAATGCAACGTGCTATGAGATGTTCATTTTGGTTATCATCATCAAATTCCTAACATATGCCCAGTGGTGAGCTATAGGGGGCTCGCGCAAGACCTTTGTTAATTTTTTCTCAAATTTGCAAGCCCCTTGTCTTCTTCTTGTTTAATAATCTTGTAGAACTAGAAAATACCACCGTGGAATATATATACTATAATTGCTACTTTCAATTCATATAGATTTTCTGATAAGTATATAAAAAATCATTTCATTGCATTTTGTTCTGATGGAGCTAGTGTAACGTTAGGAAACAAATCAGGTGTTGCAATCAAACGTCTACAAAAATTTCCCAACATTGTGATTTGGCATTACGCTCATTGTTTAGACTTAGCATTAGACGATTCGATAAAAAAACATTAAAGAAATAAATCATTTTGAAATATTTATGGAAAAATTATATGCTTTTTATCATCAATTGCCAAAAAATCAAGGAGAATCAAATACAATTGGAAAAGACCTTGGTATCAAAATTTTAGAGATCGGCCCTGTGTTTGAACCACGATGGGCAGCTTGCAGTTTACGAATGGCTCTTGCTTTGTGGAGAAATTACCCAGCTTTATGCAAGCATTTTACATCGAATGATAAATATAAGGGCTTTTTAAACTGACTTCTCAATTTGGAATTATTAAAAGATGTAGCATTAATGATTGATATCCTACAGGAATTATACCTATCAGAAGCTCTACAAAGTTGCAATATAAGTATTATAAGGGTTAGGACCTTTTTTTTTTTGCTCAACGATGTGAACCCTTTGTTAAAATTTCCATAGCTCACCACTGCATATCCCCTCAAGAGGTGTACAGGATATTATAGTATTACATAAAAAATTTACATCATTACTAACTTCCTATCTACAATTCTCCTTCAAATCAGTCTGTTACCTGTCAAGACTCCAATATTATCAGATCTTATATTTCTATCTTCTAAGGCACTTTTTACACATCAATCCACCTATATCTTGGTCTTTCTCTGTGTCTTTTTCCTGTCAACCTGGCAGAGAATACTTGCTTTGCTAATCTTTCCTCTCCCATTCTGTTTAAGTGACCAATACCACCTGAGATTAGCTCTTCTAATGCATTCCTGGATGCTGACAATGTCAATTTCTTTCATAATATTCTAATTTTTAATATGATATTGCCATTGATGTCATCTGTTCATGCTCCCTAATCTTTCTCAGGACTCTCATATCTGCAGTCTCTAGTCTTTGGTCAAGTGTTTTACTTCTGACCCAGCTCTCAGATCCATAGGTTAAAATTGGTTTGAACACTGCATTGTATACAGCTAATTTAGTGTTTTGACTAATTTCTCTCTTATTCCATATAAATTTATTCAGTTGACTTTCTACCATACCAGCTTTGTTGATTCTGTTGTCTATTTCCATATTTAATTTACCATCTTCACTAAAAATTATGCCTAAGTAGCTGAAATGTTTTACTTGTTCTATGGGTTCTGCATTCACAATGCATTTGTTATTTTCAATGTTTCTGCCTATTTTCATTGCCTTTGTCTTTTTAATGCTGACCTTCATACCTACCATGTCTATTACAACAGTTGTTCAATTTAGTCAGGGAATCTTGTAGACTTGCAGCAGATTTATTTAGAAGTATAACATTGTCTGCATAAAACAAAGAGCTGAGGTTAACATGTCCAATTTTGATATCAGGTTTAATACCACTTTCCTTCATAATATGAGGGCTGTTCATAAGTCCGTGCAAAGTCTAAGAGATGGCACCACCAGTATGTATTGAGGTTATTTTTAGTTGCTGACAGCTGTTGGAGGATCACACACACTAAGTTTCAGTCAGATAGATCTATTACTCTGTGTTTGGCATTCATTTGAATCGATCAAGTACCGTGATTTGTGAAAAATGGATGAGAAAGAATTTTGTGTAGTGATTAAACATTACTTTTTGAAAGGCAAAACGGCTCAGGAAACCAAAGCTAAGCTTGATAAACATTATGGTGAGTCTGCACCTTTGATTAGAACAGTTTATAAGTGGTTTAGTAACTTTCGAAGTGGCCATATGAGCACAAGTAATGCTGAACATTCTGGACGCCCTGTTGAGGTCACTACTCCAGAAATTATTGAAAAGAGCCATGATATGATGATGGATGATAGAAGAGTGAAGGTGCGGGAAATTGCTAAGTCTGTAGGCATCTCAAATGACCGCATACATAATATTTTAATATTTTCACACGAACATTTACATGTGAGAAAACTATCTGCAAGATGGGTCTGCGTTTGCTCTCACTGGATCAAAAGCGTCAATGTGTGAACTGTTGCAAGGACAGCTTGAAGCTGTTTCAACTGAATCCAGAGGAATTTTCGCTTCATTTCGTAACAGTGGATGAAACATCAATTCATCATTACCAGCCGAAGACCAAGGAACAGTCAAAACAATGGGTTGCAAGCAGGGAATCTACACCAAAGAAAGCGAAAAACGGGCCACCGTCTTCTTGGATGCTCGTGGCATAATCTTCATAGACTTCTTGGAAAAGAGAAAACAATTACCAGAGTGCATTATGCATCTTTGCTGGATTGTTTAAATAATGAAATAAAGGAAAAATGACCACATTTGGCGAAAAAGAAGATTCTTTTCACCACGGCAACGCACCCATTCACTTTTCTGCAATTGTGACCGCAAAATTGTTCGATTTATGTTACGAAGTCCTTTTGCATTCCCATTACTCTCCAGATTTGGCTCCCTTGGACTGCTATCTGTTTCCAAACATGAAAAAATGGCTGGCAGGAAGGAGCTTTTCATCAAACGATGAGGTTATTGCCGAAACAACTGCCTATTTTGAAGAGTTGGACTAAGTGTATAGACCTCAGAGGAGACTATGTTGAAAAATAAAAAATGTTTGTCCAAAAAAAATTATGTTTTCTTCATTTTTGCCTGGACTTATCAAACAACCTTCATAATGAATAACAGAGGGGATAACGTACATCCTTGTCTGACACCAGATTTAACATTAAACCATTTTCCTGTACTTCCTTCAATTCTAACTGCTGACTTATAACTCAAATAAAGACTAAGTATTGCTTAATATTATGACCCATTGACACCATATAATTGTAGCATACTGAATAGCTTCTCTCTTGGCACCTTTTCATAGGCCTTTTCTAGATCTACAAAATTTAAATACAGATCTTTGTTATATTCCCATGATTTCTCAGCTATTTGTAGTAAAGTGAAAATCTGATCCTGACAGCCTCTATTTAGCCTGAATCCTGCTTGTTCTTCCCCAAGCTTCTCTTCCACAATCCTTCTCAGCCGTTTCTCAAGTATACTTGCATATATCTTACCAGGAATACTCAGTAGAGAAATACTTCTGTAATTCTCACATTGAGTTTTTATTTCCCTTTTTATATATGGGTACTATGAGAGTTCTACTCCAATCATCCGGAATTTGTCCCTCTTTCCAGGCCTTCTGAACTATGCAGTGCAGCCACTGTAAGACTTATACCTCCCTACTTAGGCATTTCTGGTCAAATATCATCTATTGCTGCTGCCTTTCCACATTTCAGGCTTTTGATGGCTTTTTCTACTTCAAGTATGGATATGTATTCCTGACTGCAAGCCCAGTCAGTGTTTTTTACCCCTATGCTGTCATCACTACTTGTTTCATTTAGCAATTTTTCGAAGTAATTATTCCACACTTCAAGGATATCTGTTTCGTATGTTTTCATGTCATCTTTAATTCTTTTACAGCACTCTTTCCTCCATTTCTGAGCTTCTTCAACGACCTCCAGAATATCTTGCCACCTTCTTGATATTTATTTTCTATGTTCTTACCAAAGTCTTCCCATGACTTTTGTTTAGCTAGTTTTATACAGTGTCTCTGTATTTCTCTAAAAGCACAATCTGACTTATTTGCAGGAATGTTTGATATGCTTTATTTATTTTTTTCACTGTCTCTTTAATTTCCTGTGTCCACCATGGAGTTCTGATTTTTCTATCCTTACAGACAACCTCACCACATGCCTCTCTGACTGAATCAATCAGTGTTTTCTTCAGGGCCACTGAATCTCCAGTTTGGTTCCTGTTCTCAAACTTTTTCATTTTTTCTTGAATGATGTTTGTGTATTTTAGTCTACAGGTCACATCTGAGATGTTAAAAGACAAAGAAAAGATTGTGCACGGTGATAGCAGTGCACTTGTCAATCTTGGATTTTAGTCACACAAAATCAATTAAATGTGCATCAATCAGAAGTTGATCTTTGATTGAGAAATTAAAGTGCTTTTTTTTTTTTTTTTTTGGAACATACAAAACTGAAACTGCAAGCTGCTGATTATCAGTAACGATAATGTTAAATTAGACTATAACTGCTACTTCCTCCTTTTTTGAGCCGGAGATTAGTACATACATGCTATTGTATTTGGAATTTTATTGTCTATTATTCAGGATGGTAAATAGAATGAATTGATAAATTATTTTATTAACACTATTTATGTTAGTTCTTATAATTTTTTTTATAAAATTAATTTTCATAACTAAATATAATTATTAGTAGGGTGTTTTCATAGTGTGCTATATAACATAGCAAATGTTCTCAGATCACTTTGTCTGATTTGTAGGACAAAGAAAACCTTTGAGTTAAAACAAAAAACACTGGAAATAACTAAATACCAGGAACTTTTATAGCTCCCCTTTCCTTATTGTAACAATTATAGTGAGTATAGGTATTATTTCTAGGAAATTCCCATGTTACTCCTCATAAAAACTATTATTTTTATAGCTATTTTGCCTGTTTTCGTTTAGGAGTGCCCTTATTTTAAATACACTGGCTTTTTACTCAAGAATTCTTAGGGTATTATAAGTGTATTTTAAGGGTAAATATATGCACACTAATAGAGGAAGAAATTTTGCACATATCATACCTTGTTTGGATGTCTTCGTTCTCCATACTCCTGCTGTTAGGCTGTTTAAAGGGTAGGAAACGTGGGGGTGTTTGAGGCAAGGTGGGAAGATTAATTAGAAAACCCGTTTTTTTTTTTTAAATAATATATATACATATATCATTATATTTAAGGGCACTTCTTTGCGAAGGGGAAGAGTTTTATGGGAATGGGAAACAGTGGGAGAGAGTGTTAACAGGGGGTGAGAGCCGTTTCAATCATGCTATCATTATCGGAACATTTCAGGGTAAGAAATGTTCCCTTACCCTGAAATGTTTCCCTTCCCCAAAGAAGCACCCTTATATATATATATATATATATATATATATATATATATTATTTAAAAAAAAACCTGGATTTTCTAATTAATCTTCCCACCTTGCCTCAAACACCTCCACGTTTCCTACCCCCCCCCCCCCCCCCCCAAACAGCCTAACAGCAGGAGTATGGAGAATGAAGACATCCTAACAAGGTATGTGCAAAATTTCTTCCTCTATTAGTCTGCATATATTTATGCATTAAAATACACTTATAATACCCTAAGAATACTTTAGTAAAAAGCCAATGTATTTAAAATAAGGAACACTCCTAAACAAAAACAGGCAAAAATAGCTGTAAAAATAATAAATTATAGTGAGTTATTATTTTTTAGGTTAATGGATTTTATGGTGCTGCAGGAATTGCGGGAACAATTCCTACAATATATACATATATTGCTAGGAAGTTTTATGAACGAGTACATCATCATAGTCAGCAGCATAGAATTTTCTTACATGAGTATGAACGTGAATCTTGGACCTTCCATGTTAAAGGTTTATGGTACTATAAGCCTGATAGTATACTACCATCACTCACTCTTATTGGGTCACCCAATTTTGGTAAGTGATGTTTAATTTCATATTGTAATTTTACAAATTTGAAAATGTAAGGAATCATTTGGACTCTTGAACTTTTTGAGTTTGCTATTATTAAGTGATTTGTTAGTTTCAAGATATATAAGAGTGTTATTCATACCAAAGAATTTATGGAGATACAGCACACGTTAGAATAATTACTTTACTTATCATTAAGAAAGTAACATTTGACGTTGCAACCTCTGTATGGAGGTCATCATCAGGAAAATATAAATATGTACAGGATTCAAGCTACATGACATTACACTACGCACAAGTAAGATGAATGTAAATGTTTGGTAATCATTTACCCTAGCCTGACCCTTGGTGGGAAAAAAAAACAGAACTACATTAAACAATTTCTAAAGTTCTCTCGTATTAAGATTTTCTTCTGTTCTGGATGCTGTATGGGTTGAAGATGGGTCTTCCAAATTCTTGGAATAATTAATCCATCATTCTTGTTCAGATTTGGATGATGGTTCAGCATTTCACAGGTTTCTTTGAATTTTTTTTTCAAACCAGGTTTTCATGCAGTGTAGAGATTTGGTGCTTTTCCAGGCCTGTTTTTGCTGTAGTGGAGGTGTTTAATATGGCATTTGTGTTCATCTTTTCTAATTGGGATGGTACACTGAATTTTGTAAACCCCTGGGTGGGCAAGGTATGGAAGAGGATCTTTGGAAGAGCTAAGTAAATTTCTTAATTTTGTAGGGGTTGTATTTAAGTAGTGTTCTATTTTTTCTGAAATGCCCCTAATGTATGGAGGAATGATCCACCATCTCCTTGAGTGTGGCCACTAGCTTCTCGGCTTAAGAATGCAATCATACTAGCTTACTCAAGAATGTTACAGACAAAATGGCTATGTTGCTTTGTGAGTACATTATCAGAGTGGCTTTTTTACCTTGGCAGAAAATCTCAAGATTCTTACATAAATCCACATGAAAAAATCTGACATTTATGAGATTCATTGCTCTTATAACATTTGCTATATAGGTCAGACAGGAAGAACCTCTCCAGACACACTAAGGGACCTAATGTGTCACACAAGAAGGCTCCCTAAACCATTGCAGAGCCACCATCTCCTGGCATGATGGGGCCATGGCCTCATGCTGTCGACACCCCATACCAGCACCTTCCTGTCAGCTTGGTATAACTGATAATGGATTCATCAGATCACATGACTCTGGTCCACTCTGCAGAGGTCCAGGTTTGATGGTCCTGACATCAGGCAAGATGCAATGCAGGGTATGCTGTACTGTTCGCTCACTGAAACTGGATGTGATTTGTGATGGCTTTGCCCTGCAGTTGGTCTGTACAAGCCTGGACAGTCTACGTCAACCCCCAATCATTAATGGCATGTGGTCGACCACCATTTGCTTGCTGCTACATCTGCTGATGGTACACTCGTGGTAGACCCTTGATATGGTTGCCTTCGAGAACCCTATGGTTAGGGTTCTTAGCACTTGGGTGATAGAATGACCCATCTGTCTTGTGCTAATAATACATCCATGATTAAAGTTGCTAAGAATACCACATTTACCCATGTTTGTTGATTGTGATACACTGTTGGAAAGCGGGTATACATTTCTCTCTCTCTCTCTCTGCGCAGGGGATACCAGTGTCAACTTTTCATCACCCCTATCTCTAATGTTTTGCCCAATGGAAACTTAGTCTAAATTAAAAATTCTATTCCCCCCCATCAACTTATATGGGCTACCCCAAGGTCCACAAACCTGGAGTCCATGTGTGTGTGTGTGTGTGTGTGTGTGCGCCATAAATTGTCCCACCTATAAACTTTTGATATATTATCTTACTAAATTCTACACTTTAAAACCACTATACAGAACCTTCAGTTGGAGAACAGTTGTTTAGTGAGCTTTAATGTATCATTTCTTTTCACTAATGATCCAGTGGATGATACATGATGGTTCTTCCTTTCCAAAATATTTCCCCTCCCTCCCTGACATTTGCAATCTCTTAAAGCACTGCCTTTATTATGGATGTTTCAGCTGGAATAACTAGTTCTTTAAACAAATTGAAGACATCAAAATGGGCTGCCCCCTTTCAACCTTCATTGCTTACTTATACATGAAATCTTTTGAAACTTAGCACTAAATTCAGCCCCCTCCCCCCCAGAAGCCAAAGGATGGCTGAAGTACAGGGTGTTCGGGATATATTTTAAGTTTCGTAAGGAAAAAGAAAATCTTCTTTGTATCTATTAAATTTAATGAATTGACAAAAAAACATTACAGGCAGAGTTAATTACAATACTATCAACAAGATTTACTCAAAATAACCACCATTAGCATCGATCACAGCTTCAATTCTGCTTCGGAACCTCGAACAAGCTGATGCTACAGTCTCCCTGGGAAGGGCCGCAAAAACTGTTTTAATTTTATCCATTAACTGGGCTTTTGTATTACTGGAAGTGCGATTGGTGTCTTTTTCAACTGCGCCCCATACAAAATAATCCATGGGGTTAAGGTCTGGGGAGTTTGGAGGCCAAACATTTGGACTGGTGAAGTCGTAGAAATTTTCAGACAACCATTTTTGACTTTTCCCAGAGGTGTGGCAAGGGGCCGAATCCTGCTGCCATACATACGGCCTACCATTGGCTACCCTTGTTATCCAGGGCTTGACTACAGTTAGCAACTCCACGAACAAAGCCCGAATTCCAATGCCAGGGTTCTTCAACACCTGTTCCTGCAGATTTGCGAGGAATTCTGCTGTACGAACGCAATCAGATCGTCTGCTAGGGATCTTTCTTCTTGCTACATCCTCGTAGTCACCATTGCAAGTCTCTAGTTCATGCCTGATTGTTTTTACTGTATTCAGGGAGCATTGGGCAGCAGTCGTAATATCCTTATTTTGATGGCGGGCACGAATCATCATGATACAAGTTATTCTCTTCCATGATTCAGGTGGGTTCCAGCTATCCATCCTTTCTGACATCTTGTATATGAATGAAGAAGGGTCCAAACTTTTAAATGAAGAGAAGTGTGTGTTAATACATGTAACTTACGGAAAAATATAATTAATTATAAATATGTCAAATTTATCCCGAACACCCTGTATATAGATGTCCTCGCCATTTAGCTGCAAAGCCCATGGAAGATTTTTTTTTTTCTTTTACAGCTCCACAACAATTTCCAACCCAAATCACTTTTACTGTTGAAGAGGAAAAAGAAAGGTTCTAGCATTCTTGGATACTTTAGGGTTCAATTTGGATGGGTCTCTCATATGTTCAGTCTATCATAAAGCCCCCCCCCCCAAAAAAAAGGCAGATACCTGCATACCCCTATCCTGCTCAAAAACTTGGAATTTACGAAACTAGCATTCAGGGTAGAGAAAATTTTACTCTCAGGACCTGCAGTGCATCTAGAACAACAGATTTCATTCATTTTACAACTAAATGGTTTCAACAAAAAACCTTGGTAAACTCCTTAAAAAAAGAACGACACTCCCTAACCCAACTATATACACCATCCTGTCATGATGAACTCTTGGTGATCTTGTGAACATCGGCTCCATCTCACTCCTCAGTCTCTTCTTTCAGCAGTTGTAAATTCATGTAGGTATGGTCCTTTATGTTGTCCATCTAATTCTTTTGCTGTCTTCTCCTACTCATGCCCTTACTCTTTCCCACCATAAAGCATTTTTCAAAGATTCAGCTGCTTGCATAACATGCTCAAAGTACATTGACTTTTGTTTTGATTGTTACCTCCAAGGAGCATTATATTATTATATTCTCTAAAACCTTTGAATGGTCCATGGATTCTTAATAGTCCCTTGTATGTCCGTAATTTAATTCAAATGAATAGTTGGCTTTCCTCTTTCTCCTTCATGATCCAGCTTTCATATCCATACACCACTACTAGAAATACTACTGCTTTAACAATTATTACTTTCGTGGCCTTACTAACATCTCTTTCATAATTTTTGTCAAGTTTAACATAGCTTCCCCCTATCCTCATAGCTGTACTCTTATTTTATTTTCACATTGATCATCAATTTTTATTCTCGACCCCAATAAATCACAATTGTCAACGACCTCTATTTTATCTTCCTCAATCATAAATTCATCCAAACTGCCAGAAGCTATTGCTTTTGTTATGTTGATGTTTAAATTAAGCTGTTCCCCCCCCCCCCCCCCCATTAACAGTCAACAGCTCCAGATCTTCCTTATTTTGCTAGAAGAGTTATATCATTCTTGTCATATCATCTGTATATCTTAAGTATTTTTATTTTTCTGCCACTAATCTTAATTCCTGCTGGGTCTTTGTCTAAATCAGCCATTATCATAATATATTCACAATAAATATTAAAAAGATAAGGAGACAACATACAACCCTGCCACACCTTTTTCTACTCAAACATTGTGTGTTTCTCTGAAGACTGTTTTCAGATGAATACTTCCTTTTAAAATTCTTTTGTTCTTTCTATAATCCATCTTATGTTTGCTTTTTGGTTTCCATTTCTTCTCCTAAAACCTGTGTATTCTTCTGTCATTTCTCTATTCATATATGGTTCCAACTTTTTTTTTTTTGGATCACTTTTAACATAACTTTTCTTGCATTTGAAATTAAAGCAATGGTTCTGTAATTTTACAATTTCTGGGATTTCACTTTTTTTTTTGGAATTGGAATGAATATTGATGTTTTCCGATCTCAATGCCAGTATATTTTCTTCCAAATCTGTTGACAAATTTCAGATAAAATATTGTATACATCATCGCCAACTCCTCCCAATAATTCCACAGCTCCAGGAGCTTTTCTTTTGAGCAGCCATTTCATTGCTAATATCACTTCACTTTTCATAATCATATTCATCAACAAATTCTCTTTCAGTATTAATATCTTTCTTGTACAAATCCTCCACATAGTTTCCATCTCTTTTTCATTTCTTCTTCCTTCAAACTTTTTCTTCAATTAATTTTTACTAGTACTAATTTTGGAATAAACTTCCCTGTATCTTCACTTATCCTTGTAAACAGATCTCTTGTTTAGTTATTTGGAAAATAACATTACAGATCTCCTGTGATGTTATTTTCTTTAATTTCTTTGCACCTTTTGTTTAGATGTTTTTCTTTATCTTTCCTGATCTGTCTCTGAAAAATCTGCATTCAACTGTCTAATCCTTTGTTTCCCTGAAGTTTCATATATTATTTGAATAGCTTCTTCTGACAGCTATTTTTTATTGTTATTATTATTATTATTATTACGTGACACCTCCAAGGAGTTCAGAGACTCATCGAGGGAGGGGCACCCACTCTACAACTTCACCACTCAAGTCTGCTGCTGCCATCTACATCAACTGCCCATTACACCACCACTAGTATTTTCACAGACAATCATAAACACCCATGCCCACGGCGGGATTTGAAACCTCAGCCTTTTGGCTGGAGAGCGGATACGCTAACCACTCAGCCAACCAGGTTTGGTCACAATATCTTTATTTCTTGTTGATGTAATTAGATTCTTCTTTTGCTTCTTCTGTTACTGTATATTTTATTTCTTCCTGTCCTATCCACACTTTTTAATTTCTTTCCAACTTCTACTTTAAATGCTTCATTCATATGATTTAAATCAAATTTGATACAGTCCTTTTGTTTCTTTTTAGCCCTTAATTTTAGCTGCATCATCTCCTTTAGTGATAAAAAGTCACGATTAATCAGTTCACTTTATGATTATCTTCATTGAATTACTGGTCATTATGATCAATTGTGATTTGATATTTGTTAAGCAAGTTGAGAGTGCTGTGTTAATCAGCACTGATGAATTTCTTGATAGTTTTTTGTCAATCCAAGAAAATGGAAGTGAATTAAACTTGATGTTTAAGTGCCTGATCACTGATGTAGAGCCCTTTCTTGGCTGAGAACAACCTTAACTTCCATGGATGCCCCCCCCTGTTCTCTTCCCGCCTTCCATATAACGAAAAATTTCATCATTTGAAATGCTATAACACCCATTCAAAAGTTTATAGACCTCTGTCATATCACCCCTCTTTCTTCTGTTAACCAGTCTGTAATCCACATACTCGCAATCTGTCCTCATAATCTGGATATAATCTTTGTAACTCTTCTTTATCCCCTTGAAACTCGGGAGACCAAATCTGAGCACAGTAATCCAAGTGTGGTCTTATCAAAGCCTTATGAAGAAGCAATATTACTTCCTTATCCTTACACGTCAAGGTTCGCTTCAGCATAGAAATTATCCTCTGAGTTGTATTTGCAACTTTTGCTATGTGACCTTTGAACTTTAAATTCTTATCGACCAATATACCAAGATCCCTTGCCTCTTCAGTTTCTTGCAGCATAACCCCGCTAATATAATATGCCGCTGGATCTCTAATCACGCCAAAGTGCATAACTTTACACTTACTAACATTAAACTGAGAGCCATTTTCATTTGTCCAGATTTCCAGTCTATTCAAATCATTTTGTAATTGCTGAATATCAGTAGCATCCCTGATTGTCCTGCCTATCTTCGCATCATCAGCAAACAATTGCGAATCTGATTATAGACCCTGCTTGAAGTCATTAATGTGTAGAATGAACAATAATGGCCCTAGGACTGAACCCTGAGGTACACCACTGGTTACCTTAAATCTGGTAGATTCACACCCACTGTATACCACTTTTTGATATCTGTCTGTTAACCATCCCCTGATCCAAGTCAATAGATTATATTCCAATCCCATATCCTCCAGTTTATGCAACAGCCTATCGTGTGGTATCCTATCAAACTAATTTCTAGGGTTGTGGCATTGGAACAAATAGCTGTCTATATAAGCTATCTGCCTGGCTCTCTAAGTATTTTGAGGATGATATACTATTGGGATGGGTGGTAGTGGTGGTGTGATTTGCTTATGTAAGTACCTTCCCATATGTGCAGATTTTCTATAAACAGAGAATGATAATGAACTATTTAATAATTATGTCACTAGTTTTTAGGAAGGGACAGACAGTTTCTTTTTCTATGGGGAAATGCATTTGTGAATGTTGGTTATGTAACTGTGTCTAGACAATGAGTTCAAAATGGCAGAAACATCTATGTAGTGTAGCTGTGTTGGTTTCTAGAAATTCCATATAGAAATTGGCTAGTGGAGGAAAGAAGGGGCTCATAACAGCCCTGGCTGGCTGTATATTATTTATTTCCATGTAAAATAATCTGAATAAATGGTAAATCTGGACTAGATTATACTATTAGATAAGAAAAAGAAAAAAAAAGTGTTTCCCAAGGACATGTATCTTCAAGCTAGAAATCACTGGCTTTTCAAATTTCTCATAAGCAGGCTTGACAAATACATTTGCTCATGGCAAGTAGATTTTGCAGGTGATGAGTAGTTCAGACTGAACAAAACAGATCTTTTTTTTGTTGTTGTTTAATAAAAAATTTACTTTTTACAAATCTTTTTTGACTTTAAAAGAACACAGATATAGAACCACTGATCGGTGTATGGAACTCCTATCAATTTAGTTGGAAAACTCATTAAAACAGTTGGAGGGGAAGGGTCTTAGACAAGTACAAGAGCCTGTGTAGCTCAGTGGACGTGGTATTTGCACTCCTCAATTCTAGGCCACCTGAATAAAGAGCATCATCAGTTTGATTCTAGTCGGTGACTAGAAGAATTTTTTCTAAGCTTTTTTTGACTGGTTCCTGAGTTGATCTCTGGCATGGGCAAGCAGGTTTTTTCCTCCCATAAACTCAAGAAAATTGACCATAGAACCCACACTATTTCAGACATTAAAAATATTATGTTAGGGACCACGAGATAGCAGCACTCATTAGCCATTTCTTCACTGCATGCCAATTAAATTAGTGATAGCCTTGGGCCAGCTATCAGTGGAGATTGAACTGCCCGTTCAATCTCTAAAAGTTAGGACTAAAACAGAATAAAAGACGTTAGCTGATTTGTTTTAGACAAGTACATTTTTCGCATAATTTGTTGATCCTTGCTCATAAGCATCAAGGCAAAGCACTACTTAACAAATACTTTGCTGTGTGCTTTACAAATCTGAAGGTTATCTGTGTAGGAAGATCAAGATTGTAACTGAAAAAAAAAAGTTTATTTTTTTCCCCAACATGCTACATGTTTTTATGTACCTTATTAGTGTTTGTCAGTGAGATTTCATTTAGTGGATTATGTGACATGATGTAACTGCATTTTATTCTAATTGTTGTTGTTTTAAGGATACTTGCGACATAAGACTGAATGATATAATCACGTAATCACAAGAAAGATATTTATTTAACCAAATATTTCGGTCTGGAAATAGCAGACCATCGTCGGTGGTATTACAAGAACAGTTTAAAAAAAAATATACAAGCTAGAATACTAACAATAGATCGTTGAAATTAGAACATGTCGCGTGATGTTATATCACTAAGTATGAAACGAAATATTTTGAAGTAGAAACATGATTGAATTTGCTATAAAAAAAAAAAAAAAAAAAAAAAAAAAAAAAAAAATTAATGAGTAATCTTGATTAGGCTTTCCCAGATTTTTGATATAGATATGCAGTCATTATGATTCAGGTTGGGATGATGGAGCAAGGCCTCCACGCTTTCCTTGAACAAACGTTCGAACCTATAACGGGATCTATGTAAGAGGCGAGTTTTGGACCAAAGGATGCTGTGGTCAGTTTCAATCCCGTGTTGAGCCAAACCAGACTTTTCAGGTTTATTGTGAAGAATGGATGATTGATGTTCTTGGATTCTTTTTTCAAGAGAACGTCCAGTCTGTCCAAAGTAAGAGAGATCACAGTTGCAAGGAATTTGATAAACTCCAGGAAGAGATAAAGTTGAGCGTTTGTCTTTAGGAGAAGGAAAATGAGAAGACAATTTGTTAATAGGAGAATACGTAGCTGTTAAATCATATTTCTTCAAAATTCTTGCGATAGGTTCTGAAATACCGGAGATATAAGGAATAGGTACTCGACGTATTGAATCTTTGTTGTTTTGTGGAGGATTATAAGATGTAAGAAGACGTTGAATACTTTTTTCAGAAAAGCCATTGAGTTTCATGTGTTGCTGGATAGTAGAAAGTTCTTTCTGTAGATAATCAAAAGTAGAACAATTAGTTTTGGCTCTTTTGATGAGACATTTTATAATTCCTGTTTTTTGACATGGATGATGGGCTGATTCTTTCAGAATATAACGACCTGTGAATGTTGGTTTCCTGTATACTGTAGTTGTAAGAATATTTGAAGATGATCGGATGAGGAGAACGTCTAAAAAAGATAACTGGTTGTTTTCTTCTAATTCCATAGTAAACTTTATGCGATGATGTAAGGAATTAATACTGTTTAAAAAGGAAGATAAAGTGTTTTTACTGTGAGGCCAAATAGCAAATATGTCATCTATATATCTTACCCAAAAAGATGGTAGAGGGAAACTAGATGTGAAGAGGACTTTTTCTAAATGTTCTAAATAAAAGTTGGCTAAAGCTGGAGAAAGAGGACTTCCCATGGCTGTTCCTTCTACTTGGCTATAAAATTTGTTTTGACATATGAAATAACCAGAATGTATAACGAAATCGAATAGTTTTATAATATCTTGAGGAAAGATGTCAGCAAGTAGTTTTAAAGTTTCCTTAAGAGGTACATTGGTGTATAAAGATTCTATATCAAAACTAACCATAAGATCTGTAGGTTGTAAGGAGACATCTTTTAATTTTTCTAAGAAATCTGAGGAGTTTTTTAAAAAAGAACTCGAGTTGCCAATGTAAGATTTCAGTAATTTAGCTAGATATTTGGCTATACGGTAAGTAGGAGAATCAATGCAATCTACTATTGGACGAAGAGGATAGTCAATCTTATGGATTTTTGGAAGGCCATAAAATCTAGGAGGTCTTGCAAAATGAGTTTTAAGTCTTTCAATTGTGTCTTTATCCAAACTGATGACTTCATCAAGGAGAGAATTTAATTTCTTTAGTTGTCTGTTGGTTGGATTATAATCAATTTCTTGATATGTGGAGCGATCTCGAAGCAAAAGAGAAAGTTTTCTTCTGTAATTTACTGAGTCCATAACTACTGTTGCTTTTCCCTTGTCAGCTTTAGTGATAATGAGGTGATTATTTTTTCCTCAAGGACTGTAAAGATTTCATTTCAGGAGATATGTTAGAAGGAGACCACAGCATCCTTTGGTCCAAAACTCGCCTCTTACATAGATCCCGTTATAGGTTCGAACGTTTGTTCAAGGAAAGCGTGGAGGCCTTGCTCCATCATCCCAACCTGAATCGTAATGACTGCATATCTATATCAAAAATCTGGGAAAGCCTAATCAAGATTACTCATTAATTTTTTTTTTTTTTTTTTTTTTTTTTTATATAGCAAATTCAATCATGTTTCTACTTCAAAATATTTCGTTTCATACTTAGTGATATAACATCACGCGACATGTTCTAATTTCAACGATCTATTGTTAGTATTCTAGCTTGTATATTTTTTTTTTAAACTGTTCTTGTAATACCACCGACGATGGTCTGCTATTTCCAGACCGAAATATTTGGTTAAATAAATATCTTTCTTGTGATTACGTGATTATATCATTCAGTCTTATGTCGCAAGTATCCTTAAAACAACAAATTCTTATCCTTCACGGGGAAAATGCTACCAAAATAACTGGTAAATTAGGAAAACTTTCAGTTATACAAGGTAGGTTACGAGCAAAGATTAATTTCTTAAAAAAGTGCCGCGACAACAAGATTATTCCCAATTTCGCTAAGATTAAAGAAACAATAAAATCTCCTGGAGCTCATAATATTTACCGGAACACAAGTTTATCTCTAATCCGTAATCAACTTAAAGCTGCTAAACGTGATCTTGCTATTCACAGTCATCAGACTTCTGATTTACGCACCTATATATCCACAAATTTGGATCCACATCTTTCTCACATAGTTCTAAATGTAGCTAAACGTTCTACTCAACGTGCTTATAATAAACTAAGTCAACATCTTAACCGTAAATATGAGGCTCTTTCGTCTAAACAATCCAAGCCATTCATAACTCCAGATAATTGGATTGTAAATATATCCGGACGTCCTTTGACTAAAAGCGAAACCCTCATCCTTTCAAAAGGACATGATTTTTCTATTGTTCCAAATAAAATACCATATCTAGATTTCCTAGTTAACATTGAAAGGAATCTTAATCATCTAACCAGCGATAAAGCTAATGCTCTTCGCCTAGAAGTCGCTTCTTCTCTACTTAAGGCTAAACTTCCTCCTTCTGAAATGAAATCTTTACAGTCCTTGAGAAAAAATAATCACCTCATTATCACTAAAGCTGACAATGGAAAAGCAACAGTAGTTATGGACTCAGTAAATTACAGAAGAAAACTTTCTCTTTTGCTTCGAGATCGCTCCACATATCAAGAAATTGATTATAATCCAACCAACAGACAACTAAAGAAATTAAATTCTCTCCTTGATGAAGTCATCAGTTTGGATAAAGACACAATTGAAAGACTTAAAACTCATTTTGCAAGACCTCCTAGATTTTATGGCCTTCCAAAAATCCATAAGATTGACTATCCTCTTCGTCCAATAGTAGATTGCATTGATTCTCCTACTTACCGTATAGCCAAATATCTAGCTAAATTACTGAAATCTTACATTGGCAACTCGAGTTCTTTTTTAAAAAACTCCTCAGATTTCTTAGAAAAATTAAAAGATGTCTCCTTACAACCTACAGATCTTATGGTTAGTTTTGATATAGAATCTTTATACACCAATGTACCTCTTAAGGAAACTTTAAAACTACTTGCTGACATCTTTCCTCAAGATATTATAAAACTATTCGATTTCGTTATACATTCTGGTTATTTCATATGTCAAAACAAATTTTATAGCCAAGTAGAAGGAACAGCCATGGGAAGTCCTCTTTCTCCAGCTTTAGCCAACTTTTATTTAGAACATTTAGAAAAAGTCCTCTTCACATCTAGTTTCCCTCTACCATCTTTTTGGGTAAGATATATAGATGACATATTTGCTATTTGGCCTCACAGTAAAAACACTTTATCTTCCTTTTTAAACAGTATTAATTCCTTACATCATCGCATAAAGTTTACTATGGAATTAGAAGAAAACAACCAGTTATCTTTTTTAGACGTTCTCCTCATCCGATCATCTTCAAATATTCTTACAACTACAGTATACAGGAAACCAACATTCACAGGTCGTTATATTCTGAAAGAATCAGCCCATCATCCATGTCAAAAAACAGGAATTATAAAATGTCTCATCAAAAGAGCCAAAACTAATTGTTCTACTTTTGATTATCTACAGAAAGAACTTTCTACTATCCAGCAACACATGAAACTCAATGGCTTTTCTGAAAAAAGTATTCAACGTCTTCTTACATCTTATAATCCTCCACAAAACAACAAAGATTCAATACGTCGAGTACCTATTCCTTATATCTCCGGTATTTCAGAACCTATCGCAAGAATTTTGAAGAAATATGATTTAACAGCTACGTATTCTCCTATTAACAAATTGTCTTCTCATTTTCCTTCTCCTAAAGACAAACGCTCAACTTTATCTCTTCCTGGAGTTTATCAAATTCCTTGCAACTGTGATCTCTCTTACTTTGGACAGACTGGACGTTCTCTTGAAAAAAGAATCCAAGAACATCAATCATCCATTCTTCACAATAAACCTGAAAAGTCTGGTTTGGCTCAACACGGGATTGAAACTGACCACAGCATCCTTTGGTCCAAAACTCGCCTCTTACATAGATCCCGTTATAGGTTCGAACGTTTGTTCAAGGAAAGCGTGGAGGCCTTGCTCCATCATCCCAACCTGAATCGTAATGACTGCATATCTATATCAAAAATCTGGGAAAGCCTAATCAAGATTACTCATTAATTTTTTTTTTTTTTTTTTTTTTTTTTTTTTTTTTTTATAGCAAATTCAATCATGTTTCTACTTCAAAATATTTCGTTTCATACTTAGTGATATAACATCACGCGACATGTTCTAATTTCAAAGATCTATTGTTAGTATTCTAGCTTGTATATTTTTTTTTTAAACTGTTCTTGTAATACCACCGACGATGGTCTGCTATTTCCAGACCGAAATATTTGGTTAAATAAATATCTTTCTTGTGATTACGTGATTATATCATTCATTCTAATTGTTGATATGAAACTTTTTTAAACTCAGGTTATCGATCTGCATATAAGGACTTAGAAGCTCAAGTGGCTATTTATACAGATAATATGGAACTCAGAAAGCAGCTACATATTGTAAGTAATCATTTTAAGTTATTAATATTAGTCAGTTTTATGTTACTAAACATCTTAAATAATCGATGTAAAATATAATTAATATTTATTTATATGTATGTTATTTTTTTTTTTTGTTTGCTTAAGAACTGAGATTTACTTCTGCTAGCTGTTATCATAACTTAAGTGTAGTATAAGCCTTTTGGGATCCTGCATTGGGCTTGCATTATAATAATAGTATTCCTAACTAGTAAGACAGCTACTAAATTCAGCATATCCTAATAATAAGTTTGTTGGACTGCATTCTTGGAGGCTTTATGTATTGTAGTATCTGTGGATTTTAGTGATCAATAACTTTGCCAACTTAATCTAATTCTTGAATCACTTTATCTCCATGCATTTTACTAATGCATTTTTTTTTTTTTTTGTATAATTTAATTTTTGAAAAATACATGTATTTCATTGCCAAGTGTTTATATATTTGGCTTATTATGTTATCTGATTAAACACTTCAAAGATTGACAAAAAATTATAAAATTTTATTTATGATGATGAAATAAATGAATCTTTTGATGAATTTAGTTCATATTTTGATATAGTTTACAAACGAAACGTAGTCAACATTCTGTATTCAGGGCCATCTGTTGTGGGCCCATTTTGTGCTCTGAAGTTCTTGTCTAACTCTGCTTGGGACAATCCTGCCATCATTATTTTACTTTGATAGAGTGAAAACATCTGTGGCCTACATAGCAATATAAATTATGTGCACCACCACCTACAGTCATCTAAACCAGAATTACTATTATCAGAACTTCAACAACCACTGTTACCTCACTACATATTACAGTTCTTTCCACCACAAGGGTGGCATGTGTGCATTAATCAGAACTGACATAGCATGCCAGGGATTGCATAACCTCGACCCCTCCCCAACTCAAACCAAACCAACCTGCAATTTTTGTATGCTCTCTCTATCACACTCCAAATTCCATTAACCACTCTGACCTCTTCAACTCTCTCTCAAGCTCTACCTTCAACAATTGAAATACCCTAATAGTAAGATCATTGGGGACTTTGTTGTCACCAACTCATATTGTCTTTCCTTCTCCAGTTTTACCAATCAAGCAGACAGGGATGCTGATGTGTTTGCCATTAGCAACGACCTATCATAGATCATCAATCTGCCCACCAGATATACCTGACAACCCCCTCCAATTTGCCAATACACTTAACCTTTTCCTAACAAGCTCCCCTTCCAAGTATACTGTAGATGTCATTTCTCCTCTTGGTAACTCAGATCGCAACCTCATACAAGTCGCTTTTCCCACAGAACAGCCTTCATCCACTAGTTCTCAGTTTCACATTCTTTGGCATTAACAAGAATGCCAAATGGCATAATCTCTGTGACTTCTATTTAGATGGTTTGAATACTGCTTCAGCTCTTCTGACCAAAACACCTGCTCAGACCGAATAACAGAAACCATCCTCACAGGAATGAAGGCCTTTGTCTATTAATTCACAGCCACCATTTGAAGCCTTGGTTCTCCAAAAGTGAAGTGTGGCAATGCAGTAAAAGGAGAAAAACTCTGCATATTACGAATGGCTCAAAACCTAAACTAGCTGCTCACGAAAACGCTGCAGCTTGCAACAGCTGTAAAAGAATTATTGCCAAATCCATATCAGACTTTGAAAGGGCCAAATGCTGCAAACTTGCATCCTGCCCAGATGGCAATCACTCCTTCTGGTCTCTTGCCAAAGCCATTGGGTGCAACTTTTGCCCACCAAGGTTTTCATCACTCACATTCAGATGGCACCTCACCTAAAGACAAGGCCAACTTACTGGCATCACTTTTCCCTTCAAATTCCTGCATAGTTGACCTGGGCAAATTTCTCTCCACTCCACCAAAAACTGCTCTCTTTATGTTGCCCATAGTCTTCTATAGAAAGAAATCTGAAGAATCCTTAATAACTGAACACAAACAAGGCATCTGGTCCTGTTGGTCTCTCACCCATTGTGTTAAAACTTATACTCCAACACCTATTCTATATCGCCTCTTCAATCTATCCAACATGGAAACAGGCCCACATCCAGCCCATCCAAAAGAAAGGTGATAAAAGTCAACCAGTGAATTACTGACCAGTTGCTCTCGCTTCCATTTTTTCTAAAATTATGGAAGTCATCAACAACCAACTCTTGAATCTGCTAACTTAAATCACCTGCCTCTGGACTTAAGCCATGGAAAAATTTGAAGAAACTCAATGTGGCTGTCCTTGATATTTCAAAGGCATTTAATCGGGTTTGGCACAGGGGTCTACCTAGCAGATTGCCATCCTATGATTGTCGTCTACACTCTGTACCTGGATTGCTAACTTTCTCACTGCATTTCATAGTGGACTGTTTCCTCTCCTCAGATTTCCCCAGGAGTACCTAGGACTATGTTCTTTCACCTGCTCTCTTCCTCTTGTATATATAAATGACTTCCAGTCTTATCCATAGCTTTGAGTACACTCCATTCCTCCTTTTCATTTGACAAACCTTGTAGTGCTCAAGTATTAGAATCCTCAAGATTCACCATAACCAGTAGGCTGAACTCCGATCTCCTAGCTATATCCCAATGGGGCAAGGACAACCTTCTAGACTTCAATACTCGCATCCCTTACATTCAGCAATACTTAGATATCCAAACATTCCCTACTTGGACTGACTTACACCTGTGACCTTTCTGGCACAAACATATTTCAACTATAGCTTCTGCAGATGCTAAAAAAACTTGGCATAATTTTTTTTGTACAAGACACTTCACTGATTCTAACTATATACAAATCCCCCTCTAAGATTGCTTCATTCTATCCAGAAGAAGGAAAACTGTCTAATTAACAATCTTTCTCTCACAGACATTTAGTTTCTGCTTTGTGCCTCTTTTACAAATACTTTCAATGGACAGTGCTAGCTGAATTAGCTACTATTATTCATTCACTTTCCTCTAAAATCATTACAACAAGAGAAACTGCTAATCAACAACCTTTTACAGTTTATCTTAAAACTCACTGAACCAACTTCGTTGCCTTCTTCTCTTTCATTCCATCTACTTCTGCTCTTCTTTGGAACAGCCCCCCCACCCCACACACACTCTGCCTTCCCCAAAGAATACAACTTTCGCATTCCAGGAAAATGAACAGGTTCCTCCTGTCTTCATCCTTTTGCTCCCACACGACACTAATCTGCTCATAGGTCTTGTGATCTTTTGTATGTGGATCGAATATTAAATAAATAAAAACCTTACTCATTGTTGCATGTAAACTAACATGTTGTTTTGCTCTGAAGATGCTAGTTTGAAATACAGTGAAATATAAACCAGTTTAATAAACATCCTTTTATAATCCAGTTTTGTTTTGTGTTGTAATACTAAACATTAAAATAAGTTACAAGATTCTTTTATCTGCAAAAAGGGTGTTAACTTTGAATCAGAATGAAGTGAGTCTTAATTTAGAACCAATTGTAATGAAAAGGTATAGCTGTTATCCTAGAGGATAAGTAGGGAAACTATTTTTGTTATTTTTCATCATCATCAAATTCCTGCCATGTACCGTCAAGGGGTGTACAGGATATGATAGTACTACATAAAAAAAAAATTACATCATTACTAACTTCCTATCTACAATTTTCCTCCAAATCAGTCTGTTACTTGTCAAGACTCCAACATTATCAGATCTTATATTTCTATCGTCTGAGGCACTTTGTACCGTATCAATCCACCTATATCTTGGTCTTCCTCTGGGTCGTTTTGCTGCCAACCTGGCAGAGAACACTTGTTTTGAACTAATCTCTCTTCACCCATTCCGTTTAAGTGACCATACCACCTAAGATTAGCTCTGCTAACGCATTCCTGGATGCTGACAATGTCAAGTTCTTTCTTAATATCCTCGTTTTTAATATGATATTGCCATTGATGCCATCTGTTCATGCCTATAA
This sequence comes from Typopeltis vanoorti, assembly GCF_054136105.1. Classification (NCBI taxonomy): domain Eukaryota; kingdom Metazoa; phylum Arthropoda; class Arachnida; order Uropygi; family Thelyphonidae; genus Typopeltis; species Typopeltis vanoorti. The sequence continues at coordinate 57,631,892 of NC_143569.1, read as the reverse complement.
TCTTTCTCAGGACTCTCATATCTGCGGTCTCTAGTCTTTGGTGAAGTGTTTTACTTCTGACCCTGCTCTCAGATCCATAAGTTAAAACTGGTTTGAACACTGTCTTGTATACAGCTAATTTAGTGTTCCAACTAATTTCTCTCCTATTCCATATGGATTTATTCAATTGACTTCCCATCATACCAGCTTTGCTGATTCTGTCATCTATTTCTATATTTAATTTACCATCTTCAGTAAAAATCGTGCCTAAGTAGCTGAAATGTTTTGCTTGTTCCACAGGTTCTCCATACACAACACGGTTGACATTTTCAATGATTCTGCCTCTTTTTATTGCTGACCTTCATACCATATTTATTACAACAGTTATTCAATTTAGTCAGAGAATCTTGCAGACTTGTAGCGGATTTATTTAGAAGTATAACGTCATCTGCATAAAGCAGAGCTTACATTAACATCTCCAATTTTGATATCATGTTTAATACCACTTTCTTTCATAATGTGATGGATATAGATAATGAATAAGAGGGGATAATGTACATCCTTGTCCCACACCAGATTTAACATTAAACCATCTTCCTGTACTTCCTTCAATTCTAACTGCTGACTTACAACTCAAATAAAGACTAAGTATTGCTTGATATAATGCCCCATTGACATCATATAACTGTAGCGTATTGAATAGCTTCTCTCTTGGCACCTGTCATATGCCTTTTCCAAATCGACAAAACTTAAATACAGATCTTTATTATATTCCCATGCTTTCTCGACTATTTGTCGTAAAGTGAAGATCTGATCCTGAACAGCCTCTATTTGGCCTGAATCCAGCTTGTTCTTCACCAAGCTTTTCTTCCACAATTCTTCTCAACCGTTTCTGAAGTATACTTGCATAGATCTTGCCAGGAACACCCAGTAGGGAAATACCTCTGTTATTCTCACATTCAGTTTTATTTCCCTTTTTATATATGGGTACTATGAGAGCTCTACTCCAATCATCGGGAATTCGTCCCTCTGTCCAGGCTTTCTGAACTATGCAGTACAGCCACTTTAAGACTCTTATACCACCATACTTCAGCATTTCTGGTCAAATATCATCTACTCCTGCTGCCTTTCCACATTTCAAGCCTTCGAATGCTTTTTCTACTTCAAGTATGGATATGTATTCCTGACTGTATGCCTGTTGAGTGTGTTTTACCACTGTGCTATCATTGCTTGTTTCATTTAGCAATTTCTCGAAGTAATTACTCCATACTTCAAGGATATCTTTTTCTCCATTTTTCATGTCACCTTTATCATCTCTAACTCCTTTTACAGTTACCTTTCCTCCATTTCTAAGCTTCTTCAATAACCTCCAAAATATTTTGCCACCTTCTTGATATTTATTTTCTATGTTCTTGCCAAAGTCCTCCCATGACTTTTGTTTAGCTAGTTTTACACAGTGTTTAGCTTTCTTACATTTCTCTCTGTGTTCTCTAAGAGCACAAGCTGACTTATTTGCCAGGAACTTTTGATATGCTTTCTTCTTTTCCTTCACTGCCTCTTTAACTTCCTGTGTCCACCAGGGAGTTCTGATTTTAAACTGATAATAACCAGTCCATGTCCTGAGCAGAAAACCAACAGATATTTGCAATTATTATTAGCTTTGCTCTTTTCTCCAGATTTTCCCAAAACATTTTTGTATGTCTGACAATCACTTCCTACTCTATTTAGATCCCCAACAAGGATCAACTTTTCCTTTTTCATTGTGTCAGTTACTTTCTCTAAAGCCTCAAAAAATTCCTCCACTTCTACCTTAGTAGAGCCTTCTGTGGGACCATAGGCACAAATAAGTCTCATTGTCCAGTTCCCCATTCTTATATTTGCCCAAATTACTCTACTTGAGACTGACTGCCATTCAAGATTAGCCTTGTATTTTGTGTTGAATACTATGGCTACTCCTTCTTTTCCTCGATTGTCATTGCCTGAATATAACATTTTGTATTTATTGCTCAGAAAGATCTCAACAGTTTTTGTCTTTTTTGTTTCAGTCACCCCTATTATGTCGATCTGGTACTTATCTAATTCCTCAGCTAGCTCCATTTCTTTGCTATTCAGGCTTCTTACGTTGATAGTACCGATCTTTAACTCTGGTGATGTTGAGTTAGGGTGTTTTTTCAGATTTGTTCCAGTAGCTGACTTTTCGCTGTTCACCCTGGTGAAAACAATGGGGACCTTGTTTAACCGGGCGACGCCCCAGCTGGCATGAAATTTTGTCATGTTGTACCATCATTTTTTATTTTGGTTTAACCAATAAGAATACAATTTGGTCAGCTAAATTCCAAATTGCCAGCCCATCCTCGTTCGTTCAGTATCCAAGTAGATACCCAACAAGGTGCACCACGAGAAGGTGAGGATTGGACATTAGGTCAGAAGCCCTGGTTGGTTCTCCGCATTCCTTTAAAGGCTATGTAGAGGTTTCCTCTCAGTTATACAGCTTTGACCCTTAAGCACCCCTTTTGTTATTTTTATATTCCAAAAATTAAATTGGTATGAATGTGAGAGAAAAATAACATTTCTTATGGAATCATTTTAAATAATTCTATTTGCATAGTTATTTAATTAAACAATGCTTCTTTTGTATTACAAGTCTAAGATAAGTGAATGTAACATAAAAACTGAAAACTTTATTAATAAGACACCATATGATTTAATGAATAAAATACAAATTGCCAACCAGTTTCACTAGCTACTGTCTAGCATTATCAAGACTGTACTGGTGTAAATACAAATGCACCAAGTTACATGAATAAAGAAACGTTAGTACCTATTAGGCCGTTACATTTGATAATTCTCGTTTGGACGTGCGCATGCGTGAATGTAACATATTAGATTTTAAAAGTTTGATGAAACTAGAACAGTGGTCGCCTCAGGGGTCAATAGAAAAATATAAGACATCATTGTACGGGTAATATTTAATTCGGTTAACTTGGATTACCTCTATCCTGAATGACAACACAATTAAGAGTGAATCGTGGAACAGTGATAAGAATAGGACCTGTAAGATGGAGCAAGGTCATGAAAATAGTTACGGAGGCCAATCAAGTAGGCCAAAATGACCTATTTACTAATAAATGGATCTGGTGGTTCCCGCCTGGCCGGCGCGGCAGGAGTGACATTGCAACATAATTATAACATAAATTTAAGTGTTTCACTCAAATTTAACATAAATTTGAGTGACATTGCAACATAAATATAAGTAAATAAGCGGTTGCTTATTTACTTATACTTACACGTATTCGAACCCAGTCTCATTTTTGCGCATCGACATACAAGTGAGCGTTAATGTTCTAAAATTCATCAACATACATATTAGGTAATATTAAAATTACGTAATAGTAAAATAGAGGTGGTCGATAAAAAGTCAAGAAACTCTAAGAGGTCGACAGTCAAAGAAGTTTGCCGACCCCTGAACTAGAAGGTTGATAAATATGTTGGAAAGAAACCAGAGATAACCAAATTTGTCCAAACATGGCACTAATCTGCTATAGGTCTTTTGTGTGGGGTCAAATATATATACATAATACTCATAGCTTAACTTTTTTTTTTTTTTAAGGTACAGGAAACACTAAGGAAATATTACATACACATTATGACCTTTTTTTTCTTGACCACTACTATTAAATTAAAGACTTAATTCTGTATGTTAGTCAAGTAAATAATAGTTTAATATCTGACGTTTCACTGACTGATAGCTGTCAGCATTTTTAAAGGATACACTGGTAAGCAATAGAAAGTAACAAAAACTAGGAAACTAACCGACAATTCTAAAAATTATATAAAGTTATCACTGTGCGTGATATAATATGTGTGTTGCACGTACAACGTTTTATTTGTTGAGAAATTTATTGTAATTTTCATGAAAGTTCATTCCTTTTTGGTTAAATGATCTGCTTAGAGTTTTCCATATATCTGGTAAGATTAGGCCTTGATTCTTATTTAAGTTACCTGTTGAACGGGCGACTGTAGCAGCTTCTTTAAATGTTCTGGAATGGCAGTTCTCTTCTATGTAGGGCATATGGCTCATATCCCATTCAATATTATGGTTGGTAGAGGCAAAGTGGGAAGAAAGGCCTGATATATCCTTACATAGCCTATGTGTTCTTTCTTTCTTTCTTGTTTCAAAACTTCTAGATGTCTGTCCGATGTAATTAATACCACACGAACAGGGTATGCTATAAGCTCCAGAGCATTTGTAGAAAGGATGGCTATCTTTCAGTGATCTTAAACTTTTGAATGGTCTCAATAGGTTTGAGGGTTACTCTGATATTATATGGTTTTAGAAGACGAGCTAATTTTTTGGATTATGGTCCTAACAAATGGAATTGTTATAGAGCTGATGTACTGGGTTTCATCTCGTTGTCTTTGCAGTATGTCACTAAAGAGAATCTGGTTGATGATTTTTTTTTTTAGGATAGCCATTTAGGGACAGATCTCTGGATATTTTCATTAATTCTTCTTGTAAGTGGCCAGGATCTGTGGTACACTGTATAGCTCTTCTTTTGAGCATATGGATAATGCTGAGTTTCTGGGATATGTGGTGAGACGAGTCGAAATGGAGGTAGCATCCAGTGTTAGTAGGTTTTCTATATACCGACAGGTTGATACTATTATCAGTTCATTTCTTAATAAGGATGTCTAGGAATGGAAGTTTATTATCTTTTTCTAGTTCCAGTGTGAACTTGATAGTGTTGTGGAAGCAATTAATTTTGTTTAGATAATCTGTTAGTTCCTCTTTTTTGCAATTCCAAATGAAGATGTCATCAACATACCTAAACCATGTGTTTCCAGATTTTCTAAGATAGGTCGGCACAAGAAGGAGAGAGAGGGCTAATCCATTAAGTTGTTTGTAGTATGTTTTTTGCCATGTAAAATAATTTGAAGTTAAGCAATGTATGAACAACTTGGTGATGTTTGGTGGGAACAAGTTTTCTAAGATGTCGATGACTTCTGAAACTGGGATATTTGTGAACAGAGATGTGACATCCAGGCTAGCCATAATATTATCTTCAGCGATACGGATGTTTTTTAATTTCTCCAAGAAATGTTGGGAGTTCTTGATATAAGAATCCATGTTGTGGATTCTTATATCAAGATGTTAAAAAAAGGTATGAGTGCAAATATCAAGAAACCTTTGAAATTCTAATCAACTGCCCTAATCTCAATAATAATGATAGTCTAAAAATCTCAAAACATGGATGGCACACATTTGACCAAGACAATTTTTTCTAACATTATAATTAGGACTGAAGTACTCCAGGATTAATCAATTATTAACAAACCACAACACTTATTTTAAATACTGATTAGGCCACCACTTTTGCTATATTAAAGGTTAAATATTAATTTGTTCTCTGGCCATGTAAAATAGGATTTTGATGTAGCTTTGATCTAGTTTTTTTTCACGCCAGCATAATAATGGTTGACCAAATTATTGTTACTTTAGCATACTGTTTGAATTGTATTGTAGCTTGTCACAGTGTGTGTGTGTGTATATATATATTGTATAATCCAGATGTTAACCTTAATATAAAGGTTGAAACATTGGGAAATTAAACTTAATCAAATCTTAACTTGGTAGTAGTCTCCATAACTTTATCGAATTGAATGCTGATCACCATGTAACATTAAGAGAAAGGATGTAGCCATATCATTTGGTAAAATAATCTTTGTTTCTTCCCTCTCTAATGCTTTTGTTTCACATTCCTCAACTTGAGTGAAGGGTAAATAAAACTTAACCAGAATTCTCAATATCCCCAAAGAAGTGTCTGTACACATTTTCTGTGATGTAGAAAGTCTATGTGATATTATGTTGGCTTGTATGATGCTCTTCAGTTATCTAGCTTACTTTCTGTTGATTTAAGAGTGTAGGGATAAAAGTCTTCATGCTTGGTCTCATATCTTTTCTGATTGCATACTGTGGATAAATTATTAAATAGGTATAAAACAGTTTATTTGTCCATTGTTTTAAAATCAATTTTTACAGTTGATCTTTCTTTGTTTGGGGAAAGACATTTTCATGTAAAAACTAATAAAAGAGGTACACAATTAAAGTGCATGCTTTTTTATAAAATGTGTTTATTAAAAACTATTACAGTACATTTCATTCAAATTCAGTTGCATCTTGCTAGAACATGTTGCCATCTAATAAAGATTTTTTTTAAAAAAATGAAGTTTGTTTTGTTTCATTCAGGAATTATAACATTTTTAAGTTACTCTGGCATTAAAAAATAGTTCGATTTCATACATTGGATTATAAATTGCTATGTTGGTGACAACACAGACATCAGCTCTCAGGAAGTGACACTTTCACCATGACAGAGATGCTAAGCTCAATTGGTAATATATCAGAAAAATGTTAAGCAAGCATTTAAGATCAGGCCTGATGGAAAGTGACCTAGAGGAAGACCACAACAGCACTGGGAGGAAAGCATCCAAAAACACTTAGTTGAAATGGGAATCCTGGACTGGACTGAAAGAACTCAAGACAGAAAGGAACCTGATGGAGAACATTATTCTACTTTTAAGCTGATAGAGAAAAGTGATTGCAATATCATGCAGACTAAAACAAAACCATAATAAAAACATGCTTTCAAATACTTAGCTGTCTCAGGTTGGCAGCAAATTCAAAATAACTTCTATGAAATTAATTTACACACTGTATACTCCTTATTTGAAAGAAGAGCACAATAAATTAAGATTTACACCAATTCTACCTTATCATTATTCTCAGCAGAATGTATATTAACAGCATTTTGTTTCAACATCTCTTCTATAAACACAAAGTACAATTTTGCAGAAGTGTTCATGTAATTTGAAGTTGATAATTTACAGTTTTGAATTAACTGGATTATATGTGACTGGAATATGTGAAGACAATAATCAATAACTATATGAACTCTATAGATTTCCACTTCTGAAATCAGAGATAGCAGATTGTGATGGCTGGACATGTGGAAAAAAACGTTGAGCAAGCATTCAAGATCAGGCCTGATGGAAAGCGACCTAGAGGAAGATCACAACAGCACTGGGAGGAAAGCATCCAAAAAGACTTAGTTGAAATGGGAATCCTGGACTGGACTGAAAGAACTCAAGACAAAGAATGGTAGGCCGCTCTAGGCCTACCAAATCTTTGGTAGATCTAGAGTGGCCTGTTCTGGCCTTAGAAGTCATCGTTGAATCTCTTAAGAGGACGTCCTGGTTTTCTTTTTCCTAATGGATCTATCCTCTACTTTGAGGAAGATCCACTCACTTTAATCTTTTCTATAAAGCCTTATCAGCCAACTCTTCTTATTTTATGACCCTTATGCTATTAGAGTACTCTAAGGCCATAGGATCTTTCTGGCCTATATCTAGTTCCCTCTATAAACCTCTACTATAATCTGCTCTTTCCCCTTCAATATACATTATTCTTCCTATGGGTTTAAATTTGGAAGAAGGATACTTACCTGATGGAGAACATTATTCTACTTTTAAGCTGACAGAGAAAAGTGATTGAAAACATGTTTTTATTATGGTTTTGTTTTAGTTTGTGATATTAAAAATGAATAGTTGGTCATGAGCAAACACTGTTTGCTAAAAAAAAAAAAAAAAAAACAATGAGGATTAACGATTTTTTTTATTTTTTTATTAGTCATTAGATTTAAGACTTGTACAAACCAGTTTCACTCACAAAAAATTGGTGGCTTCACCTAAAGAAGAACGCAAGTCTCACGGCATATATTAGCCATCATCGGATAAAGACTGGAGATAACGGTTGGAAAAAGCAAATCTGAGACATTAAAAGATTTAATGAGAGATTTCTGTATATCGTTTAATATAAGTCCTTGGTTTCTGTTAGATACCTGTCAAAGATTCTTTTATAAATCTATAATAAAAGTTTTCTTCTAAATAGTTGAGATATGGTGGTCCAAACCAGATCTTTTCTTTTATGATCAACATCTCCAACACGTTCCTTCTTTTTCACCTCAAATCCATGGCTTGTCTGCTCTATGTAGACCAGACCACCTAAGATGGTTGTGAACGGTTTGAATTGTTTTGAAATTCACTCTGATATTATGATTAGCAATCCTAAAGGATAGACAGTCAATGAAGGGATTAAGAAGAAACATGTTAAGCATAAAATCTATCAATGTCAGATTAATTTTTACAACAATTATTTTGTCTTTATCTAATGACAACTAATGCATGCCATGTGACCCTGCATTTTCATTTAGGAAAAATTTATTTTCTTTTGTAATGATTTTTTTTCAGTGTTTGGATAACTCTGTAATTATCTGTTGTGCTAATTACAAATTCTGAAGAAGCCACCAGTAACAAAACAGCTGAAGATTACAACCGCAAATTCAGACAAATCAGCTTGTGGAAATTTGTATAACTGACAATTTTGAGTAGAAAACAGGTACACATTCAAATGTTTGAACTGTGAGCAAAGGGTCACGTGGTAGCACTCAACAGGATAAAAGGCAATAGGCTGTGCTAAGCGAATTGGGTTTGAAGGAAGCTCTTTTCATGAAGGAATAAAGTTGCAAACTTTATTTTCTTGTAATGTCTTGGATGTCTCAAAGATATCACTAGATGATTTCATGCACTGGAGAATTACCAGAAGGCTATAGAATTACTGATATTGCCAGAGAGTTTGGAATCTCATGTAGTGTTGTATTCAGGCTCTGAATTTTTCAAACCAGTGGAATTATGTTCCAGACTTTTGCTAAGAGGTCATCCTCACTCTACCATGGAACATGAAGACATTTTTGGTTATAATAGCAAAACGTAATTGATGTGCCATGGAAGGTGAGCTTGCAAGTTGTCTCCATTCAAACACAGGTATGTAGATATCTTGACAAACTGTAGCAAGACATCTGCTAAAGTAAGCCTGTAGTCTGCATCCCTTTATGCACAGCTCATCACTGAGTATGTTTTCGATGTTGTTGTATCCATAAAAATTGGACGACACCAATGGGGCTAATGCACTCTTTACAAATGAGTCATTTTAGTCTTTCCTCCGATTCTAGATGACACTTGATCTGGCATGAAAGTGGTACTGTTTACTATCGCAAGAATGTTCTTGAAAGGATAGATAGGGCAGTCATGGTGTGGGGAGGCATTATGCTTAATGGACACAACAAACTACAAGTGCTGGAAAAAGGGAGTATGACTGGTGAACGATATTGCAACGAAGTTCTTCAGTGTTATATTCGATTGTTCCATGGCGCTGAAGGCAAAGAATTTATTTTTATGGATGACAATGACACACACAGTACACAAGCAATGGAGATTGAGGTTAATTGAATCGAGTGGCCAGCACACTCTCTAGATCTCAACACCATAGAATATGTTTGGGACACAATAGGGAAACACATTACTGCTTGAAATTCCCCTCCAGAAAACAAGGCCTTTGCCTCAAGGACTCCTGAATCACTTGGTGCTGTGATGTAGCTGCATTACAGTTTGGGGTGGACACATTCCATACTGAAATCTCTCTGTATAGTTTTCAGTAATTACTGTAGAATAATTCTTTAACTATATCCTTAAGAAATTTGTAACTATTGTCAAAAGTATTGCAATTTAATTTGTATGAAATTTATAACACATTTTTTGTGTAATATGATTTATATTACACAAAATTGGAAAAAGTCTAAGGCCGATCTCATACGAAGGTAGCAGGGTTTTTCATCCCGCATACAGACAAATTGGCCTTTAGGCCACACACACAATTTACAGACAAAAAAATACTGAGCAGTAGATGATAGAGAAAGAGTTGTAGAGTAGGTGGCCTCCCTCAATGAGTCTTTGGACTCCTTGGAGGTGTCACGAAATAATTATAATAATCAGTATGCTGACAAATTTATGTGCACATTTGGCTGTAGTCATGAAAAGTTGTTTATATACAGGTAAAAATGTAATTCATCTTTAGCTTTTGGATCCTAGTGTATATTGTGATAATTATTGAGCTACTCTATTTCATTTAAATACTAGTAACTATAAGAAATATTAATATTGAAGATGTTTGTTTTTAAAGATTTCTGTTAGTATAACGAAGCTAATGTGCACTGACTCATGCATCAAAATATCCAAAGAAAGTGCAAAATAAAATCCTTTATTTTAAAGAATGACATCTCTGAAAGTAAGGTGCTTGACATTTGACTTTTTAACTGACTAAATATTTAATTTAATTAGCAAGATTCATCATTACTAAACAGTGGGTTTTGTTATCTGGCATTTTTTGATGAATAACTTTTAATTCTTTGTCTTCCACACAGTCATTTTCATTATTGTTCTATAGTCTTAGTGAAGGAGACTACTAACTGAAGAAAATACTGACCAGATATCATTCTCCATGAAATTTTGCATGAGTAACACATGTCACATTTCAGAAATATTTAAACCTTAATGTAAGGGTTTGAATATTTATGCTGTTGATGTTCTTGGAATTGCAATCCATTAAATAGATATTATAGATATAAGGGGAGAAAGAAATGAAGGATGTATGAGTTGGTCACCAACATGCGAAAACAAGTGTTTTATATGTAAATTTTCCAACTGTTGTACAAGCAAAATAGTTACCACTTTGAGAACTAGAATTTTCATAAAAGAAAAGCTAATTTTCCCGACGTATAATAATAAACACTCACCCCAGGTTGATTACCCTAATATCCTTTCTGATATTAGGGTAATCAACGGAAAGGATTCTCCTTCTGACATGCGCAGAAGTGTTGATGGGTTTCGCATCTGTGGCATACAGTAAAAGGAAGTGTCCAGAAAAAAAATAAACCCAAAGCTGCATAGAAGGTGGCATGAAAAGCAGGCTTCATGAGACAGTACATATCTGCTTGTTAATTATAAGTTAAAAAAAACTCCATAAATATTTTACCATTCATATTATCATACTTGCTTGTGTATTGTGTGGCTGTCACATACACGAATAGAATTCATGATATGATCTTTATACAAAGTTGGACTTTGTATAAAGTCCAACTTTTTGACTAGTTTTTCATGACAATATTAGCTGATTTATAAAGTATAATCAGTCAAAAAAAAATTGACTTCATAGTAATTTTGATGAGATTTGTGATAAATTGTGAAAATCTAAAATGTTTATACAGTAGGCATATTTGAATAAATGACAAGTGATCAACCTATTCTTTCAGAGAATTTTGATAATTCTACTCATTCATTCAAATCACTTTCCATCATATGAATTTAAAATTTCTTAGTTTCCATAAAGTGGTACATAATTATAGAAATCAATTTTTAAAAACACTAAAAAATATTGATGAACTATAGTTTACATTTTTTTTAATGATTATTGCAATACATTAATTAATGAAGGCATACATTTTAGCATAAGTATTTTTCTTCATAGGAGCAAGAACGTCTGTTTCAGCGCACTACACCTATTACATCAGAAACATTTCAGAGGCCTGATAGGCGTATTTCTTTCTGGCTAAAGTTACTAGCACCTTTCATCCAGAGCTACTTCTAGATTTAAATTCATATATAAAATTTATATTAAATAATATATACTAATATATATCCATTGTAAATTAGTGAAACTTCACCCTTCATTGTAAAAGACATCATTGTGTAAATAAATAATTTTATGCAGAATTCTTTCAATTTTTTTCCATGTGACTTCCACTTACCAAAGATTATACATGTCATACATTAGTACTGTGGATGAGCTAAGGGTTAGATACTCTGAAAACTACTCTAGAGACCAAATATGGAAATTTTCAAGTCATTTCAGACCTCTAGCAGGTCTAAAATGACTTGTCTTGCACCGAGTGAGAAATTCATCGCCCACTTAAGAATGTTTATAAATTTTCAAGCTTTCAAAAGCTAAGTTTTAAAGAAATTTTAAAAAGAATAAAATTTTAGATACCTAGAGTAATTACTTTGAAATATTGTTAAATGAAACAAGAGGCAACAGAATGGTGGTAGATGCTTAGAAAAAGCATTAAAAGCTTGAAATGTAGAAAGGCAAATGGAGTAAATGATTTTGATCAGAAATGCTCAAATATTGAGGCATAAAAGTTTTACAACAGCTACACTTCATTATTCAGAAGATTGAATTGAAAGCCTCAATGTTTGGAGTAGGTTTCTGCTCGACTGGTGCCTCAAGCACCAGTCGAGCAGAAATGGAAAATAGGAAAAATGGAAAATAAGATGGTGTAAATATAGAACTTTAGAAGTACAGTGGAGGATATTTACATCCAATATTCTTAAAGTTAAGCTTCCATAGCTCTGTCGGTATAGACTGAGCTTTTGGTCGAAAAGACCTGGGTTAGATTCCCATCGATGATGTGAGGAACCTTTATCTGGTCTCTTTTGACTAAAGGTGAGTTAGCCTGTCTCATACAGAGGTAGGTTTTTTCACCTGGAAACAGGCAAACCAGCCCTGTGAACACACACACACACATCTACAGACACTCCTGGAATAAGAAATTAATCAACCTATTCCATAGGACTTCAATTTCGGTTTCACATGGTGAAGTGTGGGTCTACGTATGAGTGTAAGACAGGATGGATGGATTCTTAAAGTTATTTATTAACTGTCAGAGGAAATCTGAAGTTTCATCAGACTGGTCAAAAGCTAAAGTTATATCTATATTTAAGAAAGAAGATAGAGATGACTGCAGAAATTACAGATGAATAGGTACATTAAATATAGGTTACAAAATTTACAGTAAAATTTTGAATAAAATGCATAGAAATACTGCAAACAGTCTGCTCTCAGAAGAACAAAATGGTTTCCGACATGGAAGAAATACAGAGAGAAAAATTATGGAGTATACAAATATTAACTAAAAAAATTATGATTAGGTATAAATTAATAGAAGAGAATGAAATTAATCAAGGTGCAATGGATGTAGTTTGCCTCCTACTATATTCAGCACACACACACATATATAGACAGATCAAATTATTAAACTATGGAAAATAACAATAGAACAAGGTATCCTGTTAACCAGAACTGTTATCAATACAATGCTATATGCAGATGATCAGATTAAAATAAACTTCAAAAATAAGTTTATGAATTAACATATTGCATAATAACATATCGAAAAGACAAAAGATACAGATGAAAAAATAAATAAATTTCAGAAAACAATTAAAAGACACACTGAATAAAAAGGAAACAAGATGAGAAATCCAACTTAAATTTTATAAAGTAATGGCCTCTCCCAATCTATTATATGCTTCAGAGATGGGATTTTTAAGAACAATTAAAGGATACACTAAATTACATCATATAAAAACTGAACACATTGGAAAGCTATGTATTTACAACTTAAATGGAAATGTCAAGGAATACAGAAACAAATGGAAAGAGTATTTATATAAGAATAGGAAGATATAGGCTACTAAAAGAAGTGGATAAATATAAACCAAAGAGAGAGAAACACTAGCTGCAAAATAGAAAGACCAATAAAGACAGAACAGACAAATTCCCAATTCTTGATCAAATCTGGCTTTGTCTAGGGGGAGGGGAGAGGATCATCTCGGCAATCTATGTGCACTTAATCTGGTTACAACCGAGTTGTAGGTTGTAACCAGATTAAGGGCAGAGGTGATATTACTGAACTTCACAAAGTCCCTGAAAGAATCTCACATTATTATTGCATAAATAATTATAAATTATTTATAATTATTTATGCAATAATAACTATAAATATAAATGGTGGCTATATATATATATGACATAATAGTAATAATATATGAAATAACAGTAGTCGAAACATTAGCATATGCCGATTACTATTATTTCTCACACAGCATGTGTATTGATCACTTCCTGCAAGAAAGGTTCAAGAACCAATGCAAAGAGTAATGGACTAAGAGGGCAACGTTGCTTGACTTCTTTTTGAATTTTGACTAGGTCTGATAGGAACCCATTAATGAGGAGGCAGGGTAGTTAAATTGGCATAGGCTATTTTAATAACGGATAGCAGCTTTTCCCACACCAATTTGCCAGAGGATGTGGAACAGAAAGGGAGGATATACCAAAAGACATTATCATATGCTTGAGGAAGATCTACTGATAGCGCTGCCATTGGCTGCTTTTTCGTGTTAACTAAGCTGAGTTAGATTAAATAGCAGAAACAGATTAGATTCTACTGCTTGGCCTGGAATGCCATACACCTGTGTGCTTTTAATCATGTATCTCATTGTTCCTGTTATTGATAATGCAGAAAAATCTCTTGTAGTCAGTATTAGATAGAGAAATAGGTCTCCAGCTACTGATGAAGGTATGATCTCTATTAGGTTTTGGAATGAGGACGTTATTGCTTACTGCAAGTTCATTTGTATGTGTCCTGATGAGAAAAAAATTGAACAGTATAACTAGAATGGGAAGAATAAAATCCCAGGCCTCGCAGTAAAGTTCTATCCCTAGACCATCGGGTCTTGGGGATTTTCTTGTCTGGCATTTATAGGCTGTGGTAATTTCAGATGCTGTAATTCGGCCTTCAAGTCCATCTTGGATATGAATAGAAAAACTTAGTGTTCCAAGAGTTCAGTGGGAGCCAGACCCAGAAGAGATACCAGTAATTACAACAACAACGTTACTGACTTGCTGGGTGAAGCATAAAATGCTTTTTGTTTTCCCCTTTGTCTGTGTCAAGAAGCTTGATGGGGGGGGGGGGGGGGTTGTGAGCCTTATGCTCGCACTTTGTGAACTATGGAGTTAGCTCTGTTCTGCTGAGAGCAGGATTGCCTTGGGTCTTTTATGTTTGTGCTAGTCATGTTCACAATAACTGGAAGCTTGTCTGATTAATGGGTTGGGATGAGAGTGTGCCTTGCTGAAGAACTTTTCCGCATGGTCATGAAGGAGAGAATGGATGTCTAGGGTTCCGGTTTCTCTGTGGATCTGCATGTTTCTGACGAACCATGGGGCGTCCAAGATCATCCGCAGGCATTTGTTTTGTATCCTCTGTAGTTTCAGGATGTTAGATTTGGATGTGTGACTCCATGCTGGGGATGCATATGTGATTACTGGTCATATTACCATCTGATATAGTAGCAGCTTGTTGCATGTATCCAATTTGCTGTTGCGGTTGATCAGGGGATAGAGTTGGGCAATGGTTCTGGATGTCTTTGTGCTTATGAGCTTGATGTGGCTGTTGAAATTTAGCTTTTTGTCTAGCTGTACTCCAAGGTATTTGGTTTCTGGCTGCCATGGTATCTTTTTTCTGAGGAGTTGAATGTCATCTTGGATGAAGGCTTTGCACCTGGTGAATAATAGTATAGCTGAGCTTTTGATGGGGTTTACTTGTATCCTCCAGTCCGAGAACCATTTCTCTATCTTTGTAATGGTGTCCTGGAGACGACTGATCGCCAGGTGTGGGCGGAGAGATCTTGTCATTATAACTGTGTCATCAGCATATAGGGCTGTGATGGTAGTCCTAAGGTTCTGTGGAATGACAGCCACGTAGATTGTGAAAAGTAAAGGAGCCAACAGGGATCCCTGTGGTACTCCTGCCAGGATTTGGTGCCTAGTTGAGATGGTGCCATTTATTTTTATCTGCATGGATCTGTCAGTAAGGTATGATTTTATTAGACAGGTAAGGTTTGTTGGAATGTTGGCCTGAATGAGTTTGTAGAGTAATCCTTGATGCCATACCTTGTCAAAGGCCTTGGCAATATCCAGAAAGGCTGCAGCTGTGTGAAGGTTCCAGTTGTATCCTTGAGTGATATGCTCCACTAGTCGGTGTATTTGTTGCACTGTACTGTGTTCACGGTGGAAGCCAAATTGTTCGTTTGGAATTATTGCTAATTGGTCTGATTTTTCTTGTAGTCTTGAGAGGATGATTTTTTCAGCAATCTTTCCTAGGTTGGAAAGCAGGCTTAGTGGATGGTAGCTTTGGGGGAGTTGCGGATTGTTTCCTGGCTTTTTTATTGGAATGATGTCGGCTGTTTTCCATGCAGTGGGGAAGTGTTGTATCCTCAGTATTGCATTGGTTATGTTAACCAGGTGCACAATAGCCTTTCGAGTAGTTTGATGATTCTGTTTGTAATTCCATCTGGACCTGGAACTTTTTTGTTGTTTAGATGTTTTATGATGTTGGTTATTTCCACTGGAGTAGTGGGGGTGATGCTGCCTGGTTTGTCTGAGGTCTGTCTTAAGGTACGCTTGACCTGCTGGTGGACTTTATATATGTGGGCGATGTTTATGTTGTCATATGATGGGTTGCATTGTTTTTCTAAGTTTTCTGCTATTGCTTCTGCTTTTTCTTTATCAGCGTGTGCAGTTTGCATGGGGGGGTAGAGGGTTGTGTTTGGTGCGCAAGATCTTCAGAAATTTCCATATTGTGTGATCTTCTGGGTTGAGTGATGACAGTTTATTGTCCCAATCTTGATTCCTGTGGTTTTGAAGTGCTTTTCTGACTTTGTTGTTAAATGTTTTCTTGTCTTGTGGGGCTCTTGTGTTGTGGTATCATTTCCTGGCTTTGTTTTTTGTTCTGATGAGGTCCATGATGTTTTCTGGGAGCTGTCTGGTTGGGTGATTGGTTGTGGTTTTGGTAACTGCTTCTAGTGTGCTTTTTTGATTTGGTTTGTTAGATTGCTTACCGCTTCATCTATTTCTTCTTTTTTGTGGATGATGGGTACAGGGCCAATGTATTCTGGTAGGATTTTGGCTAGCCTGTCCCATGATATGAAGGTGTGCTGGGGAGGCAGTTGGTCTTGCGTGCCAAGTTTGATTAGGATTGGATTGTGGTCAGATGACAGTTCATTGATCATCTCTAGTTGGTATTGATAACTGATGTTTTTAAGGATAGCTATGTCAAGTACATCTGATCTGCCATGAGGGCTGTAATGAGTGTGCTCAGTAGGTCCTGCTACCACAACTGAGTTAAGTGTTGAGTAGTTGTGTAGTATGCGTCCACTTCTGTTGTTGGTGGAGCTGAACCATGCTGTGTGTTTAGCGTTCAAGTTCCTGCTATGATGGTGGGGTCTGTGGTGCCAAGGACAGCATCCAGGTCTGCTGTCAGTAGAGTTGTAGGTGGCATATATCTTGAGGCATCCAGCATTGTTTGTGTGGACTTGTGTCGTAAATTCGTCTTTGCATGTTCTGGATCTCAACCAATACTAATGGCATCGGTCGTTTATCAGATCTAAGAATCCGGCTGACTTTGATCAGTGTTAGGCCCTGCTGGGTGAGGTCTCCTCGGCGGTAGTGCCTTTAGTGACACCTCGCAGTACAACTTTGAGATTTCTTTCGCTGCTTAGTGCGAAGGTGTGGTACTGTTTGTTGTTATCCATCATTATTGTTATCCCTCTGTAGTCTGCGACTGTTGTTGGTTGAATTTTTACTCCTTCGTCGGTGTTTCTGGCCCAGGAGCAATCAATGTTATGTTCTCTCAGGTTTCTTGCAACTGTGGTCCATTTTTCTTTTTGTGGTTCTCAGGTAGGGAGATGGACATGTTGTTGATCTCTGATCTCTTCAACTTTGTCCTCGATATCTTCGGGTTCATCTGGTTGAGTGTACAGGTTTAGGAAACCTAGCCATTCCGTATCGAATTTTTTAAGCAATAATTTAAATAGTTTTAGTGCTTGATCTTTGTTTAGATGATCTAGAACATAGGTTCCCAAACTTTTTCGGGCTATTGCCCACTTTGCAAGACAAATTTTGTAACGCCAAATTTTCAAACGGCTCTTGAAGTTATCAAGAGCCGTTTGAACAGTTAGTTTTTTTTTCTTATCGGTATAAATTCTACAATAACAAGCAAAATGACCCTCCAGACCTTGGCAAAAACAAGCAATAAAACACTGCAAATATAATACATGATGGCAAATTAAGTGGATATTGAATCCAACATTATTTCATAGCCGAATACAGAAACTACAAGAGTTTCGTGCCGAATATATAGAAACTAAATGTTTCGGTGGATGCAAGCATAAGCAATGTTATGGGCAACTCGTAGTAAAGGTGGAGTAAGCTCCAGATCACTTTCCTTAGTATTTCCATAATGTAAAACACATCCCCTTGAGGACATGTATGATAAATAAGCCTTTGGCTCTGTTTCAGTAATACATGAGTTTCAGTTACAATCTAGAAATTATTGAACAAAGAATAAAAAAAAACAACTAAACCATGCTGACATCGGAGGTTGCGGTATCTCTCAGATACAATTTACTGTCAAATATCACAACCCTTTACATAACATGTGTGAAACCAAACTGAGCAAAAAAACAGTGCAGAATATCACTCATAACATAAGAATGCACAGCTACTCATGACCTCCAAGCTATACACTGAATTGTGTAAGAATATTTATATTAAACATTTTGCATGTAGTTGTAAGATTAGCTGCGAGGGATTATATCGAGGGATTGCTGCAATTAATTTCGCCGCGTTAATCAAATCTCGCGTTAAGCAAGGGATACCTGTACATCCATGTCTGACACCAGATTTAACATTAAACCATCTTCCTGTACTTCCTTCAATTCTAACTGCTGACTTACAATTCAAATAAAGACTAAGTTGATATCATGCCCCAACGACACAAAACTAGTGTTTTGAATAGCTTCTCTCTTGGCACCTTGTCATATGCCTTTTCCACATCTACAAAACTTAAATATAGATCTTTGTTATATTCCCATGATTTCTCAACTATTTGTTGTAAAGTGAAAATCTGATCCCAACAGCCTCTATTTGGCATGAATCCAGCTTCTTCTGGAAGCTTCCCTTCCACAATCCTTCTCGACCATTTCTCAAGTATACTTGCATAAATCTTACCAGGAACATTCAGTAGACAAATACTTCTGTAATTCTCACATTGTTTTATTTCCCTTTTTATATTTGGGTACCGAGAGCTCTACTCCAATCATCCAGAATTTGTCCCTCTGTTCAGGCCTTCTGAACTATGCAGTGCAGCCACTCTAAGACCTTTATACTTTCATGCTTGAGTATTTCTCATTAAATATCATTTACTCCAGCTGCCTTTCGACATTTCAGGCTTTTCTTGGCTTTTTCTACTTCAAGTATGGATATGTATTCCTGATTACATGCCTGACCACCGTGCTGTCACTGCTTGTTTCATTTAGAATTTTTAGAAGTAATTTTTTATGTCTCTTTTATCATCTCTAATTCCTTTTGCATCTTTGTAAAAGGAATTTTATAAAGCTCGTTTTTAAAGAGAAAAGCCTCTTTCCTCCATTTCTGAGCTTCTTCAACCTCCAGAATATTTTGCCACCTTCATGATATTTATTTTCTATGTTCTTACTAAAGTCTTCCCATGACTTTTGTTTAGCTTTCTTACATTTGTCTCTGTATTCTCTAAGAGCATAGCTGACTTATTTGCCAGGAACTTTTATATGCTTTCTTCTTTTCCTTGACTGCCTCTTTAACTTCCTGTGTCCACCATGGGGGTTCTGATTTTTCTATGCTTGCAGACAACCTCACCACATGCCTCTCTGGCTGAATCAATCAATGTTTTCTTCCAGATTTGCCAATGACTCTCCAAGGTTTGGTTCTTGTTCTTAAACTTTTTCATTTTTTTCTTGAATAATGTTTGTGTATTTTAGTCTACAGTTTACACCTGAGAGCTGCTCAACTTTTATCATCATCATCAAATTCCTGCCTTGTACCTTCAAGGGGTGTACAGGATAAGATAGTACTACATGAAAAATTTACATCATTACTAACTTCCTATCAAAAATTTTCCTCCAAATCAGTTTGCTACTTCTCAAGACTCAAACATTATCAAATCTTATATTTTTATCACCTAAGGCACTTTGTACAGTATTAATCCACCTATATCTTGGTCTTCCTCTGGGTCGTTTTCCTGCCAACCTGGCATAGTACACTTGTTTTGCTACTCTTTCCTTACCCATTCTGTTTAAGTGACCATATCACCTGAGATTAGCTCTGCTAATGTATTCCTGCTCAACTTTTATTCGCTTTAAAACTTTCTTATGTGTTTTTGTTTTCAGTATGAAATTCAATTTTATCCTGCTCAAGACTAAATGGTGATTACTTCCAATTTCAAATCCTCTGTACATTCTAGTATCCTGCACAGTGAGAAAACATCAACAATAACAATCAATGAGACTTTTCTTATTCCTTGCATCTTCTCTCCATGTTAATTTGTGCACATTTTTATGTTTGAACCTTGTGTTAATAATAACCAGTCCATGTCTTGAGCAGAATCCAACAGGTATTTGCCATTATTATTAGCTTTGCTCTTTTCTCCAAATTTTCTCAAAATATTTCTGTATGACTGACAATCATTTCCTACTCTGCTATTTAAGATCCCCAACAAGGAACAACTTTTGTTTTTTCTTTGTGTCAGTTGGTTTCTCTGAACCCTCAAAAAATTCCTCTAATTCTAACTAGTAGAAACTTCTGTGGGACCATAGGCACAAATAAGTATCATTGTTCAGTTCCCCATTCTGATATTTGCCCACATCACTCTACTTGATATTGCCAACCATTCAAGAAGATTAAACTCATATTTAGTGTTGACCCTTAACAATTTGTATTTATTGCTCAGAATGATCTCGCCAGTTTTTGTTTCAGTCATCCCTATTATGTCGATCTGGTACTTATTCAATTCCTCAGCTAGCTCCTTTTCCATTGAGGCTTCTAATGTTGATAGTACTGATCTTGACCTATGGTGATGTTGAGTTTGGGGGGGGGGGGGTTAGTATTTGTTCCAGTAGCTGACTTTTCGCTGTTCGCCCTGGTTCCTGGCAAAAATAATGGGGGTCCCTTGTTTAATCGGGTGATGCCCCAGCCAGCATGAAATTCTGTTCACATTGTACCATCATTTTATATTGTGGTTTAAGCCAATAAGAATACAACTTGGTCGGCTAAATTCCAAATTGCCACCCCATCCTCAGTTGTTCAGTATCCAGGTAGATACTTAACAGGGTGCAACACAAGAGTGTGAAGATTGGATATTAGGTCAGAAGCCCTGGTCGGTTCTCCACACTGATTCCTTTAAAGGCTATGTGGAGATCTCCTCTCAGTTATACAGCTTTGACTCTTATGCACCCTCTCCCCCACAGGGAAATCTCCTAACAGATAATCTTTATGCCAAAATGGTTTGTTTCCTTGTGCAATTCTTCTACTTATTTCTTTATGCTGTTTTTTCTCCTTAAAACTAACTAAGGAGGTCTATATTGACCAACGTAAATGCACAGTCGTCACAATTACAATAGGATTATCTGCTAATTTTAGTTCAATTTGATCTGAATTTCTTATCAGTTTTTTTTTTTTTTTTTTTTTTTTTTAAATACCTTTTTTTCTTGCTTTCTCTGTTAATATTATTTAGCATTTCCTGAGCTGCTTCATTTTTTGCTAAAAGAACAATGTCATCTGCAAAACATAAGTGATTGAGATTTTGTTTCCACTGATGTTAATTCCATAAATTTCCTATAAAACATTCTTAAAGACTTCTAATGTAGCAGAAAATAATTTGGGTGATATAGGATCTCCTTGCCTTACTCCTTTCCCAATACCCAACATCCTTTCCCTGATGTTCTAACTTTATACTGGGTGTTGCGTTTTGATATACAGTTTTAATAATCTGATAGACTTTGCTCGGATTGTTTTCAGCTGTTCATTATTTCTGAATGATAGAGAATCAAAAGGCTTTTTTTTTTTTTTTTTTTTTTTAAATCGATAAACACTAAATTTAAAATCGATAAACACTAAATTTAAAATCGATAAACACTAAATATGCTTGAAAAAAAGCAAACTATATTCATTTGCTTTTTCTATTACTTGATTAATAGTGTGGATATGATCTATTGTAGAGAAGTTTGCTCTGAATCTTGCTGGTACATATGGCTGAGCAACATGCAAGATTTTTAGATGCAAGCTGAGCTATTTCTTTATAACTAGACTTCAGCATACTAAATTGTGGTTTGTTTTTTGTGCCCTATTTCAAAGAAGTGCACATTGTGTTATGACAAAGATGTAACAACATCTTCCTAATTCTAACATCTTATCCTTCTATCATCAAATCATTCACCGTTTTCAAAAAAGTTTTGTCCTTTTTTTGATTCATCGCTCCAGAGCACTTTTTTCCAGTGGTCAATTGTCCAGTTCACATGCTCCATTTGCACCAGGCCAGATGAGCCACTGCTCTTCTGTAGAAATCCAGTAAATGGAGTTCTCTTCATACAGTATTCGTGCTCAACATGGTGTTACTGGTGCTCTGGAACTCATCAGAGATGGTCTTTGCCTATTGTAGCCAGTTTTTGTGTGCCACCCATTTTAACATCCTCCTGTCCCTATCAGTCATTATCAGTGGCCATCCTGGGTGTTTTCCTGTGCTAGTGAGGCCAGAATGTCTCCAGTGGTTGATCAAATCATGAACTGTTGATTTTGGATGCTCCTGTTGAGTGGCAATGACACGTATGGACATGCCACCAATATGACAGCCCACAATGACACCTCTCTCTCTCTCTCGGAGTCACTGAGTTAACGTTGTGTTGCCATACCACCTGTATTCAACTGCTATGATGAAATACTGCTTCCTACAATCTGTACACCAGTTTTTATGTTATTAACAAACCTGGAATGTTCCATAATTTCCAATAACAGGGGTGTCTGGACAATATTGGTAGATAGTGTACGTCAATATATATATATATATATAGATTCTCTGTTATTCCTTAAATAAACTAAACTACCTATGAATATAAGTATATAACTGCTTACCAAGTGATAAGCTTTAGCATGAATCTTTCATCAAATCATTCTACAACTTCCAATTATTGGTGTAATCACTTGTTTGACGAGAATGCCACTAGCCAAATGATACCCCTTTCTGACCCATGATTTAACACAGGGAACATGGTATTAAACTAAGTTATTAGGTTACTCAAAGTCTCAATAAATAAAGAATTTATTTTAACATTCAAAATATTGTTTAAGATGCTGAATCAGCCCTCAGTTCTTTCAACTTTTAAATACAGCTTCTCAGCATCACTTACATTCAATATTTGCATTGCTAGCAATGCAATTGCAACAGCCCATTGCTGAAATGATCAAGTTGATTTTCATTCCAGAAATACAAATTATTTGTCTTATTTCAATACTGATTCTTGCACAGTAGAGAAATGCATTCCAGGCTGCTCTGATTTTTTTTTTGCATAGCACTAGATGATATACCAGCCTATGGTTCTCTCACAGATTTCGAAGATATTTGTTATGATACTTAAAAGGAATGTCAAAAAACTTAGCCCAACTTTGCTATCTCTTCATTGAGTGTTTGTTTTAAATATTTCATTATAAATTCTTGAAATTATAATGAAATAATATACTGCAAACCAAAGTAAAAACTAACCCATTTTGAAATAGCAACTTTTAATTCTAGGATAACAATAAATTTCTAATTCTGCTATATAAAATACTTTATAAAGAATGCACAATGCAGCCACACTGCACACCAGAATATAGGCTGAACTGGCAGACAGCACTGTGAATGTTTCTCAGGTGTTCCTTTCTTTCATGCTTACACGGTGATCAGAATATATCATGAAAATTATGGAAACAACTATCGTGTTAGAGTAAAACTTTAGTTTAATGTAAATCAAAATAAACACTTGACGTATCGACCTTCACGTTATGAATAGTGGTCGATGAAAGCTGAAAAACTGTTTAGAGTCCCAAAGTCAGGATTTGCTGGAAAACTGAATGTGTGCCATCCAAATTCTCAGGATTTTTGTGCCACTATTATTGTTAAGATTAGGATGGTTAATCAAAATTTCACAGGCTTCTTTAAATTTCCGTTCACACCAAGTTTTTGTATGATGTAAAGAACAAGTACTTTTCCAATCAATTTGGTGTAGGGTGTTAAGGGCATGATCTGAGAAGCCTGCTTCTCCAAAACTGTTAAATTTAATGTGTCGTTTGTGTTCTTTTTTTATGGATAGGGATTGTACATCGTTCCCCCCAACATAAGGTAAGTTATAAGCAGGGCCAAACTACTGATGGTGCAAGATGTGCATTTGCATGGGTGGCAAGTTTTTTTGGGGTGGCAAAATTGGCATAAATGAAAAATAAGGTAGAAGGGGTGGCAAAATTCCTAGGAGCAGCTCTGGTTACAAGTGCAATAGATGCAATAAACTCCAGGGTGTGCCAATGGGGGGGGGAGGGAGGGAGGGAGGGAGGATCCATAGAGTTGAATATGTTTTTTAATTTTAAAGATGGTTTAAAAGTGGTATTAAGATTATAATGGCATAAGATTCTATTAATTTTTTCTAATAACCCTTTAATTTATGGGATAGCTATGGTTTTACTGTAATCTATATTATTTTTTGATGTATGAAGAACTTTATTAATAGTATTTTTGCTATAATCATTATTTATAAATGTATAAATTAAAAATTTTTAATTCTTGTTTAAGAGCTTCTTCATGAGAGCAAATTGTTATAGCTATGTTTTTGAGGGTGTTAATGATTCCAAATTTTTGCGAAGAGTGGTGATATGAGTTAGCATGTACATATTGGCTGGTATGTGTAGGCTTGCAATAAAGAGTGAAGGATAGATAGCCTGAGGGAAGATGTGTGACCAGTGTATCCAGGAAAGGAAGCAAGTTCTGATTTTCAATTTCAATAGTAAATTGTATGTGCTCATGTTGTTTGTTCAGGTGGCTAAGGAATGTGTTTAACATTTGGTGGCTGTGTGGCCAGATAACGAAAACATTGTTAACATATCTAAGCCAAAGTGTAGGTTTTAGAGTAAAGCAATCAAGAGCAAGAGTGTTTATTTTGGTTTATATTAAACTAAAGTTTTACTCTAACACAGTAGCTGTTTCCATAATTTTCATGATGTTTTCTCAGATGTTGTTACAACAACAGGCTTATCAACAGTCACCGTGATATCCTATGACAATTAGTTTGAGCCAATGACTTTATATTAGAATTTATATTGATTAATTTTATTATTGCAATTACTATTACATTAATTAACAACCAATACAGTATTTCAATATTTTAACAATTGTGTGGCTATACTTGCATGTACCAGCTGAATATCAGCTCTGTGTTGGAGTGTGATAAACATGATTAGTTTCAGCAAGACAGCAATGGAACTAACATGAATTCAAAATGAATATGCTAAATGAATTCTTTGGAAAAGCATATGTGATAAGCAAAAACTTTTGCCACTAATAGTCTCCAAAAGTAGTTTAGTGCTAAATAGTACTCCAGTAGTTTTATGCATTTTATTTGCCTTCATATTAGAATAACCTCTCCTTGTCCTTCGCTCATGAGGAGCGAGGAGAGATGTTAGTGGATTATGAAGGTGAATATATGGTATGACACACACACACACACAAAAAATCATACTGAACTTTGACACCCTTTCAGTATGCACGCTATGAGATATACCATTCGACTGAATGAACATTAATAGAAGAGCATGTGTAGACTCTATGGCATTATAATAAGTTTAGTTTAATCCTTTATCCAAGTGTGAGCAAACAAAGTTTGCCCCTGAAAGTATCTTCCAGCCTGAGCTAAGGTGGTGCAACACCAAGGCAATTCGTGGCAAAGGTGGAGAAAGCTATCAAAACTCCTATCTCAGTATTTCCCATAATGCAAAACATATCTCCTTGTGGATATGTGTAATGCTATGCATTAAGGCAAGGGCCACTACCCAGACCGGTTTCAACTTTTATTGAGGTCTCATCAGTGGGAGCCAGGCCCACTAGTGGAGACACCAAGGCAGAAGCAATGAGAAGTCATCCCCACCTATAGGAGTTGCCAAAAGGTTGCTCTATCTTGTTGGAATACCTGTGCACGAAATTGGAATGTTTTTTGCACAACACATCCTGTGCAAATCCTGGGTGAATTGAACCAATACATTCTTGATGTAGTGTTCACTATTCAAGGTCACAGTTACATCACCCTCTTCAGTGAAGTAGGGCCCAATTATGCCATGACCAGAAACTGCACACTGCATAGTGACCTTCTTGCCGTGGAGAGATTTCTCTTGGACAAATTTTGGTCTCAAGACTGAAATGTGTCAGCTCATTTGTTTACATGACTGCTTAGATGGAAATGAACTTCGTCTGAGAACCAGACATTATGGAGGAAGGACAGATCTTCATAGACATTGGCCAAGCATGCATGCATGCACAGTATTCTCACTGTGTAGCATATGTTGCTGTTAAACAGTGACCTACTTGAATGACATATGAAAAGGCATCTAGCTCTTTAAGGATTCTGTGTAGTAACTGCTTGGTATCCCAAGGTTTACTGTTGTTTAGTGTTAACATTGAAGAAAAGATGTTTATTGTTGAGCATTATTTTTGTTCATACAGAGTTGGTAGAGCAAACAGTTCAAGTCAACGACATGTTTGTGAGCAGATTTTTAGTTATTTCTGTAAGCGTGCCCCAAACAATAGTGTCATCATTGGCTTAATCGAAAGGTTCCAACATAATGGGATTGTTCTGCCACAATGCAAAGGGCATGTGTTGGAGAAAGTGTTGCAGTTTCTGAAATGCAGTCAATGCCAAACAACAGTAAACCTTGGGATACCAAGGCAGTTACTACACAGAATCCTTAAGGAGCTAGATGCCTTTTATATGTCATTCAGGTGGGTCAATGTTTAACAGCAACAGATATGCTAGACAGCGAGAATACTGTGCATGCATGCTTGGCCAATGTCTATGAAGATCTGTCCTTCCTCCATAATGTCTGGTTCTCAGACAAAGTTCATTTCCATCTAAGCAGTCATGTAAACAAATGAGCTGACACATTTCAGTCTTGAGACCAAAATTTGTCCAAAAGAAACCTCTCCACAGCGAGAGGGTCACTACGCGGTGTGCAGTTTCTGGTCATGGCATAATTGGGCCCTACTTCACTGAAGAGGGTAATGTAGCTATGACCTTGAATAGCAAACACTACATCAAGAATGTATTGGTTCTGTTCACCCAGGATTTTCACAGGATGTGTTGTGCAAAAAACATTCCATTTCGTGCACAGGTATTCCAACAAGATAGCGCAACGTGTTACACATCACCTGATTCTAGAGCCCATTTATCAAAACAATTCCCTGGGCAGCTCATTTCAAGCTTTACAGAATTCCTTTGGGTATTGTTAGATTGTGATAGTGTGGAAATTTATGAATTCCTATCTTATCACAGTCTAACATGCTTTTCCAAACAAAAGAATGAGATAAATACAATAAGTTGCCTCTAAGTGTAGAATAAGTATTATGTATATATAAATCAAGTGTGTTCTGTTAAGAAAAGGTTAAATAAGTGTATTGCCATTCGCGAACGTGATTAATTTAGTATTGAAAATGTAAAACATTACCAGAGCTTTAGAAATTAACCTGTGCAAAAGGATTATAAAATGTAAGCACAAATGCAATAGTTGGGGGGGAGTCAAGTTCAAAGGTCGTAACGTGATGGAGCGACTCGCATGTCCACGTACGTGCAACAAGCAGGGCAGACAATGGACGCTATGACGTAGTAATTCGCTGGACACCGAAAGGGGCGAGAAATAGGAGGGAAATATAAGGGTCATGCGACCCTGAAACAAGGCTTTTTCTCCCTGGATTTCCTGTTCGGTTTTCGTGTGGTGGCGTGGGGCGCGAATGTCCTCGATGTCGGAGGACGGGTTCCGATAGACAGCTACGGTCTTGGCGGCCGTGTTCTCCATGGAAGGAATGAAATCTGGCAAGTCCACAGAAGGCCAGTTTCCTGTGAACCTCTGGAGCTCTAAAGAACCAAAGGCGAAGATAAGTAAACTTTGTGTGTTTAACAGAATATGTGCCAAGTTAACATGTTATGGAAAAGGAACATTAATGATATTGAATAAGATTATATTGCTAGGACTTAAGAAGGATATTGAAATTATGTTTATTATCTGTCATTGTGTTTAAGTTTGCCATTATATTAAGAGAAATTAAGGATATGTTTAGAGTAAAGAATTGGCATAATATTAAGAGATTGTGAAAGATATGAATGTTATCTTGTGTAGTCTGACAGAGCTACGGAGCCTTAGATCGATTGTGAAAATAGTACATAAATAACACATTAGCGAAGGTTAATATAATTCATACTTTAGGAAGCTACTGTATATTAATTTATATGTGTAACAGTAGTGTTTGAATTTTATATATAACTTGTCTGAAACTCCCTTAAGATGGGATTTAATTTAGTGTTATTATGTGTGACAATCTTTGAGTATAATAAACCTTGCTTTTGATTCTAACAAAGACTTTCTGTGATTTCTGGAATCCGATGCACCGCTTATAAAGTATTAATATGAACCTATGCGGGATATTTGAAAAAAGTAAATTTTGGTCACGTCTGCAGAGTTAATTGGTATTACTAAGTACTGTCCTGAGATTACCTCTTGGTTGTTAATATTAATTAATCTAATAGCGCTAAGTAGCGCAGCGAAACAAATAAATTTCTTGGAGTTTTAAGAGGGGTAAATCTCAGACACTCTGATACTGCCTTGATCTCGAGGAAATTCCATTGTCCCTCAGAGGTACCACGTGTTACCTGATAGAGTGTATCAAGGAGATATAGTAAAAGGTTAAAGTAGTTGTATTTGAGAAGAAAGGTTACAACATAAACCGCACAGCAGATAGGATACAAAATAGTTGTACAAAATAAAAATTAAGAAAAAGGAAAAAGCTATACAACAGTATTCCACGATACGTCTCAATCCTTGTTCTCCAAGATGACAGCGAACCTCAGATGACTACGAAACCTACCTTGAAAGACAAGGTGCCCATTTTGAGCACGTAATCTACAGTTGTTAATGCTTTATTCAATTAAGATTCCACTGATGGTTGTAGATGTACATATCATCATGTGTAAAGATATATTTCTTTGTTAATAAACTCATTTACTCCATAACATATACTGCTATTCAGTACTTTTTTTTTTTTTGTGCCATACCGTATATGTTTATATATTCTAAAAAAAACATTGATTGATTCAGCTAAAGAGGTATAGGGAAGTTGTCTCCAAGAACAGAAAAATAACTACACCATGGTGGATACAAGAACTTAAACAAGAATTCCTCAAAAAAAAAAAAAGCATACTGAAAGTTCCTAGGTAAATAAGTCGGTAGATATCTTAAAAGAATACAGAAAAAAAAAAAAAAAAAAAAAAAAAAACTAAGAGAGCTAAGCCATGTGTAAAAGTAGCTAAAAAGGTTGTGGGAAGATTTCAGTAAGAATATAGAAGACAAATATCAGGAAGGTAGCAAAATGCTCTGGAAAATATTGAAAAAGTTTAGAAATGTAGGAAAGAGTATTTTAAAAGTATTCAATGATGATAAATGTGGCATGAAAAGTAAGATAAAGATATTCTAGAGTCAGGAGTAATAACTTTGAATGACTTTGAAACAAAGTGACAAAACAGCAGAAGTAGATTTCAGTACTTGAGGTGGAAAAAGCTATGAAAAGCCTGAAATATGGAAAGTCATGAAGAATAGATGATATTCTTATGTGGAAGTATAAGAGTTTTGCAGAGGCTACATTCAAAACACCTAGTCAGAGTGTCAAATTCCAGATGATTGGAGTAGAGCTCTCACAGTTCCCAGCTGTAAAAAACAGAATAGATGAATGTGAGAATTATTCAGAAAGTTCTCTACTAAGTGTTCCAGGTAAGATTTATGCAAACATACTTTAAAAGAGGATCAGAAAAATTGTGGAAGAGAAACCCAGGGAAGAACAAGCTGGGGTCAGGCTAAAAAGAGGTTGTCAAAATCAGATTTTCACTTTAAGACAAATAGTTGAGATATCATGGGAATATGACAAGCATCTGAACTTAAGTTTTATAGATCTGGAAAAGCTGTACAACAAAATGCCTAGAAAAATGTTTTTGAAAACTCTATAGTTATATGGAACATTACACAGAGCAATACATAGTGTATATTTAAGTTGTAAGTCAGTGAGAAATGAAAGAAATACAAGATGGTTTGATGCAAAACTCTGGTGTAAGAGAAGGGTGCAGATAGTGTGAACCCTTTACCATTTTCGTAGTCTCCAGGATTCTTTAACCAAACTGAATAACAGCTGCAATAAATTTGGCATGAAAATTAGCAAATAAAAAAAATGAAAACTATGAAAATAGACAGGAACCTAGAAAATGTTAGCTGCATTCTGCATCCTATAGAACAAAGGTAAAACATTTCATCTATTTAGGCACAGTTTTTAGTGAAGATGACAAACTAAATATGGAAAGAGACAACAGAATAACTAAAGCTGGTATGGCGAGGAAAGGAGCCAGTTGAATAAATTTATATGGAATAAGAGAGAAATTAGCCAAAACAGTAAACCAGAAGTAGGCAAGACAGTGTTCAAACCAGTTTTAAGTTATGGATCTGAGAGCTGGGTTAAAAATAAAGCACTTGATCAAAGACTGGGGGGGGGGGGGGGAAGCACAGATATGAAAGTTCTGAGAAAGATTAGAGAAACGAATAGATGACATCAATAGCAGAATCATGTTAAAAAAGTGGATATCAGGAAGGAATTCTTCATTGTTGGCATTCAGGAATGTGTGACCAGAGTAAATCTCAGATAGTATGATTACTTAGAATGGTGGAGGAACGGTTAGCAAACAGGCATTTGATGCTAAGGTGGTAGGAAAAAAGATCCAGAGGAAGACTAGGTGGATTGATTCACTCAGAAATGTCATAGAAAATTGAAATATTAGATACAATACTGGAGTGCATACAAGTAATTTGGAGGATTACTACCAATAAAGTCTCATCCAAAGCTCCATAGTAGCAGTTGTAAGGAAATAAGAAATCAGTAATAATGTAAACTTAATCGTGTAGTACTTGATCCTGTACATCCCTTGAGGATTCATAATAGGAAACTGATGATAATTATTATACAACAATTTACATTGTCATATTAGGCAATAAATTTTAGAGCATAACAATCTAAAAATTTTATAATTTATTTTTGATAAATAAAATCCAAATAAATCTGAATTTGCAAAAGAAATTCAGGTCAGGAGGGAGAAAAAAGTATTGGAGTGGGGCTGCTTAACACCACCTGACTATTTCCAGTTGGATGTGGTGGGAGGGGAATACCTAAAGGAAGAAATGTACAGCCAGTTCATACTAATAAACTCATTGAGCCAAAAGGAACTGTTTGTCATAGTGAGAGGTTTAATATAGTGCATTTCTTTTAACTTAGAACTGCTACTATGGAGTTTGGCTGAGACTTTTTTTTGGAAGTTTGTTATAGTACAACTTCAATGTGCTTCACATTAACACTAACAAATTTGTTTTATTGTCTAAATCTCTGTGGTTGTTGTAGCATTATGCCAGTAAAAATACAATGGTTACTGACACTTGCTATAATATGCATTCCGTAATCTTCAGTTAATTTTATCCTTGCTCAACATAAGTTGCTTAATAAAATATTATTATTATTTTACGGCATCTCCATGGAGTCAGGAGACTCATTGTGGGAGACCCAAATTAACCATTATACACACAAAATCCTATCATACCTCTCCTTGAATCCATTTGCCATCAGGGAACTCACAACCAATTCTGGTAATCCATTCCACTCTTCATGCAAAAAGTCTGGTCTGCACATGCCTTCCTACTAACCATATTATTATTATTATTATTAGATACCTCCAGGGAGTCCAAAGACTCATCGAGGGAGGGCACCTGCTCTACAACTCTATCTCCACTCAATCCACCAACACCATCTACCGCCAACCACAACTAGTATATTCTTATATTATATGAATATAGTATATACGTATATTATAACATCCATGGATAGCCTCTAGTTCTCTGACTATTTGTCATATATTGAAAAATTTCACTTGCATCAATTTTATAAAAGCACTTTAATATCTTAAAAGTTTCCATCAAGTCCCCATCTTTTCCACCTATCAACTAAACTTTGTAACCTGGAAACCTTCAACTTATCCTCGTAGGGAGTATGAGGATAGGTTGAAGTATTCCACAGACCTGTCACCATCTTCGTCGCTTGTCTCTACCACCTCCTGGTCCCCAAGAAACCTAGGCGATGAAATCTGTGCACAATAGTCAAGATGTAGCTGAATCATAGCCTTATAAAGAGGGATAATAACTTTCTATTTTTACTCGTTAGTGTGTTTTTCAACATCCAAGTAATTCTTTGAGGCTATTTTACCAACTTTTGCAATATGTCCTCCAAACCTTTAGTCCACTATTATTATTACGGGCAACTCCAGGGAGTCCTTAGACTCATCGAGGGAGGCCCTAAACATCATGTCCACACAACTATATGACATTCTCATAGTATCTATTATACCATGCCTTGAACTCACTCACCGTCATAGCACCCACAACAGACTCTGGCAGCTTATTCCACTCATTTACCACTCTAAAAGTAAAGAACCCAGCTCTAACACCCCTGCTAACCACACTCTTGCCCAGCTTCCATAGGTGTCCCCTAGTTCTCCCACCACCAGTCCTGATCTCAAAAATATCCTCTGAATTAATCCTATAGAATTCCTTTAGCAATTTGAATGTCTCAATCATATCTCCCCTCCTCCGCCTATCAACTAGTTTCTGCAACCCACAAATCTTCAACCTGTTCTCATGTGGTTCATTCCATAGACCTGTTATTATCTTAGTCACTCGCCTCTGGATCCTCTCCACCTCCTCCCCATCAAGAAGGAACCGAGGTGATCAAATCTGGGCACAGTAGTCGAGATGAGGTCTTATCAAGGCTCGGTACAGAGGTACAATAACTTGCTTGTCTCTGCTTGTCAAGGTATTCTTCAACAACCAAGTGAGTTGATGAGCTGATTTAGCTACTTTTGCAATGTGCCCTCCCCCCCGCTAAACTTCATCTCCCTATCCACCGACACTCCCAAGTCCCTGGCCTCATCAATCTCCTGGAGTACAGTTCCACCAATGTGGTATACTGCTGCTAATCTTTTCACCCCAAAATGCATAACCTTACATTTTGTCACATTAAATTGACATCCATTCTCCTTAGCCCAGAACTCCAATCTATCCAAGTCATCCTGCAAGATTTTGATATCTTCTGCATTCACTATTGCCCTAACCAACTTTACATCATCAGCAAACAAATGAACTGTTCCTCTTAGATCCTTCCCTACATCGTTAATGAACAGATTAAACAGCAGTGGTCCAAGAACAGAACCCTGTGGCACACCACTAGTCACAGGCCGTCTTTTGGACTCTACTCCTGAGAGTCCCTAGTCTTTTTATCTCCAAGTCTCTAGCCTCATTAATTTCCTGCAATCCAATATCATCAATATGATACTCCACATGCAACCTTTCCAACCTGAAGTGCATAACCTTACATTTTGCAACATTAAATTGCAATCATTATCCTTTGCCCACAATGTCAATTTATTTAGATCATCCTGCAGGACATCTACATCACCTTTATTAATTATTGCTCTCCCCAGTTTTGCATTATCAGCAAACAACTGAATATCCCCTCTGAAATCTTTCCCTATGTTCTTGATATATAAATTAAAGAGTAATGGCTCTAGTACTGAATCCTGAGGTACTCCAGTAGTCACCATCATTCTTCTATATTCCACTACACCATATACTAATTTCTGGTGTTTGCCCCTCAGCACCTCCTCTCCCCCATCCAGTCTGTCAGATGCCTTGGCAAAGTCGAGCAGTATGGTGTAGCTGTTACCTTTATCCAATTCTGCTGTCACTTTATTATAAAATGTGAATAAGTTACTACGACAGAACCTACCCTTTACAAAGCCATGCAGTCTGCTATAGAGTACAGCATCCATATCCACCCACTGTTGTATTTTACCTTTCACGAATTTTTCCAATATTTTAACTACCACTTCTGATATATTAACCGATCATTGGCATTAATAAAATGTTACATACAAAGTAAGTTGTGTGACTTTTGAAAGACTGCATTCTTAATATAAATGGCATTAAACATATCTTGCTTGTTCTTGGTTAAAAAATAAACATTTGTATTCAACTTGATTAAAATACATTTTTTATGTGACTTCTACCAACGAAAGGTCCAAGTTCATCATAAAATATTAATACCAGAATCATTTATGTTTAATATTTTTATTTATAAAATTTTCAGCTAAGTTTCATAGCCATTGTCAATACAGTTATAGAAAAACTCTAAAAAGAACAACAATTTAATTGAAGGCACATGATATTATGTGCACTACAGGCTGCAGGAGAATAGCTCTATCTGCATTAATAGATATTCAAAATAAATTACAATAAATTAATTTAGTTAATTATTTTTAAATATAAGCAAAATTTAATTACAATTAAGGAACACATGAATGGTGAGTATTAGTTAATATAACTTCCCAAAATTGAGAAAATTTTAGGCAATCGCTTTTGTTCTTTAGGTTGTGAATGTGTGCTTCACAGCTTTCTCTGTAGTCTTTCCAGAAGAAAGTAACTTTTGTGTAACATTTTGGTTTTGTTCCACTGAATCCTCTCTTATCCTGGAGTTTACAGAATCCCCTGTTCTCGTGGCTTATGTTATTATGGACAAACTGGTCGATCCACACAAATTTGTCTCGAAGAACATCATAATTCAATTCTAGTTTGCACGGTTAGCCTAGTGGCTATTCGCTTTGCAACCATATGTCTGGGAAAGGAGTGTCCATCAAGAATACATTTCTCTTAAAGAATCCAACAAATCTGGTTTAGTAAGCCACAAATATTACACAAAAGTTACTTTCTTCTGGAAAGACACTACAAAGAAAGCTGTGAAGTAAATATTCACAAAAACCTGAACCTGAACAAAAGTGATTGCCCCAAACTTTCTCAATTTTGGGAAGTTATATTAATGAATACTCATCATTCATCTATTCTTTAATTGTAATTAAATTTTGCTTATATTTAAAAATAATTAACTAAATTAATTCAGTGTAATTTATTTTGAATATCTATTAATGCAGATGGAGCTTTTCTCCTGCAGTGAACATGCGCCTTCAATTAAACTGTTGTTCTTTTTAGAGTTTTCCTATAACTGTATTGACAATGGCTATGAAACTTAGCTGAAAATTTTACAAATAAAAATATTAAACGTAAGTGATTCTGGTATTAATATTTTATGATGAATTCTTCTGCTTGTCTTGATTCTTAGATGAATTGGAAAGGTTGTGAACCTATATACATGAACTGAGGGTAAGGGATTTTATTTTTATTAAATGTTTTCTACTTTATATTATTCTGTACCTGATCTGGAAGCTGCTCTAGAGACAAAACATAGAACTTTTTCAAACCACTGCAGGCCTCCAAATATACAGAGAAATATAATTTTCATAAGATGTGGTGACCTACCAGTGATGTCTGCATTGATAAACAACCACAGTCAATTCTCATCACTGCAAACTCATAAGAACCAAAGAAATGGTTTGTTATAATGGAAGCCTGCTATAGTCAATTTCCTTCATCATGATGATCAGATGGGACTTCCTGGAGTCTGTTACAGTGAGTGATTTCACTATAACAGTGGCTGCTATAGTTAGAGTTGACTGTAGGGGGCCCTGCTGGTCTATATTTGCAAATTCTGCTTGATGTAAATATGGTAAGAGATTTTCAAAGTCTGACAGACTTAAAAAATATAACTGTGCAAACATGAGAGGAAGAAGCAAAGAAAGATAAGAATTTACTGTATTTCTCTTTTGGAACATCCAAAATTTATTAACTATTTTAGCTCACACTGCAGTGACTTAATAATCTGAAAGAAGTAACATCTTCATTTATTAAGTTTGGTACTTATCACAAATCAATTTCTCTTGTTATAATTATTACTGCAAACACCGAGGAGTAAGTTTGTGAACATGCAAACATTCACTTGGTAAGCTTCCAAGTGAGCATCGACTAGCACCTTGCTGTTGATAAAATGAGAATACCTTGTGGTATATTTTAGGTTAAAATAATTTTTTTTTTGTTTGTTTATTTTTTACAGAATATATATTCCAAAATCATTTCATGAATGACAAAATTTAATGAATTTAATATCATACAGCTCATAATTCAAAGTTATAAATATAATTTATGCTACACTTTAGCTGAAAATAGAACTTATACATAATACATACTAAAAGTTCAAAAATCAGTTCGAACAGAATTCTTTCCATCTGCTATACTACCAGAAGTTCTAATACCTACAAAAAAAAAAAAAAAAGTTCTTAAAATATATACCAGTTTGGGAAAAAAAAAACATACACATATATAAAATTCTTTTTCATTCTGATTTATAATATTTAAACTCTTACTTGAGGAAGCTTTGCTTCTAATAGTGAAACCATACTACTATAGTGATTTACTATGGTGTATAGATTAATTATTCCATATCCTTAATACCCTGCATTTGTTAGTGCAGTATTGTGCCACTACTAAAAGCATTTTTACATATAACTACTTTATTATTATTACATGGCACCTCAAGGAATCCCTGGGCACATCACAGGAGGGTACTCTACTCTGTTACTCACATCTCACCGTCTTCTCTACTACTTAATTCTCCATCTACACACAATGGCACTTTATTCAAGACAAAACCTCAATATAAAAATTTATTTCTTTCAAAAACAAAGTGAGAGATGATTTTCATCTGTATATATCATATTTACTTTCAGTACAGTCACTTTCTGCTTTTTCTTTGGAAAAAACAGCTAAAGAAAAAAGAATATGCAATAACAAACAAATCTGAAACACCATCATCATCAATTTCCTGATATGTAACTCCAAGGGATGTTCAGGTTGCTATGACAACACTACATGATTAAGTTTACATTATTATTAATCTCCCATCAACAATTATTTTCCTCCAACTCAATCTATTAGTTGTAAGCAATCCGATATTGTCATATCTAACATTTCGTGCTTCTAAGGCACTTCTGACATAATCAATCCACCCAGACCTTGGTCTTTCTCTGGGTCTCTTTTCTGCCATTTTGGAATCAAACACCTGTTTTGCTAACCTTTCTTCACCCATTCTTTTAAATGGCCATACCACCTTAGATTAGTTCTGCTAACACATTCTTAAATGCTAATAATGTCAAGTTCCTTTCTAATATCTTCATTTTTTATATGATTCTGCCATTGATGCCATCTATTTTTCTCAGAACCCTCATACCTGTGGTCTCTAGACTTTGATCATGTGCTTTATTTTTTAACCCAACTCTCACATCCATAACTTAAAGCTGGTTTAAATACTGTCTTATATACTACTACTTTGGTGTTTTGGCTAATTTCTCTCTTATTCCATATAAATTTATTCAGCTGGCTACTCAACATACCAGTTTTACTTATTCTGTTGTTTTTTTCCAGATTTATGCTGCCATCATCACTAAAAACTGTACCTAAATAGCGGAAATATTTTATTGTTCTATAAGATCTCCATCCAGAATGCAGCTGAAGTTTTCTATGCTCCTACCTATTTTCATAGTTTTTGGTCTTTTTATTGCTGATTTTCATGCCAAACAAATTCGGCATGAAAATCGGCCGTTATTCATTTTAGTTAGTGAATCCTGGACACTTGCATTAGATGTATTTAGGAGTGCAATAGCATCTGCATAAAGCAAACAGTTAAGTTTGACATATCCAATTTGAATATCATGCTTGATGCCACTTTCTTGCATAATGTGATCCAAATAAATGATGAACAGGAGTGGAGATGATGTACATCCTTGTCTTACCCCTGATTTTACATCAAACCATCTTCTTGTATTTCCTTCAATTCTAACTGCTGACTGACAACTTAAATATAGACTATGTATTGCTCTGCATAATGATCCATTCACCCCATATATTTGTACTGTTTTGAAAAGCTTTTCTCTGGGCACCGTGTCATATGCCTTTTCCGCATCTACAAAACTGATCCTTGATATATTCCCATGATTTCTCAACTATTTGTCTTAAAGTGAAAATATGATCTTGACAACCTCTATTTGGTCTAAACCCAGCTTGATCTTCTCCAAGTTTCTCTTCCACAATCTTTCTCAACCTCAAGTATGCTTGCATAAATCTTACCTGGAACACTTAGTAGAGAAATTCCTCTGTAATTCTCACATTCAGTTTTATTCCCTTTTTTATAAATGGGTACTATAAGAGCTCTAACTCCAATCATTGGGAATTAGACCTTCGGACCAGGCTCTCTGAATTATGCAGTGTAGCCACTGTCACTACAAAACTTTTATATCTCCATATGTAAGCATTTCTGGCCGAATATCATCTACTCCAGCTGCTTTGCCACATTTAAAGTTTTTGATGCTTCTTTGCATTCCTCTTGAAAATTTTCTACCATGGTTCTGTCACTGCATGGTTTGTTTAACAGTCTTTCAAAGTAATTATTCCAGACATTCTCGGATATCTTTATCTTCAGTTTTCAACACCTTTATCTTTGATTCCTTTTACAGTACTCTTTCCTCTATTTCTAAGCTTCTTCAGTAGCCTCCAAAACATTTTGCCACCTTAAAGTCTTCCCATGACTTTTAGCTTAGCTACTTTTATACATTAAAATTTTATATATTTTTATACGTGTGTAGAGGCTTAAGTGCTGTGAGGACATCCTGTTGGAGGCTTAATGGATTTTTTAACAACACTCAAAAAGAATTAAAATAGAATTTAATACTTCCTATATTTCGTCCTAGTCACCAGGACATCTACAGGGATTACAAAAACAATTAATGTAACATATACACAAATAACAAACAATACTAAGCCCAACCACGTGGGTGACACTAAAGTCCTATCTAGGTAGAGCGCCCTCTAAGGGCAGTAGTAGGTGGCCTGGAATGTAAGGTGGGAACTCTGGTGATGAGTGTTTCCCAAATCTTCGGAAGCTTAATGCAACCGTATTTATTGAGATTTGGTTGGTTTTTGAGAGCTGCTGCTGCTTCTAAGAAAAGTCTCTCTTTCTTGAATTTGCTGTGGTGGAGCATGGTGGTTTTCTTCCATGATACCCTGTGGGTGATGTCCAAAACATGGTCAGCCAAGCCTGAATGGCCATAGTTGTGTTTGAAGATGTAAGACTTGTGTTCCTCTAGATGGATGGATGCTGATCTTCCTGTCTGTCCAAAGTACGCCAGCTTACAGGAACAGGGTACTTTGTAAACTCCAGGCAGAGAGAGAGGAGGGAGCTGATCTTTCGTAGAACAGATAAGGGTAGCAAGTTTGCAGTGGGGCTTATATGCTGTGTGTAGGTTGTACTGTTTTAGTATCTTGGCTATTTTTTCGGATGTGCCACGAATGTAAGGTATGATGATGGCATTTTTAAAATCTTGTTGATGAGAAGGACGGGGAATGGGGGGAGGAGTTGATTATTTTTTTGATACTGTGATCGCTGTAGCCATTGGAGAGGAAAGTGCTGTGTATGTGGTTCAGCTCAGTAGTGAGGGCGGTTCCACTGGAACAAAGATTGTGGGCTCTCTTGGTAAGAGTTTTAATAATGCCATATTGTTGAGAGGGGTGGTGGTGGGAGAGTTTGTGAATGTATCTGCCTGTGTGTGTGTGTGTGTTTTCTGTATACGGTGAAGGTAAGTGTATCATTAGGCAGGCGTGTGACTAAGGTGTCTAGGAAGGGTAAACAATTGTTCTTTTCCTTTTCCATAGTGAACTGGATTCTTGGATGTAGACTATTGAGATGACTGAGGAAGGAGTCTAACGTGTCTTGGCCATGAGGCCAAATAGAGAACACATCATCTACATGTCTTAGCCAGATAGAAGGTTTGAGTGGGGCTGAGTCTATGGCTCGTTTTTCGAAATCTTCCATATAGAAATTGGCAGGGGCGAGAGGTGGAAACCCATGGCAGTTCCCTCTATCTGCTTGTAGATTTTGTTGTTCCAAGAGAAATACCCAGAGTTAATGGCAAAGGAAAAGAGATCTAGGATGTCAGAGGGAAAAACGTTTTCTAAGAGAGATAAGGTGTCAATTAAGGGAATATTGGTGAACAAAGAGGAGATATCAAAGCTTACCAATATGTCTGTCTCATTCAAGGTTAAATTTTCTGTGAGGGCTTTTAAAGTGGGTCGAGTTTTTTATATAGGAAGGGGACCTTCCGGTGAGGGGGATCAGAGAGTTGGCCAGCTGTTTAGAAAGTCTATAGCCAGGTGCATTGGTGGCATCTACTATAGGCCTGAGTGGGGAATTGGGTTTGTGGATTTTTGGTAAACCGTATATTCGGGGGGGGAAGCGGAAAGGTTTAAGTTTTTTCGTGACATCAGGGGGCCAGGAAGATACTTTTTTGAGTAAGATTTTTAGTTTCTTAACTTGTGTTTTTGTGGGGTCGTGTTCTAGAGGGATGTAGGTAGCGCGATCGTGGAGGATAATGTTCATTTTACGATTGTATTCACTGGTATTAAGAACGACCGTGGCATTACCCTTATCCGCTCTGGTGATGACGATACCTTTTTCTTTACGTAGTTTAAGGAGAGCCGTGCGTTGGGCATATGATAAATTACTTTTTGACGGCGAAGAATGTGCGAGGATGTTGGCTACGTCAAGTCTGATGTTGTTAGCTATCTCCGACGGTAAGCGACCGATTCCCCGATTAAACATCGAACGGGGAATCGGTTCGATGTTTAATCGGGCACTCTACCTAGATAGGACTTTAGTGTCACCCACGTGGTTGGGCTTAGTATTGTTTGTTATTTGTGTATATGTTACATTAATTGTTTTTGTAATCCCCGTAGATGTCCTAGTGACTAGGACGAAATATAGGAAGTATTAAATTCTATTTTAATTCTTTTTGAGTGTTGTTAAAAAATCCATTAAGCCTCCAACATGATATATATTTTTATATTTTATAAAGTTTTATATATTAAAGTTTAACTACTTTTATACACAGCTTAGCTCTCTTACATTTTTCTCTGTATTCTTTTAGGGCATATGCTGACTTTTTTTTTTTGTTATGAACTTTTAGTATGCTTTCTTTTCCAGGACTGCTTCTTTAACGTCGTTTCTACTATGGTGTTCTTAGTTTTCTATTCTTGCAGGAAACTTCACCAGATACCTTCCTAGTTGAATCAATGTCTTCTTCAGAGTTTGCCACTGAGACTGGTTTGGTTCTTGTTTTCAATTCGTTTCATTTTTTCTTCAATAATATTTGTTTAGTTGAGTCTACAATTTAATTTTAAAAGCAGTTCAACTTTAATTCTTTTAAAAACAGTAGATTCATTTTCTGCATTATCGTTGGAAAAAACAGTAAAGATAGAAGGATGTGCAATAACAAAAAAATGCGAAACACTTCTGATAAAAAACAAACAAATAAACTGAACCTTGTGAACTATGTTGTGGGTAGTTCCTTGATTCTGATTCTTCCTCAGAGTTTGCAGACTATTTTACCTTTTGCAACTTAAAATATTTAAGTCTGTCTGAGAGTAATTCATGTTCTAGTTTTTCTATCATCAAATCCTTATACGGGTAACCCTCGTGTTAAGTTTGCGGATGTTAGGTTCCATAGAAATGCCACGTTATGTGAGACTAGGATCACATAGAAAAAGTAGGGTTACGTTTTGAAATTCTTTTTTTAAAATTATATAAACAACGACATATTCAACAAAAATATTTTATTTAATTCAGGTAATTCATATAAGTTAAGAAAACATAAACTATGAAAAAAATACATAGTATATAATTATAAAAATACAAATTGTATGTAAATTTCACTGCACATAATGCATAAATGTTTTAGGCAAAATAAAATAACGTGCATATTTGAATCGTCATCATTGTCTTCAAAAATAACATTTTATAGATGCTCTTTATTTATGAGAGGCTGGACGTCATCATCACTTGAAATCTCTTGGACATCATTTGTATAATTCTCATTACATAATTTGGCTGGTTTAGTTATCAAGAAGTCAGTAATAAGACCTTGTTTACCACTATGCTGTAATTTTTTTTATTAAGCACATAATATGGAGCTAAACAAATACTCAATTATCTCGTGAACTTTCCGGAGCTCCATTCAGGGATCATTATCCATAAAATAACTTCCCAACTTTCTTGCCAAGTCCAGTCCTTCTGCTAATTTCTTTAAACTGAATTCTTTAATGGATTCATCACAATCAGAATCTTCGGCACAAGATTCCTGCTATTTGGTTTGATGTCATCTATTAATTGCACCAGTTCCTCCTTATTTAAATGTTTCCTCATCAATTAATTCACTCATTTCATTTTCAACCATATCGCAAAAGCTCTCTCCACCAAAAACGTGTGTGACATTTATTATACGACTTAGCTCGGCATCCACTGGATGTACGAAATTTTGTTCCAGAACGTAACCCATGCCTTTTTGTTGGTCCGCCAATTAACAGGTAGGGTGAACTTGTCAAGCCCTTTCATAGCACGAGGATTTGAGGATGGATTAATAAACATTGGTTTTGTCATGTAATCACCTGATGCATTACTACAAAACAGTAGAGTAATTCTATCTTTCGAAACTTTGAATCCAGGAGCTGATCTTTCATTTTTTGAAATATAGGCGAGTTTGGCATTTTCCCCCCAATATAATCCGGATTCATCCGGATTGAACACCTTGTCTGTACTATAAACACCTTTTTCAATGACTTAAAAGTTCTCCTGGATATTTCCAGGCCAGCTTCTACGTCTGCTGATGATGATTCTTCCTGAATTTTAGGACTATGCAAAGAAAACCGCTTTTTAAAGTTTTTGAACCAACCCTTATTGGCACAAAATCCATATAAGAGAATTTGATGAAGTTCATTTAAATATTTATAAACTTTGAGAGCTTTTTGTTTAATAAGATATCCGTCCAAAGGATTTTTTTTTTTTTTTTGAGTGCAATCTTCAATCCAAATCATTAGAAATTTCTCCATTTTTCCCATTAGAATATCAAGTACATGAGCAACACACTTTGCACTTACTGTTGATTCAGCGATAACACTTTTTTGGATTTTATGTTCATTTTGTTTGATTATTCGAATTGTTGATTCATTTAAATTCAAAGTCCTTGCAACAACTCATGTTTTTTTCCATTTTTGAACTGATCCAAGATTTAAATTTTTTTTTCCGAGAAAATAAATTTTCTTTTCAATGTTGTTTTTTTTTCCCTTTCTAAATTTAGTGGCCATTACCATAAAAATAAATTTTTTAAATAAAAAAAGCATTACATATCAATTAAGTATGTAACTCATCAGAAAATAAAGTGCTCACCTTGAGATGAATGCATTTATGATTTTTAATGCGCTTTCCTTGAAAACTAAGACACTTTTCAACAATAAACACTTTATATATATGGTAAACAATTGATGTACATGCATGCTAAAGGGTATTTCCCATAATATAAATTTGCTACTTATAACTACATGCGCGATATGGGCAGACAAATTTAACTAAGCTAAAATCTGATTTTTAAGTTGTGCGGTGAAAAATATATGAAAAGATAAAGGGTTACTTATTTGTAGACCGCGTTGTTATATTGAAACTGTGTTGTATAAGCACTGCGTTGAACAAGGGTTACTACAATTTGCATACCGCATTATATCAAAACCATGTTGTATAAGCACTGTGTTATACAAGGGTTACCTGTATATATTTAAAGGAGAGGGGGGGATGAAAAGTTTAGTAACATTGAACCTGATATCCACAAAATGAGATGGTCTGTTTTCATGATCTGTTATGTTATTAATACATGTAGACATTCTGAATGGCTTCTTCTGTAGAAAATAAAACCTGGATTCTAGAAAGGGAGGAAAGGGAACTCAATGGCTGAGATAGCCTAATAAAGTTCATTCATGCAATTTGGCTTGTTCAGAATCCAAGACATTGGTATTAGCAAACATAATTTTTAGAGTTGATTCAAGTACAAGAATTGTACATCAACTTTCAAGTGCATGAAAAAGTTTATGTCTGCAATGGTGAGAAAAGTAAATAATGCCATAAGCTACCTTTGATTATTTCATGATATATCATATACAGATGCTAAGCTATTTTGT
Organism: Typopeltis vanoorti; assembly: GCF_054136105.1. NCBI lineage: Eukaryota > Metazoa > Arthropoda > Arachnida > Uropygi > Thelyphonidae > Typopeltis > Typopeltis vanoorti. The sequence continues at coordinate 57,587,950 of NC_143569.1, read as the reverse complement.
CTGTGTACCCAGTATTCATACTAAATTATGCTCCATATATATTCTCAGAAGAAAAGAACTTTCATGTGTGTATGTGTATGATATAACACAGGGTTGTCCAAAGCACTGCCTGCAGCCCACGGTGCGATTTTGTGCAGCCCGCCTGTGGGTTTTGATTTTCATGAGCGAAAAAAAAAAAATGTGAATCGATTGCGCATTAGATATTTTAATTCTATCACTAATCGAAAATCTTGATGTTGATAATTTTATTTGGTGTTCTTACATCACTATATATCCACGTTTTTTAATATTAGATATGTCAAAGAAGTGTTCTACACTGTTTTGTTTCAATGTGCACGCTCCAGGTGCTCACGGGGAATGTGAGTGCACGATTAACGCACAGTTAGTGTTGTTCGTTTATTCAGCTTACGAGGTTGTGTCACATCTGCTCACCAAATTACTAGATACGCATTGTAATGTGGCCCTCAGATTACCTACGGTTGGACAGCCCTGATATAACATATTCATAGATCTGTTAGAGATTCTTGGAACTTGAATAGTTTTAGAAAATGTTATATTTTCTAGCTAGCATGATATTTTATGTTAAAAGCTTTCTTAATCTTCCCAGCTGCAACTAACAACAATGGTTGTTGCACAGTTGGGAAGTAAAAACATTTCAATTAAACAACTGAACTAACAAGTTATGGTCTCTTAAAAGCCAAGAGCAATTTATGTTTTTATGAAGAGGTATTTACATTTCACAACATTGTTGTATACACATCATCATCATAACAACTGAACTAAGAACTGTTTTGAAACAATATATTAATTTAAACCATTACTGAGATTCCTGGAGAAATTTTAGATATCATTGTATTGCCATGGAATTAAGCTAGGCAATGTGTTCCTGCTGTTAAAGTTCATATTATATACACACACTAAACTAAACAAATATATATATATATATACACAGTCATACCCCGATGTTACGCGGTAGGTGGGACCAACAAAAAGTGTGTAAGTTGAATTTGCATAACTCGGGGTATAATTTTACATGTAATTTATATATACAAACATACAAAATATTAGTTATTGGGACCAAAGGTTTACAAAAAAATATTTCTTAAAAAAATTTTTTAAGAAATATAATCATAATTGTAGTTTTTTGTACATAAAAAAAAGAAAATTATTTTGATGTCGATGGTTTTCATGAAATCTAATAGATTCGTCTCATGGCATAAAGTCTTTTTCTTGTCAAGCAAAATATCTTCATAGTAAGCCAATGATTTTTTTTTATTCCTTGCCTTGTGGCTACAATTCGTTCCTCGTTAGAATCTATGTCCTCCAAAATCTGTAAACATTTCTTAATTAAGCTGAGACCTTCTGTTAATTTTGCAATTGTCATGTGCTTTTCTGGCAGAACTGAATCTGAGGTTTCGGTCTCTTCACTAGTGCTTTGCTCACGCATCTCTATGAGCTCGTCGATTGTAAGCTCCTGTTTTGTGAGTCTAACAGTTCGCTGACATCTGCACTGTCGACTTCTAAATCTAATTGCCTTGCAAGGTTGACAACTTCTTCTATTGCCTCAGCAACTTAATCAGTTTCTGGCAACATTTCCGTTTCGCATTTAAAAAAGGATGGACAAAGTTTTTTTCAGATACCATTCAAGGTTTTTTGGGAAATTTCACACCAAGAATCCCAGATAATCCTTAATGTTTAAGCATCTAAAATATTAAACTGTTTCCAAAACTCTTTAACAGACAGTTGCTCATTTTGTCTCATAGCTTCATTCAGACTTGCAAACAAACGGAGTGTGTAGTATGCTTTGAATGTTTTGAGAACTCCTTGGTCCATTGGTTGAAGTAAGCTGGTTGTATTTGGAGGCAAGAAAACAACTTTTACACATGGATCAAAATCAAGTTGCAGGAGGATGACCAGGTGCATTATCAATAATGAGCATAACTTTAAATGGAATTTTTTTAAACTGGCAAAAACGTTCAACTTCAGGTATGAAGTGGTGACCAAACCAGTCTTTAAAAATAGAAGCTGTCACCCCAGCTTTAGAATTTGACTTCCAAATCACTGGCAAGCCAGCTTTAGATTTATTTTTTAGAGCTCTTGGATTACTGGTGAATGCAGCCAGCGCCAGAAAGATACGACTAGTGGTGAGGCGTGAAGCGGGACGGGAATACGTACATATAAGAAACTGCGTAACTCCAGATTCACGTATAAAACTTACGAGATGCACTGATAATATAAAAATTACAATTTTTAGAAAACTGACGCACACAGACAGATACCTTCATGCTTCTTCCCATCACTACCCTCCGCAAAAATTTGGTATTATTTCAACCCTAGCACATTGAGCCAGATCTTTACTTACAGATGAAACAGAAATTGAAAATGAACTCCATTTTCTTAAAAGGACTTTTGTCAACAATGGTTTCTCTCTTGAAAAGATTGATAAATTTTTCTCTTTCCATCACTCTACTGCTACTGAAGATTCTCCCCCCCCCCCCCCCGAGCTTTTATTTCATTGCCATACATCAGCTCTCTCCCCCCCAAAACCAGCAAAAATTCTTAAGAAATTCAACATTAGAACTTGCTTCACTACGTTTCCAAAACTTCGCTCCATACTAAGTAAACCTAAAGTGAAACATCTCCCTACTCAGTATCCAGGAGTCTACAAGATTTTGTGTGATTGTGGAAAGCCATATTATGGCCACACAGCTAAATCCATCCTTTTGCGTATGGAAGAACACCTGAGAGACATTTCCTACAATAGGACCAGAGCCAGCGCTCTCTCTAGCCACATTCTCCTCTCTATTAACTCAGATGAAGGCTGCCAACACCTCGTAGACTGGCCAAAAACTTCTAATATCCATGTGTGTTATGATGAACTCGAAAGAAAGATCATTGAATCCAGAGAAATTTCACTAGATTCATCACATATTAACAAGCCTTAGTTTCAATCTCTCTGATGCACACATTGCCACTGTTCAGTATTGACGAACTCGTGGCAGCTCACGCACATAGTCAACTTTAATTGGAACTCAAGCTCGCATTCCTGTTTTTAAATGCACTATTGTCTTTTATACTAGATCTGTTGATATAATTTTATCATGTCTCTGTCATTTTTTGTATAATTCTTTGCCTGTGATACCTGAAGAAGTTGAATCATTCAACGAAACTAGTTGTATCTTAATATTAAATCTTGTTGTTTTTTCATTCTTGGTATATAGTCATTTAAACTAATTTTTTATAATATTTCTACTAAGTAAAGATGAACAATAATATATATGTATATATATATACACAGGGTGATTCAGAACTCTTGGGCCAAACTTTAAGGGGTGATAGAACACACCTAAACAAGCAATTTTCGATTGGGGATTTATGAAGGGGAAGTGGAACAGCTGAATGCCGTCTTCAGATTTTTGAGGTCTCATTTAGATTTAGAGGGCTAGCATTTTGCAAGTTTGTGAGTGCGTCAAAGCTTCATGGGATGCTGTGAAAACTGAGACAGTGGTTAAATCATTTAAGAAGTGTGGCATTAGTAATGCACTGGATGGTATAGAGGATAATTTGTTGTATGAGGATGCAGATTCTGATTTAGAAGCGGTTTCAAGTGTCTCTTCATTTAGCTCTGGAGATGAATTTCGGAGTTTTCATGAAGAAGATTAAAAGATGGGACTCTTTATTAGTTAGATTAGGTATTTGTTGAAAGTAGACCAACTTATTACTTTATATTTGAAATACTGTAAATTCATTATAATATTCAGTGATAAAGTTTTTTTCCTAAAAATGTGTACAAAAAAAGGGGGTGCATCTTACATGCCGGCAAATACGATAAATATAAGTAGAAACTAATAAAAATTAACGTATTTTTTTCAGAAACCTTGATTTCTTGCAACCTTTTTATGGAACCCATACCACATGTATAACAAAAATTTTTGTTGAAATTAATTATCAAAGATACTAACTAAAAGACAAAAAATAATTATTTGGATATTCCATAGAAATGCTGGCTAGCAATTTTTTAAACAGAGCTAAAAATGATCAGGACACAGGGTTCTTTAAGTCCTGGTAGGTCTAGGACTCAAAGTTTTAAAGATCCAGCGAGAAAAAACCGTGAGAGGGTAAACATTGTAGGTTTGCTATCCAAATATGATAGTACTGAGTTAAGAAGAAGGGCGATGATAGCAAATGGTTTCACGCACAGGTTGTGTAGAAGAAATGGATACGAGTTTTGAGATGCATGGAGCGAATCTGTGTAGATAATGATGTAGTTGTGGTTCGTTGTAGTTGGTGGATTGAGTGGTGGAGATGAAGAGTTGTAGAACAGGTGCCCTCCATCGATGAGCTTTTGGATTCCTTGGAGATGTCACGTAATAATAATGAAAATTGTAGGGGTGCTTAAGACTCAAAGCTGTATAACTGAGAGGAGACCTCCACATAGCCTTTAAGGAATGCGGAGAACCGACCAGGGCTTCTGACTGAAAGTCCAATCCTCACCTTCTCGTGGTGCACCCTATTAGGTATCTACCTGGATACTGAACGAACGAGGATGGGCTGGCAATTTGGGATTATTTAGCTGACCAAATTGTATTCTTATGGGCTTAAACCAATATAGAAAATGATGGTACAACATGACAAAATTTCATGCAGGCTGGGACATTGCTCGGTTAAACAAGGCCTCCTTTATTTTCGCCAGGGAACCATGGTGAACACGAAAAGTCAGCTACTGGAACAAATCTGAAAGCACACCCCAACTCAACATCACCAGAGTTAAAGTTCGGTACTATTAACATAAGAAGCCTGAATGGCAAAGAAATTGAGCTAGCTGAAGAATTAGATAAGTACCAGATCAACATAATAGGGGTGACTGAAACAAAAAAGACAAAAACTGGTGAGATCTTTCTGAACAATAAATACAAAATGTTATATTCACACAATGACAATCAAGGATAAGAAGGAGTAGCCATAGTATTCAACACTAAATACGAGGCTAATCTTCTTGAATGGCAGTCAGTCTCAAGTAGAGTAATGTGGGCAAATATGAGAATGGGGAACTGGACAATGAGACTTATTTGTGCCTATGGTCCCACAGAAGGTTCTACTATGGTAAAGGTGATGAATTTTTGGAGGCTTTAGAAAAAGCAACTGACACAATGAAAATGGAAAAGTTGGGCTCTTGTTGGGGATCTAAATAGCAGAATAGGAAATGATTGTGAGACATACAAAAATATTTTGAGAAAATTTGGAGAAAAGAGCAAAGCTAATAATAATGGCAATTACCTGTTGGATTTCTGCTCAGGACATGGACTGGTTATTACTAACACCATTTTCCAACATAAAAATGTGCACAAATTCACATGGAGAGAAGAGGCAAGGAATAAGAAAAGTCTCATTGACTATGTGATTGTTGATAGTGATGTTTTCTCCCTGATGCAGGACACCAGAGTGTACAGAGGATTTGAAATTGGAAGCAATCACTATTTAGTCTTGAGCAGGATGAAATTGAATTTCATATTGAAAACAAAAACATGTAAGAAAGTTTTAAAGCGAATAACAGGTGAGCAGCTCTCACATGTGAACTGTAGACTAAAATACACAAATATTATTGAAAAAAAAAATGAAAGAGCTTGAGAACAGGAACCAAACCTTGGAGATCCATTGGCAAGCCTTAAAGAAAGCCCTGATTGATTCAGCCAGAGAGGCGTGTGGTGAGGTTGTCTGCAAGGATTGAAAAATCAGAACTCCACAGTGGACACAGGATGTTAAAGAAGAAAGCATATCAAACGTTCCTGGCAAATAAGTCAGCTTTTGCTCTTAGAGAATACAGACACAAATGTAAGAAAGCGAAACACTGTAAAACTAGCTAAACAAGTCATGAGAGGACTTTGGCAAGAACATAGAAAATAAATATCAAGAAGGTGTTAAGATATTCTGGTGATTGTAGAAGAAGCTTAGAAATGGAGTAAAGAGTGCTGTAAAAGGAGTTAGAGATGATAAAGGTAACATGAAAACAGGAGAAAAAGATATCCTTGAAGTATGGAGTAATTATTGAAAAACTGCTAAATGAAACAAGCAGTGATCACAGCACAGTGGTAAAAAATACTGCCCAGGCATGCAGTCAGGAATACATATCCATACTTGAAGTAGAAAAAGCCATCAAAGGCTTGAAATGTGGAAAGGCAGCAGGAGTAGATGATATTCGACCAGAAATGCTGAAGTATGGTGGTATAAAAGTCTTACAGCGGCTGCATTGCATAGTTCAGAAAGCCCGGACAGAGGGATGAATTCCCAATGATTGGAGTAGAGCTCTAATAGTACTCATATATAAAAAGGGAAATAAAACTGAATGTGAGAATTACAGAGGTATTTCTCTACTGAGTGTTCCTGGCAAGATCTATGCAAGTATACTTGAGAAACGGTTGAGAAGTATTGCGGAAGAACAAGTTGGATTCAGGCCAAATAGAGGCTGTCAGGATCAGATCTTCACTTTATGACAAGTAGTTGAGAAAGCATGGGAATATAACAAAGTTCTGTATTTAAGTTTTGTCGATCTGGAAAAGGTATGACAAGGTGCCAAGAGAGAAGCTATTCAATACGCTACAGTTATATAGTGTCAATGGGGCATTATATCAAGCAATAAATAAAAAAAATAAATAAATTTTAGCCTATTTTTTCTACCCACTACTGGGTGAAGGCCTCTCACATTGTGGGAGGTTTTGGGTCTACTGCTCCCATGTTGATCCAGTCCATATCAAGCAATACTTAGTCTTTATATGATTTGTGAGTCAGCAGTTAGAATTGAAGGAAGTACAGGAAGATGGTTTAATGTTAAATCTGGTGTGAGACAAGGATGTACATTATCCCCTCTGTTATTGATTATCTATATGGATCACATTGTGAAGGAAAGTGGTATTAAACATGATATCAGAATTGGAGTTGCTTTATGCGGACGAGGTTATACTTCTAAATAAATCCGCTACAAGTTTGCAAGATTCCCTGACTAAATTGAATAACTGTTGTAATAGATATGGTATGAAGGTCAGCATTAAAAAGACAAAGACAATGAAAATAAGTAGAATTGTTGAAAATGTCAACTGTGTTGTGAATGGGGAACTTGTGGAACAGTAAAACATTTCAGCTACTTAGGCATGATTTTTACTGAAGATGGTAAATTAAATATGGAAATAGACAACAGAATCAACAAAGCTGGTATGGTAGGAGGTCAATTGAATAAATTCATATGGAATAAGAGAGAAATTAGTTGGAACACTAAATTAGCTGTATACAAGACAGTGTTCAAACCAGTTTTAACTTATGGAGATGAGAGCTGGGTCAGAAGTAAAACACTTGACCAAAGACTAGAGACTGCAGATATGAGAGTCCTGAGAAAGATTAGAGACATGAAAAGATGGCACCAATGGCAATATCATAATAACAACAAGGAAATTAGGAAAGAACTTGACATTGTCAGCATCCAGGAATGCGTTAGCAGAGCTAATCTCAGGTGGTATGGTCACTTAAACAGAATGGGTGAGGAAAGATTAACAAAACAAGTGTTCTCTGCCAGGTTGGCAAGAAAACGACCCAGAGGAAGACCAAGATATAGTTGGATTGATACGGTACAAAGTGCCTTAAACGATAGAAATATAAGATCTGTTAATGTTGGAGTTTTGACAAGTAACAGACTGATTTGGAGGAAAATTGTAGATAGGAAGTTAGTAATGATGTAAATTTTTCATTAATACTATCATATTCTGTACACCTCTTGAGGGTACATGTCAGAAATTTGATGATGATGAAAATTCTAAAAAATTTCATTTAAAAATAACTTAACACTTTGGTTTGATTCCATTGAATCCTGTGTTTTTGTGGATAATACACTGTTTGCTAAACCAGATTTATTGGATTCTTTAAGTGAAATATATTCTTGATGTTCATGGCAAATTTGTGCAAAACAACCAGTCTGTTCATAATAACATAAGCTGTTATACTGGGGAATTCTGTAAACTCCAGATTAAGAAAGCAGAAGATATCCCTGTTGTATTTGGTAACTTCTAACGTTTACTAGTAAAGAAGAAGAATGGAATAACACAGCCAAATAAATTAAAACGGCGTGTAACATCATAAGCATGGGACGTGGTGTATCAGTCATTGTTTATTGAGCGTGTTATATAGTTTTTGGCGAAATTTGCCAAATGACAGAAACTTTATTTGCTGAGTATGAAGAAATCATGTAAAGGGTATCAAATTATTCAACAGATAACATATTAGATAATTTGATCATAATTATGACTGATAAAAAACTGTTTCTTTCCTTCTCGGATCTGATTAATTGGTAACAAAAAACTTGTATGCATATAAATGAGATGTGCTGTAGTGAATGGAAAACTTTAACTTAAATTAAGGGGATATTAAATCCTGCATAGTTTTAAAACCGAATAAGAAACTCAAAGATCAGAATCAGAGAGTTTCTTGCCGAATATGGTAAACTATAAAGTATCTATCGGTGACACTAGCGTTAGCCAATGCAAGTGATCCTAGTACATAGTACAATACCGGGCAGCTCGTTGCAAAGGTGGTAAAGTTCTGATCGCTATTCTTAGGTATTTTCCATAATGTAAAAACACATTTCCTAGGAAATGTATGCTGTTATTACATTATGGAGGGAGGTCACTACCCAGACCGGTTTCAGCCTTTTTTGAGGCTTCATCAGTGAGTAGCTAGACCTAATACCGAAGTGTATAGTGAAAAGAACTTATGTACTCTGCAAACGAGTTTCCTAAACAGGTGCAACCATTAAGTACTTAAGAATAAAGAGCTAATAAGCTTCATTTCCTAGGAAATGTGTTTTTACATTATGGAAAATACCTAAGAATAGCGATCAGAACTTTACCACCTTTGCAACAAGCTGCCAGGTATTGTACTACGTACTAGGATCACTTGCCCTTCCACTTACTTGCTGCATAACGAAAGAACTCTTTGGGATTTCCTTCAGCCTGCTCGACTAGATTTCTCTCATAATTTGATTTTGCATTCCTTGCCTTAGCCTTGTACTGCTCATGAGTTTGCTTGTCACCTTTCTCTTTATATACGCTCCACAACATTTTCTTCTTCTGCAGCTCAAGCTTAATGATATTACTCATCCATGGATGAGCTACATGGATGATATTACTCATTCATGTAACTCCGACCTGATTAACCCTCCTTACTGTAGATATAATTTCATATTGCTTCCTCTAGATCTCCCAAGTCAAAAGCACAAGGTCACTTTCATCAAATGGAGGCAATGTGGTCACATTGGTTATGGATAGCTATTCTGATGTTATGACCAGATACAATACTCTCTCACACCCGTAATCCCCTCCATCACACTGCCTCAAGTAATTATCTCTCAGTAGGCATATAAATTCCATTTCCTTTCTGCCATAATCATATGGCAGAAAGGAAATGGAATTTATATGTAATTCCTTCCAGTCTCATCTCCATATTTGAAGTCCCCTATAATAATCACTCGACCTATACTCGTATAATTTGACAATTCATGTCTTCCAGATCATCTGTGAAACTCCATGGCCTATAGCAACAACCAACTGTATATTTTGTCTTACTGGCCTTAATCTCACACCAAACTGCTTCAAATGAACAGCCACCCTCCTGTCTACCACCTATTCTTTTTGGCTGCAATTCATCTGCTATCACCAACAATACTCCTCTCCCCATCCTATTTTCTCTGTCTTCCCCGAATATATTAAACCCTTGACATTCCATCCCTGTAACTACATCATCTGCTCTTAGCCAAGTCTCACTAATACTTATAACTTTTGGCGAGGTTGTAAACCAATGCCCAAAACTCCTCCCTCTTGTTCCTGATACTTCTGGCATTATTATAGAAACTGCAGTCTTTTAATGCCCCTACCTACCTTTACTTCCTGAAATGACTACCCTAGTCAATATTTTTGCTTGAAAGACTAGATTCTGCACCTGGTCATTTTCACACTCACTTGCCTCATGAATGACTTCATGCAAACTTGCCTGCTTCCACCCTAATTCCTTAAGTTTTCCTGAATTTGTGCTTCAACATGCTCGTGAATAAAGCTCTCTCTAGAAACCTACCACCAAAACCCATTTAGATGCAGTCTTTCTGCATCTAAATGGTTTTCTTTTCCTTCATTGTCTTTCTTTCTGTCAAATACAGATCACAGATCCACAAATCCTACATCTTTCTTTCTGCACAACCTATGTATAGACTCATTAGCTAGCAACACCCTTCTCCTCAGTTCACCCTATCATAGCGTGGTAGGAGTCTTATAATCTTCACCTTCTTGCTCTTCACTTTAGCCTGTTCTAACAACTCCTTCACATCCTCCCTCATTTCTCGCCTCTCAAATCATTTGTGCTAACCAAGACAATCATTTTCTTTGACGTACCTTTTTGCATCTGGATGGCATGATTACTATCTTGAATTTTTGCATCAGGGAAACATGATTTTGTAACAATTTCTTTAAGTACTCCCCGATCATTGAGTCTCTATAAATAATTTTCTCCTTAACTTGTTTTTCTTTTTTGTTCGCTCGGTCTTTATTAGCACTTTGGAGTGCCTGCTTCTTTTTCTTCTCGACCCTAATAAGCTCTTGCTGCTTCTGCAATTTTTCAATTTTGCATTTTGTCCTGTGAAGGTTAACATTCAAGCACACTATTTCTTTTTTAATGTTCATTTTGTTATCCTCTATTTCTCAGCTGCACGTTTGACAATATCATTTTCCATCCTACCATTGGCACTGTAACATCCAATAACATTTGCTGCGTTCGTCATAAGCACTCACTTTTGAAACATTTAATATACACTCTCTCTCTCTCCAGTTTCAATTTCCTTCCACATATCCTCTACTTTTTTCAACGAATACATTTCACACACACTGCACAAAATCCCCCGACAATGTGGTCTTTGCCACCATCATTCTACCACTCATTGGTGCCATACCGACAAATCATATTAAAAAAAAAATACAAGTTTTACTTGCAAACTAAATAGTTCAATCACACACCCATTTAAAACAAAAACTACGATAAGTTAACCTAATGTTATCAACTAAAATATGAAAAAGTTACTTATCTTTCAGGAGCACTAAATCAACTCTACACACACACACACACACACACACACACACACACACACACACACACACACACACACACACACACACACACACAATATGACAATATCAGCACAGTTAAAACAGCAGATGATGCTATACAACTTAGTATTTTTTAGTGTTTTCTTTCTCATGGCCTCATCTTTGTCTACATCAATCAACAATACCACCACCTCACCAAGAAACTTGTAGTCTCTTGTAAGACTGGTCCATGCTATATTAATGCAAGCAAAAGCCAAGCATTTTCATTCTTTTTGCCATCCTCGCTGGAAAAACTTGCAACACCTGAATGTGCAGGGACCATTTTTAAGAATCAGAAGTGCTTAACTGGTCATCTGAAATTTTTAACACTTCTTTCTGAAGCCTCCTGATTTTGGGAACAAAATGCTTATGAAACTAATCCTTTGTAATCCCTTGTGTTAACCTGGCCTTTTGCAAGTTGTGGTAGATAACAGGTATATTACATGCATGTTGTCTTTTAATGCCCTTGGTTTTCTTAGTCAGGCCCACCATAATAAGTGAAGTCAATGGATCCATCTGCATATGAACCAAAAAAAAAAAAAAAAGTGCAGACAATTACAATTTTGTCTTTGTAATTTCTCTCTTAAAGCAGGATGAATAACAATGTATAAGCTTGAAAACAAGACTACACATAAGGATATAATGTTATAGTCAGACTCCACCCAGCCTAAATAGCCAATAGTATATTGCCAGCACAGCAGCTGTAACTAAGACTTGAATTGGTGACGCATGTGAAAGAGTGCATGCGCGCACACACACACATCGTCCTTTGAATGTTGTTTTACTATTCTTAATATACTCTGAAGCTGCCTTTTATAACAAGTAGCAAAATGTAAGAAACAACAAATCCTTTTTACATGTATTAAATCATTATTCAAATGTTTAGTTACCATGGCATTATGTGGATGTCCCACTTTTGGCCTTATCAAAATAAGTTTTGGATTAGTTGAGAATATGTCTGTTGCTTCAGTACAGTCAGAAAAGGAATCTAACAATTTCAATAAAAATTATATCTCAACTCTTTTACATAAGTATTCAGACTTATGTGTTAATTATTCATATTCCTGTGATGAATCTTCAGACTCTGTGGGAGTCTCCATACAATAATAACAATAATTTTCTATTATTTAACAAAGTCACCTTCACACTGAAACAAATCAAATCAAACAAATCTGAAAACAAACCCCAACTCAACATCACCAGAGTTAAAGATCGGTACTATCAACGTAAGAAGCCTGAATGGCAAAGAAATGGAGCTAGCTGAGGAATTAGATAAGTACCAGATCGACATAATAGGGGTGACTGAAACAAAAAAGACCAAAACTGGTGAGATCTTTCTGAGCAATAAATACAAAATGTTATATTCAGGCAATGACAATCAAGGAAAAGAAGGAGTAGCCATAGTATTCAACACAAAATACGAGGCTAATCTTCTTGAATGGCAGTCAGTCTCAAGTAGAGTAATGTGGGCAAATATGAGAATGGGGAACTGGACAATGAGACTTATTTGTGCCTATGGTCCCAGAGAAGGTTCTACTAAGGTAGAAGTGGAGGAATTTTTTGAGGCTTTAGAAAAAGCAACTGACACAATGAAAAAGGAAAAGTTGGTCCTTGTTGGGGATCTAAATAGTAGAGTAGGAAATGATTGTGAGACATACAAAAATATTTTGGGAAAATTTGGAGAAAAGAGCAAAGCTAATAATCATGGCAAATATCTGTTGGATTTCTGCTCTGGACATGGACTGGTTATTACTAACACCATGTTCCAACATAAAAATGTGCACAAATTCACATGGAGAGAAGAGGCTAGGAATAAGAAAAGTCTCATTGACTATGTTTTCTCCCTGGTGCAGGACACCAGAGTGTACAGAGGATTTGAAATTGGAAGTGATCACTATTTAGTCTTGAGCAGGATAAAATTGAATTTCATATTGAAAAGAATAACATGTAAGAAAGTTTTAAAGCGAATAAAAGTTGAGCAGCTCTCAGATGTGAACTGTAGACTAAAATACAGAAATAGTATTGAAAAGAAAATGAAAGAGTTTGAGAACAGGAATCAAACCTTGGAGATTCAGTGGCAAACTCTGAAGGAAACATTGATTGATTCTGCCAGAGAGGCATGTGGTGAGGTTGTGTGCAAGGATAAAAAAATCAGAACTCCCTGGTGGACACAGGAAGTTAAAGAGGCAGTGAAGGAAAAGAAGAAAGCATATCAAAAGTTCCTGGCAAATAAGTCAGCTTTTACTCTTACAGAATACAGAGACAAATGTAAGAAAGCTAAACAGTGTGTAAAACTAGCTAAACAAAAGTCATGGGAGGACTTTGGCAAGAATATAGAAAATAAATTTCAAGAAGGTGGCAAAATATTCTGGAGGTTGTTGAAGAAGCTTAGGAATGGAGGAAAGAGTGCTGTAAAAGGAATTAGAGATGATAAAGGTGAAATGAAAACAGGAGAAAAAGATATCCTTGAAGTATGGAGTAATTACTTTGAAAAACTGCTAAATGAAACAAGCAGTGATGACAGCACAATGATAAAAAACACTGACCAGGCATGCAGTCAGGAATACATATCCATACTTGAAGTAGAAAAAGCCATTAAAGGCTTGAAATGTGGAAAGGCAGCAGGAGTAGATGATATTCGACCAGAAATGCTGAAGTATGGTGGTATAAGAGTCTTGCAGTGGCTGCACTGCATAGTTCAGAAAGCCTGGACAGAGGGACGAATTCCCAATGATTGGAGTAGAGCTCTCATAGTACCCATATATAAAAAGGGAAATAAAACTGAATGTGAGAATTACAGAGGTATTTCCCTACTGAGTGTTCCTGGCAAGATCTATACAAGTATACTTGAGAAACGGTTGAGAAGAATTGTGGAAGAAAAGCTTGGTGAAGAACAAGCTGGATTCAGGCCAAATAGAGGCTGTCAGGATCAGATCTTCACTTTACGATAAATAGTCGAGAAAGCATGGGAATATAACAAAGATCTGTATTTAAGTTTTGTCGATTTGGAAAAGGCATATGACAAGGTGCCAAGAGAGAAGCTATTCAATACGCTGCAGTTATATGGTGTCAATGGGGCATTATATCAAGCAATACTTAGTCTTTATTTGAGTTGCGAGTCAGCAGTTAGATTTGAAGGATATACAGGAAGATGGTTTAATGTTAAATCTGGTGTGAGACAAGGATGTACATTATCCCCTCTGTTATTCATTATCTATATGGATCACATTATGAAGGAATGTGGTATTAAACCTGATATCAAAATTGGAGATGTTAATGTCAGCTCTTTGCTTTATGCGGATGATGTTATACTTCTAAATAAATCCGATACACGTCTGCAAGATTCTCTGACTAAATTGAATAGCTGTTGTAATAGATATGGTATGAAGGTCAGCAATAAAAAGACAAAGACAATGAAAATAGGCAGAATCATTGAAAATGTCAACTGTGTTGTGAATGGAGAACCTGTGGAACAAGTAAAACATTTCAGCTACTTAGGCACAATTTTTACTGAAGATGGCAAACTAAATATAGAAATAGACAACAGAATCAGCAAAGCTGGTATCGTGGGAAGTCAATTGAATAAATTCATATGGAATAAGAAAGAAATTAGTCGGAACACTAAATTAGCTGTATACAAGACTGTGTTCAAACCAATTTTAACTTATGGATCTGAGAGCTGGGTCAGAAGTAAAACACTTGACCAAAGACTAGAGACCGCAGATATGAGAGTCCTGAGAAAGATTAGAGGCGTGAACAGATGGCATCAATGGCAATATCATATTAAAAATGAGGATATTAGGAAAGAACTTGACATTGTCAGCATCCAGGAATGCGTTAGCAGAGCTAATCTCAGATGGTATGGTCACTTAAATAGAATGGGAGAGGAAAGATTAGCAAAACAAGTGTTCTCTTCCAGGTTGGCAGGAAAACGATCCAGAGGAAGACCAAGATATAGGTGGATTGATACGGTACAAAGTGCCTTAGACGATAGAAATATAAGATCTGATAATGTTGGAGTCTTAACAAGTAACAGACTGATTTGGAGGAAAATTGTAGATAGGAAGTTAGTAATGATGTAATTTTTTCATGTAGTACTGTCATATCCTGTACACCCCTTGAGGGTACATGGCAGGAATTTGATGATGATGATGATGATGACCTTCACACTGTTTTCTGTTAGGAATAAATACAACCTCTAGTTGCTAAAAAAACATATCAACAGTTCCTTCTAAATTCCACAACACTATGTACCACTATATTCAAATTTTTATGTTCTTTCCAAATCTTCTCATGCCTTTTGTTAAACTACTTTTACACATAATTTAGCTTTCGTGTATTGTTCTCTATATTCCCATGCTGACTTACTAGCCAGGAACTTCCCAGAATTGTTTCTTTAATTTCCTATCTTCAGAGGTTCTTATCTTTTTTCTCCTTGCAGAAAATTTAATGCTTCTGTGGCTGAATCAATGTTTTTTTTTTTTTTTGTCACTCAGTGTCTAAGGTATGTTTCTCTTTTCAAACTGTTTCATTTTTATAATTTTTTTTTTCTCCCAATAATATATATTTGAATCTATAGTTTACATGTTGGAATCATTTAACTTTAATTGTTTTCAAAATTTTATTATGCATTCTCTTTCTCTCCCTCAAGTGTAATACTCATTTTATCCTGCCCAACACTAAACAGCTTCTTATTTCAAACCCCCCTCTGAAGACATCACTATGAACGGTAACAATCTATGAGATTTTTCTTGTTTTGTGTGTTGTTTCTCTGCATGAATTTATGCATGGTGAGAGTAATGACTAGTCTGTATCCTTAGAAGAAATCTATCACATATTCTTATTAATTATGACTATGTCCATGTTTCAAAAAGATAGCTTTGGATTTGATTTCCTAATCTGCCATCTAGGTCTCCAATAAAAACCAAGTTTGTCTTATTTAATGAAAGAAAGTTTTATGACTGAAAACTATACATCAAAAACAGGAATTTATTAGTCATTAGTCAAATAAATAAATTACATCTCTAGTTTCACTACCTAAAAAGAGAACTGGTGGCTTCTTTGGGGCTAGACACATCAAAACAAATATAAATAAAAAGGTCGTGAAGTAGATTAAACACTGAAAAACCTTTACAATGCTAGACAGTAAATGTAGAAACATGCGGCATGCATTAGCTATCTAAAATTAGGTAATAGAAGGTGATTGTTGGCAAAATTGAAATCTCTAATGTGGAAAGTTTTAATGAAAGATTTCCATATATTACTTAGTGTCAGGCCTTGGTTTTTATTGTATGTAAACAGAGCAATTTAATATTAGAATAGAACTAATAATCAGTTCTTCCAGTTTATATAGAATTTTGTCTTCTAACATCTAGAATTCATGTGAAAGAGGGAAAAAAAAAAAAAAAAAAAAAAACCTTCAACTAATGTTATTAACCACTTTTTTTTCTTTTTTTTTAATCTCTCAAGCCAAATACTATACTCTACACTAGAACTTGAAATGATACTGGACTTTTCAACAGGACACTAACCATTATCATTATTCATACACATCTTCTCTATCTGCAACATACCGCACAATAGCTTTGGGAGTGATAAGATTTTCTGCATGCGAATCTGGAATTTCAAACCCTGTTAAAAAAAAAAAATCAATTTTTATTTTATTTAGTATTTATTTATTTTCCCCATTTCAATTTAACACTATTTTGATTCCATTATTAAGTTCAGTACTAAACAAAACCTGAAAGTTAGTTGATAATTATCTTTATGGCAACAAGGTGATCATCTTTCCCTTCATGAATATTCAAGTAGGTATACTGGTCACATTCTCTTTAAAACAAATCAAAATCAATGATTTTAAATACTTAATTTTAATCATTACAGATTGGTTATGGGTTTCAGCTCCTTTCATATTAAGCTTAGCTATTTGTATTACTATTTTTTGCTGATGTCATGTAAAACATATCTAACACAAATTCTGCCTTTTTTTTCTTTCTTGGTAGCATTTTCAAAACATATACCACTGGTGATGGAACCTTTCTTCTAAAAAACATATTAATAATTAAACAAAATTTCTGACCATAGCCAAGTTAATGATTATAAAATAGAGAACAAAATAAAACTGCCTGTATAACTTTTATCATCCATTGATTGGGTAGCTGAGAAATCACATGAGAAGAATGAAACTGAATTTATTGAGTTACAAGACAACTTCTTCAAGCAGCACATAACAGAAGGAACTGTCACATGCTGATATAATCACTATAGTGATTATAGTGTCAGTTAAAGATGTAAATATTCTGCCTCCATTTGGTGAAAGTGATCATGTGGTACTCATTTGGTCAAGTTTATGAATGTTCATTCAGAAAAGGTTACATACTAAACTACAGAGCAAGAAATTATGACCACCTGAGGAGTATGGTGTGTTCTGTGCCATGGTATCAGTTGTTGGATGGGAAGGATATTGACAGACCAAATTAACTTAAAAATCTGCTATTGGCTGTTGCCAAATAGAGAAATTGTATGACTATAATATAGATCTCTATTTAATTTTGAAAAGAATATGATAAAATACCAAGCAAAAAAAACTGTACAAAACACTAACAAAACACTCTGCATGGCCATAAATGGAATCATATATAGAGCTGTATATGGTATGTAGAATCATATATCACACATATACACAGCTTATACAGGGTGTTCGGGATAAATTTGACAGTTTCGTAAGGAAAAAGAAAATCTTCTTTGTATCTATTAAATTTAATGAATTGACAAAAAAACATTACAGGCAGAGTTAATTACAATACTATCAACAAGATTTACTCAAAATAACCACCATTAGCATCGATCACAGCTTCAATTCTGCTTCGGAACCTCGAACAAGCTGATGCTACAGTCTCCCTGGGAAGGGCCGCAAAAACTGTTTTAATTTTATCCATTAACTGGGCTTTTGTATTACTGGAAGTGCGATTGGTGTCTTTTTCAACTGCGCCCCATACAAAATAATCCATGGGGTTAAGGTCTGGGGAGTTTGGAGGCCAAACATTTGGACTGGTGAAGTCGTAGAAATTTTCAGACAACCATTTTTGACTTTTCCCAGAGGTGTGGCAAGGGGCCGAATCCTGCTGCCATACATACGGCCTACCATTGGCTACCCTTGTTATCCAGGGCTTGACTACAGTTAGCAACTCCACGAACAAAGCCCGAATTCCAATGCCAGGGTTCTTCAACACCTGTTCCTGCAGATTTGCGAGGAATTCTGCTGTACGAACGCAATCAGATCGTCTGCTAGGGATCTTTCTTCTTGCTACATCCTCGTAGTCACCATTGCAAGTCTCTAGTTCATGCCTGATTGTTTTTACTGTATTCAGGGAGCATTGGGCAGCAGTCGTAATATCCTTATTTTGATGGCGGGCACGAATCATCATGATACAAGTTATTCTCTTCCATGATTCAGGTGGGTTCCAGCTATCCATCCTTTCTGACATCTTGTATATGAATGAAGAAGGGTCCAAACTTTTAAATGAAGAGAAGTGTGTGTTAATACATGTAACTTACGGAAAAATATAATTAATTATAAATATGTCAAATTTATCCCGAACACCCTGTACCTGAGTTGCAAAGTGTCAGTAAGATTGAAGGATGCACAGGAAGATGGCTTGATGTTAAATCAGATGTGGGTGAGGATTATATACTATCTCCAATATTATTATCAATCTATATAGAATGCATTATTAAGGAAAATGATGTTAATCCCAATATTCAAATTGTAGATGTAAAGCTTAATTCTTTACTGTATGCAGATGACTATTCCTCCCCTCTTAATTTTTTATTTATTTTTTTCTAAATACTAATCCCATAAATGCTAGATTGTTCAACCTATAGTGCATTATGTACAATAATTTTTTAATCTGCTTTAAGTCTTCAATGAATTTTAGTCAAATTAAGTACTACTGTGACCAAACTGGAATGAAAAATTGCCAATGAAAATACAAACTATGAAAATCACCAGTAAAACATCAACTACTTTGGCTTGGTTTGAATTAAAGCTATGAGGGCATCGTGTCTGTGAATTGCATGTCTTCCTCCAGTTTGCCTTTTGTGCCAAATGAAAAGCCAGGATTTATGAGAGGGGGAAACCATGCTACCTCCATGTGAGACCAGCTAACTCACCTTCACTTGGCCATTTATAAAACGTTTTCACATCACAGGTAGGATTTGAATCCAGGTTTCTCCAACTGAAGGGCAAATGTCACATCTTCACAACTGCGTAAGTTGCACTCTCAAGTGGCAAACTTACAGAATAGGAATACGATAGAGTTCAATTACTTGGGTATAATTTTTTTAATGAAGAAGACAAATTTATGAAAACTGAGCTGGTATAATGAGAATCAGTGGAATAAATTTATATGGAGCAAGAGAAATCAGGTTAGCAGTACAAAACATGGTGTTTAAATCAATTTTAACTGAAGACCACAGATATACGAGTTCTGAGGAAAATAAGAGAAATATTTCAGATACATAGATAGCTTCAAAGGCAAATGAGCATAATCAAAAATGTTTTGATTTACAGCTGAAGCAACTAAGGCTATGAGGCTAATGTATTATGCCTGTAAATTATGCACTCTTTTGGTTCATGTTTTGCAAGATGAAAAACCTGAGCAACTTGGAGGGGAACCCTACTTTCTTATGAGACTGGCTAACTCACCTTCAATTGAAAAGCCTTGATAAAGGTTATTTGCATCCTAGATGGGATTCGAATCCCGGTCTTTACAGAAAAAGGGCACCACCAAACACGTTGAACTACAGGGTTTGCTTCAATGGCAAAATCATATTAAAAATGAAGGTATATAATCAACTCGCATTACAGCAAACACCATTATAATAAACTTGATCACAATAAAAAAGTACCAAAGTCCCATCTGCACAATACTATAATAGAGAAAATTCACTATAGCAAACTATTCCTGGTCTCCATTAGTCTGATGAATGAGAGTCAGCTGTACCAGAAAAAGAACCTGACGTTATAAATATTTAAGTGTGGAAGCAGAGCAAATTAATCTAAAAAGGTATGATCACTTAAAAGAATGGAAGATGAAAGACCTACAGGGTGATTAAGATATAGGTAAGCTGACACAATTATGAATGCTTCTCTCCCACAGTCCACTTGAACAAACCATATAACTCCATATCCACAAACCCTCATAACCTACTCTTTGCTGATGGATCATATTTACCACAAGAAGTAAGTCTTTATATACCAATCCTAAGAGAAAAAGTGTGAAGTAATTGGCATAACATGCACAACATTAATATTTTTTAGTAGAAAGGTTGGAGGAAAAGGATAGGATTTCATCACATACCATGGCTGATTTTATATACCACTATACACTCACATGTCGAGATATGGGGCAAAATATCATCATCAATTTCCCAGTGAATACCCTGTGTTCACTGGGAAAAACGGGTGTTCAGGCTATTATGACAGCACTACATGATTAAGTTTACATTATTATTAATCTCCTCTCAACAACTGTCCTCTAGATTAGTCTATTACTTATCAGCAATCCAATATTGTCACATCTAACATTTCGTTCTCCTAAAGCACTTCTGAGTAAATCAATCCACTTAGACTTTCGTCTTCCTCTCAGTCTTTTCCTGCCGATTGGCATCAAACATCAGTTTTGCTAATCTTTCTTATCCTATTCTGTTTAAGTTATCACGCCACTTTAGATTAGCCATGCTCAAACATTCTTGAATGAAAACAACATCAAGTTCCTTCCTAATATGATTCTGCAACTGTTGCCATCTGTTCAGGCTCTTAATTTTTTTTTTTTAGAACTCTCATATACGTGGCAGCTAATCTTTGATCACGTTCTTTAATTCTAACCCAATCCTCAGATCCATAACTTAAAACTGGTTTGAAGACTGTCTTGTGTGCTACCAGTTTAGTGTTTTGGCAAATTTCTCTTTGATTCCATAAAAATTCATCCAGCTAGCTCTCAACCATACCATCATCATCATTAAATTTCTGATATGTACCCTTCAGGGTATATATCAGAAATTTATGATCAACTTTTGATCAACAATTTTTTTTCCAAATTAATCTGTTATTTGTCAATACACCAATATTATCAGTTATTTCTGTCTTAAGGACCTTTTTCTTGTAAACTTGGCAAAGAACGTTTGTTTTGCTAATCTTTCTTCTCTCATTCTATTTAAGTGACCACATCATCTGAGATTAGCTCTACAAACACATTCCTGAATGCTAACAATGGCGAGCGCTTTACTGATATCCTCATTTTTAATGTGATACTGCTACTAATGCCATCTATTCACTACTTAAATCTTTTTTTTCAGAATTCTCATATATCATCTGAAATCTACACTCTTTGAACAAGATTGGTTTGATAGTGTCTTGTAGATACAGCTAATTCAGAGTTTTGAGTGATTTTCTTTTTATTCCATATAAATTTATTTAGCTGACTTCCTACCTTACCTGTCAAATTTACTACCTCTGTTGTCTATTTCCATATTTAATTTACCATGTTCACTAAAAATTGTACTTAAATAGTTTAAATGTTTTACTTGTTTCTACAGATTCACCATTCAGGATACAGCTGATGCTTTCAATGTTTCTGCCTATTTTCATTGTCTTTGTCTTTTTGATGCTCATTTCCATACAGAATTTATTACAACAGTTACTCAATTTACTCAGAGAATCTTGCAGACATGTACTGAATTATTCAGAAGCACAACATCGTTTGCATAACGTAAAGCTAAGATTAGCACTGCCAATTTTGAAATCAGATTTAATACTACTTTCCTTCATGATGTGATCCATACACAATGAATAATACTGAATGAATAACAGAGGAGATAATGTGCATCCTTGTTGCACATCTTATTTAATATCCAAGTATCTTCCTGTAATCCTTCATTTCTAAATGCTGACTTAGAGCTTAAATAGAGACTATGCATTACTTGATACAATGGCCCATTTATATCATATAACTGGTGTTTTGAAGAGCTTTCCTCTTGGAACCTTATCACATGCCTCTTCCAGATCTACAAAACTTAAATACAAATCTCTGTTATATTCCCAAGATTTCTTAACAATTTGACTTAAAGTGAAAATCTGTTCCTGACAACCTCTATTTCGACTGAATCTAGCATGTTCTTCACTAGGCTTCCCTTCCACACTTTTTCTTAGCTGATTCTCAAGTATACAGAGAATCTGTTAATGTTCATTACCCACAATGAACAGCAAGATTTACTAAGGCAACTTGTTCACATTCTATAATAATGTTACTATTGAGTTAGACAAGGGGAATGGATACACCATGATACTTTTGGATTTTGCTAAGGCTTTTTAACAAAACACAGTGTGGAAAAGTGTTGCATAAATTGGAGAATATAGGTTTGAATTATAAAATATTAGTGTCGATAAGAGAATGGCTGACTGACAGATATCAAAAAGTGGGGGATGTGAGTCTGTAAGTTTTAAGTTTTTCCTGCCACCCGTCTCAGCGACGTCCTAAGGAAGAAAGTTAAAAGAAAGCTCTGCAAAGACTGTCATCAACCCATTTATTCAAGTTCCTCGAAACATCCAGCCGAAGCCAACGCTGCAATAAGAACAGAGTGTATCAAAGCACGTTGGACTGCTGAAGAAGAAAAGATCCTCACCACTCATGAGATTGAGTTGACGGCTTGAGGGATAAAGAAAATCAATTAGGCTTTATTTAAGGTGTTCCCATTAAGATCCTTGGATGCCATCAAGTGTCATAGATGGAAAGCCAGTTACAAAGCTTTACTTCAAGAATTAGCAGCCCATCTGCCACAGGTAATATCTCCGTATCTCCTGTCCTTGCTTCTCCATCTTCCAGCCACCATCCTGCTGTTGAAGAAGAGGCTTTGATTCTCAGACTGACATCATCTCTAGATGATCCTCCTCTTCCAGAATATAACCATCAAATTCTTAAATATCTCATCCAGACTCATCTTCTGGGAATGGATATCAAAGATCAGTTGAATGACTACCTCCACACTGAATTCTCTGAACACTTCATGCCTCGTCAACATCAGCCTACATCTCATTCTACAATGACTTTATCAAACAGAAAGCAGAGGAAGAGGGCCTATGCAGCTATGCAGGCCCTCTATAAAATGAATAGAGGGCAATGTGCCAAAACCACCCTTGATGGTGCTTCCCCTTCATCTCTAGCAGACTTACATGATGATTTTGTCAAATTCAGGAGTACAGTCTATTCTGCTCCACCTCCACACTTCCCTGATTATGATGACCAACCTATGACATTGAGGTCCATTCCTGCCCTTCAAAACTAGCCTGTCTCCAGAGATTAAAGCAGCTCTTCCATCCAATTTCTCTGCCTTCGGACTTGATGGCATTCCTGCGTCTAGACTTTGGAAGGTGCCGTTGAAGATTCTTCAAGACTTAGTGGACATTCTCCTTTCCAGTAAACCAATACCACCATACTTATGTGCTTCAAGAACTATCTTCATTCCGAAGAAAGAAACTTCAAGCTGTGCATCAGATTTTAGACCTATTACCATCTCCCCTGTGTTACTTAGACTCATAAAATATTAATTAAACGACTTCAGCAACATATACAGCATGATTATAGATGGATAGCTTTTGTCCCTTTCGATGGCTGTGCCAAGAATATATATCTTCTTTCTTCTCTTTGATTCCCAACGCCACCTTAAGCATCTATATATGGTCGCTGGACCTCCAAAAGGCCTTTGATAGCATCTCTCTTCCTGCTCTCTTTCGAGCGCTGTCTACTGCTGGATGTCCAGAACCTTTTCTTTCCTATGTTATGGAGCTATACTTGGGTAGCTCCATCACTATCACTACAGGGTCCTGTGCAACTTCTATTGCCGCAGAGTGCAGGGTGTTCGCCAGGATGATCCCCTATTTCCCCTTTTCTTTAACTGCATCATAGAGAGTTTCTTCATTCTCTTCCTAGCCATATAGGCTACTCTCTAGGCACTTCTTCCTTTAATGCTATGACCTTTGTGGACGATCTTTTTGGCTTAAACCACAAATAAAGTGATGGTATAACAAGACAGAATTTCATGCCAGCTGGGACATTGCCCAGTTAAACAAACCCCCATTTTTGCCAGGAAACCAGACTGAACAGCAAAAAGTCAGCTACTGAAACAAATCCTGAAACACTACCCAACTCAACATTCACCAGAGATCAAGATTGGTACTATCAACACAAGAAGCCTGAATGGCAAAGAAATGGAGCTAGTTGAGGAATTAAATAAGTACCAGATCAACATAATGGGGTGACTGAAACAAAAAAGAGAAAAACTGGTGAGAGCTTTCTGAGCAATAAATACAAAGTGTTATATTCAGGCAATGAAAATCAAAGAGAAGGAGCAGTAGCTATAGTATTCAACACTAAATGTGAGGCTAATAGTCTTGAATGGCACAATACCAAGTAGAGTAATGTGAGCAAATATCAGAATGGGGGAAATAAACAATGACACTTATTTGTGCCTATGGTCCCACAGAAGGTTCTACCAGTTAGAATTAGAGGATTTTTTGAGGGCTCAGAGAAACCAACTGACACAATGAAAAAAGAAAAGTTGTTCCTTGTTGGGGGACCTTAAATAGCAGCGTAGGAAATGATTGTCAGTCATACAGAAATATTTTGAGAAAATTTGGAGTAAAGAGCAAAGTTAATGATAATAATGGCAAATACCTGTTGGATTTCTGCTCAGCACCGGTTATTATTAACACAATGTTCCAACATAAAAATGTGTACAAATTCACATGAAGAGAAGAGGCAAGGAATAAGAAAAGTCTCATTGACAATGTTATTGTTGATAGTGATGTTTTCTCACTGGTGCAGGACACTAGAGTGTACGAAGGATTTGAAATCTGATGAAATCACCATTTAGTCTTGAGCAGGATAAAATTGAATTTCACACTGAAAACAAAAACATGTAAGAAAGTTTTAAAGCGAATAAAAGTTGAGCAGCTCTCAGATGAGAGGCATGTGGTTGTCTGCAAGGATAGAAAAATCAGAACTCTATGGTGGACACAAGAAGTTAAAGAAGAAATATACTGAAACTTCCTTGCAAATAAGTCAGCTTGTGATCTTAGAGAATACAGAGACAAATGTAAGAAAGTTAAACAGTGTGTAAAACTAGTTAACCAAAAGTCATGGGAAGACTTTAGCAAGAACACAGAAAATAAATATTAGGAAGGTGGCAAAATATTCTGGAAGCTGATAAAAAAGCTCAGAAATGGAGGAAAGAGTACTGTGAATCAGAGATGATAAAGGTGACATGAAAACTGGAGAAAAAAATATCCTTGATGTAAGGAATTACTTCGAAGAATTACTAAATGAAACAATCAGTGACAGCACAGTGGTAAAAAAAACACCCAACAGGCATGCAACCAGGAATACATATCCACACTTGAAGTAAAAAAAGCCATCAAATAAAAAAAAACTGAATGTGAGAATTACAGAGGTATTTTTCTACTGAATGTTCCTGGTAAGATTTATGCAAGTACAGGGTGTTCGGGATAAATTTGACAGTTTCGTAAGGAAAAAGAAAATCTTCTTTGTATCTATTAAATTTAATGAATTGACAAAAAAACATTACAGGCAGAGTTAATTACAATACTATCAACAAGATTTACTCAAAATAACCACCATTAGCATCGATCACAGCTTCAATTCTGCTTCGGAACCTCGAACAAGCTGATGCTACAGTCTCCCTGGGAAGGGCCGCAAAAACTGTTTTAATTTTATCCATTAACTGGGCTTTTGTATTACTGGAAGTGCGATTGGTGTCTTTTTCAACTGCGCCCCATACAAAATAATCCATGGGGTTAAGGTCTGGGGAGTTTGGAGGCCAAACATTTGGACTGGTGAAGTCGTAGAAATTTTCAGACAACCATTTTTGACTTTTCCCAGAGGTGTGGCAAGGGGCCGAATCCTGCTGCCATACATACGGCCTACCATTGGCTACCCTTGTTATCCAGGGCTTGACTACAGTTAGCAACTCCACGAACAAAGCCCGAATTCCAATGCCAGGGTTCTTCAACACCTGTTCCTGCAGATTTGCGAGGAATTCTGCTGTACGAACGCAATCAGATCGTCTGCTAGGGATCTTTCTTCTTGCTACATCCTCGTAGTCACCATTGTAAGTCTCTAGTTCATGCCTGATTGTTTTTACTGTATTCAGGGAGCATTGGGCAGCAGTCGTAATATCCTTATTTTGATGGCGGGCACGAATCATCATGATACAAGTTATTCTCTTCCATGATTCAGGTGGGTTCCAGCTATCCATCCTTTCTGACATCTTGTATATGAATGAAGAAGGGTCCAAACTTTTAAATGAAGAGAAGTGTGTGTTAATACATGTAACTTACGGAAAAATATAATTAATTATAAATATGTCAAATTTATCCCGAACACCCTGTATACTTGAGAAATGGTTGAAAAGGATTGTGGAAGGGAAGCTTGGTGAGGAACAAGCTGGATTCAGTCAAAATAGAGCCCATCAGGATCAGATTTTCATCATCATCAAGTCTTTCTGTGCCTACTGGCACATAAGACTGCAATGCTGGTTTTCCATCTGCCCATATCCTTCGCAGCTACTCTTGCTTCTGCCCAACTCACCCATCTTGCCTCCTTCATTTCGGATTCCATCATTCTTTTCGAAGTTAATTTTGGACAACCTCCAGGACGTCTTCCTTCTGGAGCCCAACTCAGTGCTACTTAGGGAATTCTGTTTATCCCAATGCGAAGAACATGTCTGGTCCATTTCCATCTTCTTAGTCAAATCGCCTCATCTATTGACTTGAAGAAGGTTTTCTTTAAAGTTCCTTGTTAATAATTGTATTTGGCCAGAAGATTTTTAGAATTCTTCTTAAACACTTGTTTTGGAAAATGTCCAATTTATTACTTTGTGCTTTGGTAAGTCCAAGTTTCAAAGCCATATAGCAGTATTGCTTGCACAATAGATTTATAGACATTGATTTTCACTTTTAACTGTAATATTTGATGCTTTCCATAATTTGTTTAGTGACTTGAAACAATTTTGTGCTTTAGCAATTCTTTGTAAAACATCTTCGTCAGTGCCGCCTTGTTTATTTATTACTGATCCAAGGTATGTAAAAGTATCAACATCTTCAATTGTTTCATTTTTTAACTTAATTTCTTTATTTGATTTTTCATTTATTCATATGACCTTGGTTTTCTTCTTGTTTATATGTAGACCCACAGTTTCTACACAGCGAGCAAAGACATCGGCTTTTAACTTGTCCTCCAAGTTAAATGAGGAACTCATTTAACTTGGAGGACAGGAGCACTATGTCATCAGCAAAATCAAGGTCTTCCAGTGTGGATGTAAAGTCCCAATGTATTCCTCTCTTTTGATGATTAATGGTTTTTCATAATCCAATCAATTAAAATTATAAATAATAGACCAGATGACACAACCCTGCCTAACTACAGTTTCAATGATAAAGAAGTCTGTAAGTTTTCCATCTACTTCTGTGCAAGACTTGCTGCCATCATACATATTCTTAATAATGTTGATAAATTTATAAGGTATTCCGTATTCTTCTAATATTTTCCAAAGTTTCTCTCTATTTACTGAGTCAAATGCTTTACTGAAATCGATGAAGTTTAGGTAAAGTGGGGCTTGAAATTCTATACATTGTTCGATCATATTTCTGATCATCATCATCATCAAATTTCTGCCATGTACCCTCAAGGGGTGTACAGGATATGATGAGTGAATATTTGTTGAATGGTTCTGCAACCAGTTCGAAAACCTGCCTGTTCTTCTCTTAGTAAATTTTCAATTTCCTTTTTTAATCTATTAATTAAAATTTTGGTAAAAACTGTTGCAGGAATTGACAGTAAACTTATTCCTCTCCATTTTTCACATTCGAAAAATTGCTAAATGAAATAAGCAGTGATAGCACAGTGCTAAAAAACACTCAACAGGCATACAGTCAGGAATACATATCCATACTTGAAGTAGAAAAAGCCATCAAAGGCTTGAAA
The DNA here is from genome assembly GCF_054136105.1 of Typopeltis vanoorti. Lineage (NCBI taxonomy): Eukaryota > Metazoa > Arthropoda > Arachnida > Uropygi > Thelyphonidae > Typopeltis > Typopeltis vanoorti. The sequence continues at coordinate 57,559,719 of NC_143569.1, read as the reverse complement.
TGTGGAAAGGCAGCAGGAGTAGATGATATTCAACCACAAATGCTGAAGTATGGTGGTATAAGTCTTATAGTGGCTGCACTGCATAGTTCAAAAAGCCTGGACAGAGGGATCATTTCTGATGATTGGAGCAGAGCTCAAATAGTACCCATATATAAAGAGGGAAATAAAACTGAATGTGAGAATTACAGAGGTATTTCCCTAATGAGTGTTCCTTGCAAGATCTATGCAAGTATACTTGAGAAACGGTTGAAAAGAATTGTGGAAGAAAAGCTTGGTGAAGAACAAGCTGGATTCAGGCCAAATAGAGGCTGTCAGGATCAGATATTCACTTTATGACAAATAGTTGAGAAAGCATGGGAATATAACAAAGATCTGTATTTAAGTTTTGTCGATCTGGAAAAGGCACATGACAAGGTGCCAAGAGAGAAGTTCAATACTACAATACTACAGTTATATGGTGTCAATGGAGCATTATATCAAGCAATACTTAGCCTTTATTTCAGTTGTAAGTCAGTTAGAATTGAAGGAAGTACAGGAAGATGGTTTAATGTTAAATCTGGTGTGAGACAAGGATGTACATTATCTCCTCTGTTATTCATTATCTATATGGATCACATTATGAAGGAAAGTAGTATTAAACATGATATCAGAATTGGAGATGTTTATGTCAGCTCTTTGCTTTATGCAGATGATGTTATACTTCTAAATAAATCCGCTACAAGTTTGCAAGATTCCCTGACTAAATTGAATAACTGTTGTAATAGATATGGTATGAAGGTCAGTAATAAAAAGACAAAGACAATGAAAATAGGTAGAATCGTTGAAAATGTCACCTGTGTTCTGAACGGAGAACCTGTGGAACAAGTAAAATATTTCAGCTACTTAGGCACGATTTTTACTGAAGATGGTAAATTAAATATGGAAATAGACTACAGAATTTACAAAGCTGGTATGGTAGGAAGTCAATTGAATAAATTCATATGGAATAAGAGAGAAATTAGTTGGAACACTAAATTTGCTGTATACAAGACAGCATTCAAACCAGTTTTAACTTATGGATCTGAGAGCTGGGTCAGAAGTAAAGCACTTGACCAAAGACTAGAGACCACAGATATGAGAGTCCTGAGAAAGATTATAGGCGTGAACAGATGACATCAATGGCAATATCATATTAAAAATGAGGATATTAGGAAAGAACTTGACATTGTCAGCATCCAGGAATGCATTAGCAGAGCTAATCTCAGGTGGTATGGTCACTTAAACAAAATGGGAGAAAAAAGATTAGCAAAACAAGTGTTCTCTGCCAAGTTGTCAGGAAGTAAAAAGTGCCTCAAAAGGCAGAAATATAAGATGTGACAATGTTGGAGTCTTGACAGATAACAGATTGATTTGGAGGAAAATTGTTGATAGGAAGTTAGTAATGATATAAGTTCTTCATGTGATACTATCATAATATCCTGTACACTCCTTAAGGGTACATGTCATGAATTTGATGATGATGGTATTTAGATCAGAATGGAAACAATCCAAGAAAGGAAGTGAAGAGTAAAAATGAAGTATGGTAGATGTGGAGAAGGACTTTTCAGCTGAGAAGTGAGTCAGTCAGTTTTGTATGGAAATGGCATGGAACACACATGATTTAAAGAAATACAGACTATACAAATTGGATTAACTGTCCTATAGTAGTATTAGTATGGTTCTTATAAGAAGCCAAGCACTTGGCTGTGAGAAGTCGCTGATCCTAGCACTGTGTAGAAAAATAAGTATCACATATATTAGTTTTACTGAAAAAAAAAAAAAAAAAAAAAAAAGTGAAATCTAAGTAACACATTTGCACTGATAACATTATTCTGAGAATATCATCATTGGGATAAAGAAGACTGCACTGTTTCCTGATAAGATATACCGTTACAGCTAATGAATGGAAGTTTCAAAATGAAAGTGTGGTGTACTCATTTGACCCATGATTGGACCATTCTTGTTTGCAGAAATCAAGGAACAGTTCAATGCACATACTGCAAAATTATGTGGTTCTTCAGATACACAAAGATATTTTTTCCAGTAAAAGTTTTCATGAATGAGCAGTTTCTAGATAAAGTTGATTACTTTTTCTTAGGTCAACAGACGTGATCCACATGGATATTGCCTCCACCCACTCTTAAAGTATACACAAATGCCAAACTGACGTGAAAAATGTGGGCTGAAGTGCAGTGGCAAATCAAACCAAGTGTGCTACAAAACACCTGGCAAGAAAACAATATTTGCCAGGAAACCACAGGGCACAGAGATCTAATGAACCATTAACATTTAATGAGTTTCTTTATTTTGAGATTAAAAATCTCATGATTCCACCTCTGTTTATGAAATATATTTTGTTACTGGTAATAACGTAGCTAGCATTAACAATTTTAATGGCCTATTATGGCTAAATTTGACTTCTTTGAAAAAACCTAATTTTATTGGTGAAAAGAAATTAATTCACTTTCTACTTCTGTGGTCAATGCTTAAGTCAACTGGCCAGTTTGTCTATTAATTAAACCTTAGTATTTTTTTAGCATTGTTTGCACTGACAAGACCTCAGTATCCATGTTTCCCACATAGGAAATCAGCTAATTCACCTTCCTCATGTTATATCTGAACATGTTTTTCCAACCAAAAGGTACCACTGCTACCAACTACACTATGGAGGTTCTTGATTTTATATATCATAAAAAATTAAATCCTGTGAATATGGTACATATTAATCATATATAAAATTACCAAATGCTACAAATTTAAATTATTACATCATATTAAACTGTGATTTTTAGCATTGGAAATGGATCAGCAAATCTTGGAACATATGAAGATGTTTTGGTACTGAATTCAGACAAGTAAGCTCTCTCGTTGCTACTTGAAGAGTTTTTTGGTTTAGTACACAAATAGCAACATCTGTAAGAATTCTTATCCATCATAATGCAAGTTTAACACGTTATTTGCAACAAATTACTGACCATTTTAAACCCATTTTAACAAACAATCTAGGGCCATATCCTTTTGTATATGTGCCAAGCAATCAGGTTGAAAAGTGCTTCTGGAGGATGCAGCATCACCATATCAAGACTGTTATAAGACATAAGATCAGCATTTTTTTCCATTTCATCCTAATGTTCAGATAATTTTTGATTATTAAATAGACCTCTAATTCCAAATATGCACATAAATAATGTCTCAGGCTGCAGCCTTCGCAGTTCAGCTCTACTAATTATGCTTTTTGTCTGATTAATGCATCTACTGAAACAATAAACTGTATATTTGTTGAGAGGAAATTTCTTTCTAGAGTACATTATATTAAGTAAGATCTTCAGTCCAATCATAGCAAGGAATTAACAGTGATGTGATAATAAGTGCACAGAATATGTTATTTCTCTCCATGTTCATCTGGCTTTTTTTTTTTTTTTTTTTTTTTTTTTTTTTTTAAGAATATATCAGAAAGTAGCAGCTATCCTGTCAATAGAATCAGTCAACATTCTCTCCAATGACAGCAACAGATTCAGATGAAAGAATAAAAAATTTCAATAGCAATGTGAATAATCATGGTACCACCATCATCATAAACTGCTTAGCAGAGCAATCTCCTTTATAAAGCAACCCATTCCACTCTCATTTACCACTCTCCAAACAAAAAATCTAGTCCTCACACCCCTACTGGCTACACCTTTATCAACTTCCAGGATTGACTCCTTGTTCTGGCCCTTCCAGCCAAGTGCTGAAACATTTCCCCTGCATCAATTCTATAAAACACTTTAAGCAACTTAAATGTTTCTATTACATCCCCTCTTTTTCTCATAGCAACCAACTTCTGCAGTCTACACACCTTCAATCTGTCCTCATAGGGAACATTCCACAGGCCACTCACCATCTTGCTCAGTTGCCTCTGAATCCTCTCCACCGCTTCCTCATCCCCAAGAAACCCAGGGGACCAGACTTAAGCACAGTAATCCAGATGTGGGCATATCAATGCCTTATAAAGAGGAATTACAACTTCCTTATTTCTACTTGTTAATGTGTTCTTCACTAGCCAAGTAATCTTATGGGCTAATTTAGCAACCTTAGCAATGTCTTCTAAACCTGAACTCTGTGTCTACAACCACTCCTAAATCTCTAGTTTCATCTATTTCTTGGACTAGTGCCACCAATGTGATACACATTAAACTGACACCCATTAACTTTTGCCCATACTGACAGCCTATTTAAATCTTCCTGCAAGCTCTGCACATTGCCTTGATTAACTATTACTCTATCTAATTTTGCATCATCAGCAAACAACTGAATATTTCTTTTCAAGTTATTTCCTATATTATTTATGTACAAATTAAACAGAATGGTCCCAGCACTGAACCTTGTAGCACACTACTAGTCACCTGTTTTTTCCTCGATTCTGCCCCTCCATATACCACTTTTTGATATCTGTCCAGCAGCCACCCTCTTATCCACTTAACCAGTGTTATATCCATCCAAATTTGTTTTAATTTGCGTAACAGTGTTCCCATGTGGTATTCTGTCAAAATCATTGTGGAGCCATTTCCTTTATCCAGCTCAGCTGTTGCCCTATTATATAAAGTTAGTAAATTACTAAGGCATGACTGACCTTCATGCAGTATCATATTTTTATCTCCTGTCTTGTCAGGTGTCTTCTCCCTCCAGAAGATTGGCTACCATGTGTCTCCACCATGTCCTATTTTGCACCTCTCTGCTGCATTCCTCATATGAGAGATAGGTCCAGTCTTCTATATTTTTCATCCACTCCAGTCTTTGTCTTCCTCTCCTTCTCTTTCCCTCAACAGTTCCTTCGAGAAGTGTCCTTTGTAGGCAGTTATGTCTTAGAATATTTCCAAAATAGTTGACTTTTCTCTTTTTAATTTCTTTCATCAGGCTCCTGTTTACGCCTACCATCTCTAGTACCTCTTCATTTGTCTTTATGTCTTTCCATGATATCCTCATAATTCTTTGCAGATCCGCATTTCAAAGGCCTCCAGTTTTTTCACACTCAGATTGGAGAGTGTCCATGTCTCTATTCTGTATAATAATATGGACCATATGTAGCATTTGTAGATTCTTAGTCTTGTTTTCAGATTTAATTCTCTAGATGTCAGTAGATTTTTCATACTGTTGAAAGCTGATCTTGCAATTTCAATCCTTTTTCTAATTTCATCTTCTGTCCTCCCATTCTCTGTGATCAAGTTTTGATCTTCTGTCCTGCCACTCTGTGATCAAGTGTCCAAGATATATGTACTGTATGTTTGCACCAGTTCTAATTTATTTCCTTTTATATTGATGCATATTTTTGATATTTCCTTTTCTCATGAAATTATCATGATTTTTGTCTTTTTAAAGTTGAAACTGAGGCCATGCTTGCTGTACTTGAGGGTTTCATCTATAAGAGCTTAAGATCATATTTGTTTTCAGCTAGAAGAACAGTGTCATCTGCATAATCATAAGTTATTAATATTTCTGCTCCCTACAGTGATTTCTTTGAGGTTACTAATTTTATTAAATATTTCTTCTGTGTACCGGTTAAAGAGAATTGGAGAAAAGACACAGCCTTGTCTCACACCTTTCTGAACTGAGAATTCTTCTGAGGTCTCTCTATTTATTCTCAAAGATGCAGTCTGTTCCCAGTAAAGATTAGTTATTAGCCTAATGTCTTTTCCATCCATGTATTTTTGAAAGGATTTCAATTAATTGTTCACGTTGAACATTGTTGAATGCCTTTTTGTAATCTATGAAGCAGAGGTACACATTTTTTTGTTTTTCTAGATATCTTTCTATGATGGTTCTGATGTTGAAAATACCTTCTCTTGTATCTACATTTTCCTTGAAGCCACTTTGTGTATCATTTATTTCTATGTTTATTTTTCTTTTATTTCTTTGAAGAATAACGTATAGGAGGACTTTTGATACTTGACTGATGAGGCTAATTGTCCTGAACTCTTTACATCTTGTAGCTTTTGTTTTTTTTTTGGGAATTGGAACGAAAATTGAGTGATCAATATCTTTGGGTAGAAATCCAGTCTCGTATATTTTATTGCATAATTTTGTTAGAAATTTCAGTCCTTCTTCATCGAGAGCCCTCAACCATTCTGCCAAGATATTATTACTATTCCTGCAGCTTTATGTGGTTTTAGTTTTCTGATAGCATTTTCAACTTCACAGAGTAAAATGGGTGGTCCTTCTAAATAAGTTTGTTCAGGAATATTATTTCTTTGTTGTTCGTATAATTTCCTTGTGTATTCAATCCGTTTTTCCATGATTTCTTTTTTATCCATTAGAATATGGTCTCTTGAGTCTTTAATGACACTTGCATAATTTACTGTATTTGTTCTACTTGTCATTTCTCTCATCTTTTCATGCATTTCTCTGCTTCTGTGTTTTCTATCAAGTTTTCTATATCTATACATTTATTCTTAATCCATTCCTCTTTGACTTTCCTGCATTCTTTTTTTATTTCTTTCTTCATGCTTTTATATTCAGGTTTGGTCTTTAACTTTTTTCTTTGTTCCATCAACTTTAGTATTTTTTCATTTATCCAAGGTTTATTCCTTTTCCTTTTTAATTGTGGGAGTGTATTTTTGGCTGCTTCGTTGATGCTATTCTTGAATGGTTGCCAGTTCATGTTAATTTAATCAATTGGTGTTCTATTTTCTGTGTGAGCTGTGGTGTCAGAGACTTGTTAAGGGATTTTGTGAATTCTTTTATAAAGCAGTCTTTAACTTCTTGGTTGTTAAGTGAGTCTAAATTATAGGTTTCTCTTATGAATGGTTGGCTTGGTATCTTAAGTTCTATTTTGATTTTTGCAATCACTGGGTTGTGGTCCGATCCTATGTCTGCTCCAAGATATGTTCTTGTTTGTGTTATTGCAGTTTGGAATCTTTTGCTTATTATTATATAGTCAATTTGATTTCTATAGATGTCCCCAGGGCTTTTCCATGTATATAGTCTTCTGGGAGGATGTTTAAACAGTGTGTTGGCAATTATTAGGTCATTGGTTTCACAGAATTGAATTAATCTTTAACCTCTTTCATTTCTGATTCCAATTCCTTGGTTTCCCATGCAAAATGAGATTTCTTCTGAACCCACTTTTGCATTTAGGTCGCCCATCATTATAATAATATCATCTGACTTAGCACTAGAGATTGCAGTTTGGATGTCTTCATAAAATTGTTCCAACTCTTCATCTGGGTGGTCGTGGGTTGGTGCATATGCTTGGATAATATACAGGTTGAATGGTTGTGCAGTTATTCTGCACAACCATTCAACCTGTATATTATCAACCTGTATATATTGGCCCATAAATGACAAATATCCATGTAGAGATTTTGCAATTCTGTTACTTAGGACAAGCACTACTCCTTTAAGGTGCAAGTCACTGCCAGAGTAGATTATAGTGTGATTTTTTTCTTCTTATTATGTCTGTCCATCTCACTTCACTAATACCTGCAATATCAGCCTTCATCACTTCTAATTCCTAGAGTAGGCTGTCTAATTTGCCCACCTCGTAGAGTGTTCTGACGTTCCATGTTACTATTTTCAAGAGATTGCTCCAAGTTTTCAGACAAGGGACATCTGAGAATATCCTCCCCAGAGGATTTGGGATATTATCTTCATACACTACTTTAGTAGTTCTTGTCTTACAATTCCTAGTTTCAAGCTCTTCTTCCCTGTAGCTATAAGAGCTGATGGTTGCAATGGCCTCAACCACATCTTTAACTTCATATTGTGACATGGTGTGTTTCATGTTTGACAATGGATAAATACGTGGTGAGGCTCTAATCTCTTCCACAGCAGCTGGCCACAAGTCCCTTAGATGTCAGGAGTGTGCCCTAGATGTGCCGCACATCTTGCTGTCATGCCCTTGATCAGCCAATGTTGATTCTTCTGCCATCTTGTCCATTCCAGACTTCGTGCACATAAAGATTGACATTCCCTATTTACAGTATTCTATATTGCTGATACCCTCACTTAGTTTAGTCTGCCAGCCGAGGCGGTTTACTAGAGATTTTTATCTACCTATTCTTGAATTCTCTTTTTTAATAATTTTTCTAGTACCTTTACCAATATGTCTGAGATACTGATTGGTCTATAATTTGCACTGTAGTCTTAGAACCTTAGCCTTAGAACATTTTTAAGTAATGCTAGTAAAATCATTACTTCTAAAAACATTTTTTCTCATAAGACTCAGAGTTAAAAAAAAAGAAAAAGTAAAGAAACGCAGACATAAGTTCTTCAGTATAACAAAGGCCTAATTGTCCCAGAACCTATTGCATATAAACAACACTTTGATTCTTTCTTCTCGCATTCCCATATCCCAAACATTTTTTTTTTCTTTGTCCAGTGATGGTTCCCATTTGAAGAATGATATAAAGTATTGTTAAGTGAAACCATCATGAAGTCAAAGGACTCATCACAAGGGGGTACTCTACACAATGTCTCCTACAATCTACTACTAGCGTTACATAATCCACCATCTACATACTATGCCATCTACTGCCAATTAGTAGCATTTCAGTGGGAAGTTTTCAGTACTGAGACCTGTAATATAAATAAGGAGTTTATTAAAAATAAGCAATTAAAACCTGACAAATTTCGTGTATCTTAAGACTAACATCATTAGGGATAGTGGTACATAAAAGTTTTACACAACAAAAGCCCATTATAATTAATTACACATATTTGATGTTTTTGATAACTTCACGTGTTAAATAACTGTTAAACCAGAATACAAATGATATATTCGTTACTGTATGCATGTTGGAACTTTGCTAGTTGTTGCTATCACATTCTGTGGTATCATGCATGCTATATCCTAGGTCCATGGCAGTTAAATTTTTGATAAAAGCAGACCATACTTGATGTAAAATTAAGCCTTGATTTTTATTGCATTGTGTAGGGACCCTAAGCATTTGTGAGACATCTTTAAATTTTCTTGTGAAACAGTCATTAACAATATGACATTTTTGTCCATTTCTAGAGCCCTTGACAGTCAGTAGTGGTTATGTGGAATGCCAGGCCTGACTCTTCTTTATTCAAGATCTTTTACATGTTCAGACATGCAGATCTCTACTAACATTCCTGTCTGGCATACATAACAAATACCACAGAAGCATTAAGTGTGAGGTTCTGTTTCAGGTACTGCAGTTCTTCAATCCTTTTAATTGACATGCTTGATATATTGTATGCCTTGTCTCATAAAGTTTTAATTATGCCTATCTTTTGCAATGGATGGTAGTGTGAAGAAGCATTTAAAAATCTTCCCACTGTGGTAGGTTTTCTGTATATGGAGAAGGATAACCTTTTTCCTTCTTCATTTACTTTGACAACAATATCAAGGAAAGGTAATTTTTTGTACTGTTCTAGTTCAAGAGTGAATTTTATATTGGGATGCAAGTTGTTCAGATAATCTTTGAAAGCAACCAAATGACGAGAATATCATTGACATAACATAAGCAAAATTTTGGTTTCTTCTGATAGATTTTTAATGCATTAGTTTCGAAATTTTCCATAAACAGCTTGGTTAAGGCTGGAGGGCCAAACCCAAAGCAATTCCTTCTTTTTTGTTCTCAATATTTGTCTTGAAATATGAAAAAAGTGTTTTCCATGCAGTGTTTGAATAGTCCTACAGGGTCTTGTGGGGAAAAGATTTACAAGTAGTGGTACATTATTGAAAACTTATTAAGTATCAAGAATGCAAGGTTTATATGATCTGCCATTATGGCTCAACAAAAACATTTACATGAAATAATGAAATCAGCGGAATTATAACTGATAAGAATATTTTGAAAAAACTTATTTTACAAGTCATGCTCTATTAAAGAATGCATCTTCTGAGGTTTTAATATGACTATTTACTAAGATTTCACATTAAGATCCTCAGAGAATTACTGACTAACCTGAAGAGTTGAAAATAAATTTTTTGTGGAATCCTCTAATAAATCATTATCACAATTATCAATGAGCCATCAGAATTCTGTATAATCTTGAAACTCCACCTGTTGTTTATTATTACTAACTAATGAAGTGTTTAAACCATGAAAGTTATGAAGTCATGCAGATTTAACAAAGAAACTTCAATGTTTCAAAATGCATGCTTCATTGTTTTTTAAATGGTTAAGGATGTGATTATTCTATATATGTATTAGCTTACCAAATTCATCTTCCATTGCCATTATAACTTCGACATGGTCCAAACTATCCAGACCCATATCAGATAATAAATTGGATTCCACAGTCAGCTGGAAAAGAAACCAGTAATTCAATTTCTATATATGTCAATAAAAATTGATAAAATTAAAAATTTATTGGCAAGTCCCTACGAACATTCATTTTGCGAAAACTCTGCAGAAAATAATTAGGCTGAGATAGCTAAATTATGGTTGTAGAGTCTTCTTATTTGTCAGGGCTCAAACTGGATGATTTGCCCCAACTTACATTTAAATCATCATTTGTGGAAACACATCAGCTTGTTTTCTCTATAAATATATTAGTAACAAATTGAGCAGCATGCACAGTTAGTGTATTCAATAATAAGCTGTTTTATCTATCTAAAAATTTATTTAAATTATTATTCCTAATTTAGAGAATGTCAGGAATAATAATTAAAAATCCCAGTATTCAATTCTTATCTTTCCCTGGTGTAGTGTCCTCTTACATACTGAACAAACAAGATGAACTGAGAATATAATTTGTTCATCTATCATTAGAATAGACTTATGGAAACAACTACTATTTTGTTCAAGTCATCATTAACATGGATATACACGTATATACAAAAAAAGCTTATGTGACAATGAGATAACCTGATAACCCTGACCTCCCATGATTTAAAAATTCAGTGTTCACTATATTAACAAATGCACACCAAGGGATTCATGCATTTATTAATATGCTGAATATCAAGTTAGTAGGTTTTCAATCCCTATGTCATCAATGTGATCCATATAGATAATGAATAACAGAGGGGTTAATGTACATCATGTCTGACACCAGATTTAACATTAAACCATCTTCCTGTACTTCTTCAATTCTAACTGCTAACTTACAACTCATGTGACTAAGTTGATATCATGCCCCAGTGACACCAAACAACTGTAGCATTTTGAATAGCTTCTCTCTTAGCACCTTGTCATATGCCTTTTCCATCTACAAAACTTAAATACAGATCTTTGTTATATTCCCATGATTTTTTAACTATCTGTCATAAAGTGAAAATCTGATCCTACCAGATTCTATTTGGCCTGAATCCAGCTTGTTCTTCACCAAGCTTCTCTTCCACAATCCTTCTCAACCGTTTCTCAAGTATACTTGGATATATCTTACCAGGAACACTCAGTAGAGAAATACCTCTGTAATTCTCGTATTCAGTTTTATTTCCCTTTTTATATATGGGTACTATGAGAGCTCTACTCCAATCATCTGGAATTTGTCCCTCTGTACAGGCTTTCTAACCTATGCAATGCAGCTACTATAAGACTTTTATACCATCCATACTTGAGTATTTCTGGTTGAATATCATCTACTCTTGCTGCCTTTCCACATTTCAAACTTTTGATTGCTTTTTCTACTTCAAGTATGGATATGTATTCCTGACTGCATGCCTGGTCAGTGTTTTTTTACCACTGTGCTGTCATCACTGCTTGTTTCATTTAGCAATATTTAGAAGTAATTACTCCATACTTCAAGAATATCTTTTCCTCCTGTTTTCGTATCACCTTTTATCATCTCTAATTCCTTTTACAGCACTCTTTCCTCCATTTCTGAGATTCTTCAACAACCTCCAGAACATCTTGCCACCTTCTTGATATTTATTTTCTATGTTCTGATCAAAGTCCTACCATGACTTTTGCTTAGCTAGTTTTACACAGTGTTTAGCTTTCTTACATTTGTCTGTATTCTCTAAGAGCACAAGCTGACTTATTTGCCAGGTACTTTTGATATGCTTTCTTCTTTTATTTCACTGGCTCTTTAACTTCCTGTGTTCACCATGGAGTTCTGATTTTTCTATCCTTACAGACAACCTCACGAAATGCCTCTCTGGCTGAATCAATCAGTGTTTTCTTCAGGGCTTGCAAGTGAATCTCCAAGGTTTGGTTGCTATTCTCAGACTCTTTGGTTGAAAATGGATGAAAAGGATTGTGGAAGGGAAGCTTGGTGAGGAACAAGCTGGATTCAGTCAAAATAGAGCCCATCAGGATCAGATTTTCATCATCATCAAGTGTTTCTGTGCCTACTAGCACATAAGGCTGCAATGCTGGTTTTCCATCTGCCCATATCCTTCGCAGCTACTCTTGCTTCTGCCCAACTTGCCCCCTTACTTTCGGATTCCATCATTCTTCTCGAAGTTAATTTTGGATGACCTCTAGAGCATCTTCCTTCTGGAGCCCAACTCAGTGCTACTTGGGGAATTCTGTTTATCCCCATGTGAAGAACATGTCTGGTCCATTTCCATCTTCTTAGTCAAATCGCCTCATCTATTGACTTGAAGAAGGTTTTCTTTAAAGTTCCTCGTTAATAATTGTATTTGGCCAGAAGATTTTTAGAATTCTTCTTAAACACTTGTTTTGGAAAATGTCCAATTTATTACTTTGTGCTTTGGTAAGTTTCCAAGTTCAAAGCCATATAGCAGTATTGCTCGCACAATAGATTTATAGGCATTAATTTTCACTTTAGCTGTAATATTTGATGCTTTCCATAATTTGTTTAGTGACTTGAAACAATTTTGTGCTTTAGCAATTCTTTGTAAAACATCTTCGTCAGTGCTGCCTTGTTTATTTATTACTGATCCAAGGTATGTACAAGTATCAACATATTCAATTGTTTCATTTTTTAACTTAATTTCTTTATTTGATTTTTCATTTATTCACATGACCTTGGTTTTCTTCTTGTTTATATGTAGACCCACAGTTTCTGCACAGCAAGCCAAGACATCAGTTTTTAACTTAAGTTCCTCATTTAACTTGGAGGACAGGAGCACTATGTCATCAGCAAAATCAAGGTCTTCCAGTGTGGATGTAAAGTCCCAATGTATTCCTCTCTTTTGATGATTAACGGAGTTTTTCATAATCCAATCAATTAAAAATTCTAAATAATAGACCAGATGACACACAACCCTGCCTAACTCCAGTTTCAATGATAAAGAAGTCTGTAAGTTTTCCATCTACTTCTATGCAAGACTTGCTGCCATCATACATATTCTTAATAATGTTGATAAATTTATAAGGTATTCTGTATTCTTCTAATATTTTCCAAAGTTTCTCAGTATTTACTGAGTCAAATATTTTACTGAAATCGATGAAGTTTAGGTAAAGTGGGGCTTGAAATTCTATACATTCTTTGATTATATTTCTAAGAGTGAATATTTATTGAATGGTTCTGCAACCAGTTCGAAAACCTGCCTGTTCTTCTCTTAGTAAATTTTCGATTTCCTTTTTTAATCTATTAATTAAAATTTTGGTAAAAACGTTTGTGGGAATTGACGGCAAACTTATTCCTCTCCAATTTTCACATTTAGTCAGATCTGCTTTATTAGGGATTTTTATAATTACTGCTTCTTTCCGTTGTTCAGGAATTTTTTCTGTCTTCCATATTTCATTGTATAACCTTTGTAATTGGGCAGTAGTTATGTTGAGATCGGTTTTATCATTTCGGCATTGATGTTATCATTTCCACATGCTTTGTTAGATTTTAGTGCCTTCAGGGCATCTCTGTCTTCGCCCAACGAAATCTCGTCTTCGGAAATGTTCAAAGTGGGTGTTACACTAGTTGTAATATTTTGTGCTTGTTGAGATCCAGTATCTACCTTTAGATTTAAAGTTTCTTCAAAATAGTGTCTCCATCTTGCTTCAATTTTGGAGTCAATCATCAGCAACTTTCCTTGTTTGTCTTTAATGGAGGAAGGCTTGCTTTTTTGTTACCACTGATTTGTTTAATAATCTGCTAAAGTTGTCTAATTTGTCCATTTTCTGCAGCATGTTGTGCTTCTTTTGCTAATTTATCAATATATTTTATCTTGTCGGCTCTTGCAGCTCTTCTCTCTTTAAGCTTTTATTTAGCGACTGCTGTGCATCTTATATAATCGTTCTGAATTTGTATTGTTCATTAATGATTTAATATTTTTTTTCTCTTCAATGATCTTCCAAGTTTCTGCAGTTAACCATTCTTTATTTTTCTTTTTTCTTCATTTACCAATATTCTTCTACTGTTACATCTTGATTTTCCTCTATTTCTAATACACTAGTGGCCAAAATTGTGGAAACCTTTTGGAAAAAGTGTATTTTTGAGGTTCATAACACCACTTTTTTTTGGTGTAGTATACCATAAAAGTATATATCAATGGAAAGATAATTTAATCAAGAATGTAATGCAACAAAGTTTGTTCAATTATTTGTATTCTATGAAAAGTTATAGCCAATAACCAGAAAAAAGAAGCACAACTTGCTTAGGTTGATATGAAGTAGCTTTCCTTCATTTGAATGTAGGCAATGAGCATGAGTGTTCAGTGAGCCAATCAAGTGTCATCTTGTTTTGGCAACGAGCCAATTAGGTCACAGTAGGATTCAGCTATTGATGTCATGTATTGGAGCTGTGTTAGATCCTGAATGAGAAAATTTTGAGAAGAAATTATTCATTCAGGATTTAACTTGCAAAAACTATGGACAACTAAAGGAGATGCCTGCACTTCAGGAGAAAATAGAGAAAACTTGTTTACTGTATGTGAAAGTATATATTCCTTTGCATGTAAATTATTAAGATCTTATTGTTATTTAACCAGAGATCAAAGTGAGAATTTGTATCATAATATAGTATTTGTGTAAGGAAAATATTTAGTTCATTAAGATATCCAGTGTATTGTAAGTCTCCAGACAATTTTAAGTAACAGTCCAAAGGTCACATGCTAGCCACCCAAATCAGCGTAATACCAGGGGCAATAACATACGCAGAAGGTGACGCAGGCAGGCTTTCCAAGAACAGCACCCTAACAGCAAAGGGAAAGCAAAGGATCAACTTGGGAGGCATAAAATAAAGAGTGTCATGTGGAAAAGATACAGAGAATATAAGGAGATGCACGCCATATCTCTCTCTCTTGTTCCTGGTTCCTGCTTGGTGATTTTGACTGGTGGCTTGTGAGAGACGTGCGTAGGTGTTGCAATGTAGAACAGCAGGACTTTTCCTGAAGATGCCTAAGAAATTCCACGTGGAGCTGTTCGTAAATTATTGGCCTTGCAGAATCGTGCCAATTGCTGGATATTCCATCGGAAAGAGTGGAGAAAGTCCCCTAAGACGCGGCAGCAAATACGTTCGTGTCTGGTAGCAGAATTCAAGGACAGCATGAGCTCATCGCCAGGTGCAGACGGAATAAGCAGAAGGTAACCAGACCATGTGGAAGCGACATATTGTCCGGAACAGAATTGGTAATGTAGAATATTTCACTGTATGTTTCAGAATTGTTAGAGGAAGAAAAAACATGTGTAAGCATAAAGTATGGACAATTAATAGAGGAATTTAGTAAGAATTCCTTTTTGAAAATAACTAGTAACCTTTAGCAGAGATTGTCTGGAGGCAGTTATATTATTGAATGAGACTGAACCTGATAAATGAAATGGGTATTACTGAGAGCTTTTAATTGAAAACCTTAAGAATGTGTATATGTGTAACTTAAGAATAACTTGAGGAAAGAGATTACAGATTATGCAATGTGATATAGCATTTTGAACTAACTTAGCATGAACTGATTTTATTTAGCATGTACTGATTTCTTTAGCATTGAATATATGTTGCCTTTTAACTGTAAAATATTTGATTTCCCAATAAACATGTTTTATTTCATATGCCTGAGTTATGCCTGATTGTGAGGACAAATTACCACTTATAAAAATAGAACCTTAGTGGGAAGAATTTAGAAGTTATATAACTATAGATTACAGGTCACGACTGCAAAGTACCAGAAATCTATATAATCGTAACGAAGAGTAAAATAATGTGTGTATGCCTTAAGATCTAGGATTATTTCTCTAAGCAAGAATCTTTTCTGTTATAGGATACTGGCTGGCACAGCATAATACAAATTTTGCCAGTATCTGAAGAGGAAATAACCCTAGATAGAAATAAGATAGGCTAGACAACAGAATAGCGGATATTATAATAATTAAGAAAAAAAATAGTAGATAGTAACGACGTAACAAAGCTGAGAGGAGGACATTTGTCAGTGTGTTATGTGACTGCTATCAAGTTGGTTGGTTTTTTTTTTTTTTGTGTTCTTTCATTTAGTGAGCTTGTAAAACGTAATAAAATTAAAGAAATGGTGCAAAGAGTTGACTGGTCAGCCAGAAAGCGATGTAAAATAGTACTATTAAGTGAACAAGGCTACAGTTATGAAGAAAGAAATTAGAAGAAAAATTGGTGGAAACTTAACCAAAGGTGGCATTTCTAAATTTTTGAAGAGGTATAAGGAAACTCAGTCACTACAAAACCAGACTGGTAAACACAGGAAAAGGTGCACAACAGCAAGTGATGATAGAAGAATTGAGAGACTGTGCCTACGTGACAGAAGAAAATCATCTGGGGTATAGAAGATGAAATGGTGCAATACAATGTGAAGTTGAGTGCACAAGGACTGTTCGGCATTTCTAAATTTTTGAAGAAGTATAAGGAAACTCAGTCACTACAAAACCAGACTGGTAAACACAGGAAAAGGTGCACAATAGCAAGCGATGATAGAAGAATTGAGAGACGGTGCCTACGTGGCAGAAGAAAATCATCTGGGTGTATAGAAGATGAAATGGTGCAATACAATGTGAAATTGAGTGCAAGGACTGTTCGGCGCAGACTGCAGGAATTTGGTCTAAATGCTAGAATTCCACGAAAAAAAGCCATTTTTATCTCTCAAACAAAGGTTGAAAAGATTAAACTGGGCTAAAACCCATGTTAACTGGACAGTAGAACAATGGAACAGTGTTATTTGGAGTGATGAGACCAAAATCTCCCAGTTTAGTAGTGATGGCATAAAATACGTAAGGAGAAGAATCGGAGAAGATTTGCATCCTGATTGCATTACACCTACTGTTATGATCTGGGGTTGCATGACATCAAAAAGGTGTGGGCAGAATTTATGTGATTAATGGGAATATAAATGCTCCAAAATACATAAATGAAATACTTGAGCCCAAACTGAAGCCTTCCGCATGTAATCTTTTCCAAGATAATGAAGCATTTATATTTCGACAGGATTCAGCTCCATGTTATGTTGCTGCTGTGTGCAAAAAGTGGTTTCAAGATAATTATATTCCACTACTGGAATGGCCTGGGAATCTTAACCCAATCGAAAATTTATGGAGCCGACTAAAGAAACTTGTTAGTCAGAAGCAACCCACCAATAAAACTCAATTAATAGAAGTAATAATTCAATCTTGGTTTCACATTATAACAGCTGTAGAACTAAAAAAACTTGGTTCACTCCATGGGAAGGCGTTGCAAAGCCGTAATTAACGCTAAAGGTTACCCAACTAAGTATTAACTCACATTGTGAGAATTTTTGTATATCTCATATTTTCTGTTTCACTTTTTTTCTTTATAACTGCTGTTCTAATAAAAAATCCTTTATAAAAGTTATTGCATGACATTCTTGATTAAATTATCTTTCCATTGATATATAATTTTATGGTATTACACCAAAAAAAGTGGCGTTATGAGCCATCAAACCTCAAAACTACACTTTTTCCAAAAGGTTTCCACAATTTTCGCCACTAGTGTATATTGAATCTGTTCTTTAACTCCAAAGCAAACTTTTCTCTTGTTTCTTTTATTTTTAATTTTTCAATATCAAATGCAGTTCTTGAACTTTTATTCTTTCTTAATACACTTTGAAGTTTTAATTTCAACTTTGTCACTAATAAGAGGTGGTCAGAACCAACATCTGCACCACGTTTGACTCTCACATCAAGCATGGATCTTACGAATTTACTATTGACAGCAACATGATAAATTTGGTTTTTTGTGCTGCTGTCCAGTGTGATTGAAGTCAATTTATGTATTTTACTTGAATTTACTTGCTCCAATGACAAAATTGTTCATTTCACAAAAGGATACAAACATCATGCCATTTTCATTTCGGTCTCCACAAGCCTCGAAACCTAAGGATTTTTCTTCTACACGACCTTTTACCCACTTTTGCATTAAGATCGGCAATGAGTATTATCACATCATGTTTTGAAATAGAATTTATTACTTTTTGGAATTGTTCGTAAAAACATTCTTTTATTTCTTCATCTGCATCATTAGTAGGTATGTAAACTTGCACAACAGAAAGTTTGATAAATTTGGAATAAAACCTGGCTTTTTTAATTCTCTTGTTTACTGGTTCCCATTCCATCATGCTTTTGGTTACTTTTGGGTTCAATATTAGTGCAACTCCTTTTTCATGCTTCTCCTCTGATCCAGAGTACAACATTGTCTCTTTGTCTTTAGTTGGAAGGCTACCAAAACCAGTCCATCTGAGTTCACTGATGCCTAAAATGTCTAACATGTAATTGTCCATTTCATTTGCAACCTGCCTAGTTTTTCCTACCTGGTATAGTGTTCTGATTCCATGATCCAATCTTTAAAATTTTTTGTGGCTTCATAAGTGACTCTTTCAACAACAAGGGTTCCGAAAGGTTTTCCCCTTGGTGCGTCATATATACATTATCCACATCAGACCAGGCTAGATAACAGTCTTCTGGGGTCTTGCAAGTCACATCTGTTGCCAGAAGCATTTGTTCATTCAGATTTGCAGTTTCTATAATCAGATAATTTTTACAGGGAGGGGTGATTAGCCCTTCGACAACCCCCGAAGGGGACCCGGCTATACCCCCGGGGACTGGGTCTCCGTTTATCACCTCTTACGATACGCAGGAGTGTGGTTGGGGTATTCTACTACCTGTCCCAACATGGGGAGCCATTATTATTAGCGTTGCTCATTTCTCCAAATTTTCCCAATATATTTTTGTATGTCTGACAATCGTTTCCTACTCTGGTATTTAGATCCCAACAAGGACCAACTTTTCCTTTTTCATTATGTCAGTTGCTTTCTCTAAAGCCTCAAAAAATAAATTCCTCCACTTCTACTTTAGTAGAACCTTCTGTGGGACCATAGGCACAAATAAGTCTCATTGTGCAGTTCCCCATTCTCATATTTGCCCACATCACTCTACTTGAGACTGCCTGCCATTCCAGAAGATCAGCCTCATATTTAGTGTTGAATACTATGGGTACTCCTTTTCCTTGATTGTCATTGTCTGAATATAACATTTTGTATTTATTGCTCAGAAAGATCTTACCGGTTTTTGTCTTTTTTGTTTCGATTACCCCTATTATGTTGATCTGGTACTTATCTAATCCCACAGCTAGCTCCATTTCTTTGCCATTCAGGCTCTTCTTATGTTGATAGTACCGATCTTGAACTCAGGTGATGTTGATTTGGGGTGGGTTTTAGGATTTGTTCTAGTAGCAGATTCTTCACTGTTTGCCTTGGCTGTTCCCTGGTAAAAACAATGGGGGCCTTGTTTAACCAGGCGATGTCCCAGTGGGCATGAAATTCTGTCATGTTGTACCACATTCTATATCTATAGGTTTAATAGGACCATTCTTCTTCGAAGGTACCGTTACTAGTCAAGTGTACCTAGACGGGCTATGGGAATGATCAATTTCTCTTCCAACAAGATGGTGCACCACCACAGAGACGTGAGCACTTACCTCGAAGAGAGTTTGGAGAGACAATGGATAGGACGAAGAGGTGCAGTTGAGTTTCCCCCACATTCTCCTGTTGTAATGCCCTTGAACTTCTACTTATGGGGGGGGGGTCTTAAAGGATTCAGTATATTGTAGAAAATAGAAAACCAGCTACCCTGGTGGCCCTTCGGAAAGAAATTGAAACGGCATGTACAGCAATCCCACTGGACACTTTGGCCAACATTGCTCAAGCAGTAGTTTGCCGTAATAATAAGTATCTGGACACTTTGAGCACCTCATGTAATTGTAGAAGTCAAAGGTAATTTGTATTCATCCCTTGATGTCTGTATAAATTTAGTATTACAATTTTTATACAGGTTTTTCTTTTGGTGAAGAAAAAATTCTGTTTAATAATTCTGTTCAATATACAAAGTCCATTGTATATTGATGGACTTTGTATATTGAGCAGAAATTAATTTTTAGCATTTTCTAGCAGAAAACATCAAATCAAAACTAAAGAAAGAAAAAAAGAAAAATAGTGGACGTTTTATTTATTTAGCATTAAGGAGACTTCTGCTGCATTATTGATGACAAATAATTTATATTTTATAACCTTTAGAGATATGCATGTGCTACTAGTTTCATCTGTAAGGCTACTCCTAATACAAGACTTAACAAAGGTCATCAATGAGAACAATGATTCATAAGAATACTTATAGATGCAAGAGTATTTAAACATACAAAGGTTTCAGGAATAGTATTCCAAATCCTTAATACCTCGTTTTCTGCACTTCTCTCTGTTATTCCTATCTCTAATTGCTCCTTTTCAATATTTTCCAAGTCAACTCTGAAGGAAAACAAATTCCTGCCTCCAAACTGAGATACTTTGAAAATCAATAAACTTCATTTCAAAATCACCAATATTTATCCACAACACCTGCAAGTTTAATTCATCCAGTTTTATAGTGTCTGGAAACTTAATGCAATTTGCAGTCACTTCTAATTCTCTGAACCTTAACAAATCTTAGAGAACTGCTGACAACAGTTGACACAATGACGTTTAAAAATAGCTTTTGAAGACATTGGTCTAGATTGGTCACTGATGTATTTCTTTAGGTTTGGAAAATATCTAAATCTCTCACTGTCTACAACCCTCTTATAAAACTGCTAGTTTAATTTCAAATGCCTTTATGTCATCTAACATAACATCAAGAGTATTACCAGAGCCTTGTAGTTTAAAGTTCAAGTCATTTAAATGTTCAAAAATCTGCAAAAAAAAAAAAAAAAAAAAAAAAAAAAAAAAAAAAAAAAAAAAAACATCAGTTTACAAACCTACATGATGTCATACATTACTTTATAAGAAATTTGTTGATTAGTCAAAAAGAGATTCATCTCATCCAGACATTCAACAAATCATTTCAGAACAAGACCCCAACTAAGCCAATGAATATTGTTGTACATTATTAGTCCTTTGTACACCGAATCTACCTCATTCATTAGATTCTGAAATTGTCTTTTATTCAAAGCACATGCAGAAATGTAATTAACAACCTTGGTTACTGTTTGCATCACTTCTTGAAGTTCCTTTAGGCTAGTTTTTGCACATAGTCTCCTCATGTATGATGCAATGAAAACTTATCAATGGATGACTTACGTGTTTTGCAAACAGATTTACAAATCCTGCTTCCTTACCAATCATGCTGGATGCATCATCTGTTGTGATGGATACCACTTTTGAAATCTCAATTTGCCAAACAGATAATTCATTCATAACTGCTTTACATATTTCAACCTCAGTGGTACACTTAGGTAGTGTTACAAGGCATCTCTTTGCATACTTCGTCAACCCTACAAAATCAAGCAAAGATTTCTAGCATAGCTGATGATGTAATGTTTGTATTCTCATCAACACAAATAGAAAAGTACTTACATGAAGCCAAATCTTTTGTTAATTGTTCTGCTGTATTCCTTTCCAACTTAATTATCCTATCCTTAACTGTTTTTCTACTCATAGACAAATCTTTAATGTGCAGAATAATTTTTACCTTTTCTGAAAGATTGTCAAAAAGCAGTACATTCTAGCTATGCTTCTTTAATATACTCCCCATCACTGAATGGTTTTCCATGTTGGGCAATAACTTTTGAAACCTTAAAACTAACCACAACTAAATTGGGACTAAGCCTACCAGAAATAAATTTCATTGAACTATCGAATGGTTTCTTTCTTTCTTTTTTTTTTTTTTGCCTTGCTCAGTCAACAAAAAATTAATTCTCTTTGTTCTTGCTTACTTTTATTCCTTAAGTTCTTATGAACAGTTTCAAAATGTGTCTCTACAGAAGAAGTCTTACAAACAACTGATTATGAACATAAAATGCATAATGCTTTATTATCTTTCTTAATTATACCAAAATTTTCACTCCAGTATTCTTTAAATTCTCTAATATCCTCTTCATTCTAATGTCTTTGTTTCTTTGCTGATGGTTTGACATTAAATTGATAATAAATACTTCCAATCCATATTTTAATAACTTATGATTTAATTAAATCCAAATCCACATATATACACACACTTTAGAAAACCGATAAATTCTTTACAAAACACAAAAAAATATATAAAATGATGGTAAAGGAGTCATGACATGTCTGGCAAATTATGCAACAACTGAATGGGACAAAACTTGTATGTTAGTATATTGTGGAGATAGATGGCTTGGAAATAGGATGCTTGTTTCATTTTCTTATTACTTTTTATTACTAAAACAATTGATAGTGTTTGTTTCTTTATTGCATTTTTATTTGGTATCGCTCTGCTTAATAAAATTGTATTCTATTAAGTTAAAGTATAAAACTTGGTGAAGATGATGGATATGTATTTATATATTTAATTATATTTTAAGGTAAGCCTTGGGTTATGTGCAGGAAAAAAGTCGGTGTGCCATGTCTGACACGCATACAAGGGTTGCCCACCCCTGTACTAGAGAGAGAGAGCGATTGATGAAAAGCAGGATACAGAAATGGGTTGATAACAGCAGTATTTACTTACTAACTTATGTACTATAACAAGGTGACAAATGTCTTGGACAAGGGTGATGAACATACAGTGATATACTTAGATTTTGCAAAAGCTTTTGATAGATGGCCATGTGACAAGCTGTTGAATAAATTGAAATGGATGGGATTAGATAACAGACTTCTGAGTTGGATCGGTGACTGGCTGTTAGATAGGTATCAGAAAGTTGTATATAGGGGTGCAGTATCCCGAAAGAGGAAGGTCACTAGTGGTGTGCTGCAGGGTCAGTTTTGGACCATTGTTGTTCAATTTGTATATTAATGATATTGGGATGGGTTTAACTGATATACAGCTGTTTGCAGAGGATGCAAAATTGGGGAGAGCAATGTGCAGAGTCAAGCAGAGGTTACAGCTTTGCAGGAGGACTTGAGTAGATTGCATGATAAGTGGTTTGCAGGTAATTGGAACTATCAGTTCAACGTTGCGAAGTGTAAGGTTTGAAATTTGGTAAGTAATGATAGGATGCAAAGTTTCCCCCATAAAGTGTACACTTGGTGGAGAAACTTTAAAGGAGGCAGAGGAGATGAGAGATCTTAGAGTGGTGGTGGAAAAGTACCTGAAATTCAGTGGCAACATTGCACAAGTTGTGAAGATGTCACATAGGATAATGGCTATGATGCAGAAGACCCTGACGTGCAGAAGTAAAGAGGTCACAATACCACTGTATAAGGCTTTGATCAGGTCTCATATGGATTATTGTGTACAGATTTGGTCATTGGGCTTCATGGTGAAGAGGATATGTTAGAAAAGGTCTAGAGAAGATTCACAAAAATGGTAAGTTTGGAATGTGAAGTACGAGGACAGATTGAGAGAACGTAAATTCGAAAACCTCGTGAATAGGAGGAGGAGGGGATCTGATTGAGACATATCATCTAATCAAGGGTTGTTACCAGGTTGACATGGAAGAGATTTTTCATAGAATGGGAGAAGGGGTAGAATAAGAGGTCATCCCTGGAAACTGTATAAGGAGGGTGTGAGCAGAAGGTTCTTTACATGGGTGGTGGAATGCATTGGCTGAGTGTGCTGTGAATGTAGACAACACACTGAATCATTTTAAGGTATGGTTGGATGAGCTTTGTGGGTAGTAGCAGTAGTAGTGTGTACCTTCCACAATGAGTCTCTAACTCAATGTAGGGCATATATTAATAATAATAATAGAGGAACTGAAAGAAATCACCACCTGATTTTGGTCAAGATAAAAACGAGTATCCCACTGAAAAGAAAAATATCTAAAGTTCTGAAAACAATTAAAGCAAAACAGCTCTCATATGTGAACTCTACACATAAATACAAATTATTTATAATTATTATTATGTGACACCTCCGGGGAGGCCAAAGACTCATCGAGAGAGAGAGAGGGCACCTACTCTACAACTCTGTCTCCACCACTCAATCCACCAACTACAGCGAACCATATTACCTACACCAGTGTTTCTCAAACTTCAGATATCTGCATACCCCTTCTTAAATTTTCATTATTACCAAGTACCCCCTAATTAATTCATTAAAATTAATAAATTAATTTCAAATATTAATTAAAAATTAAATATTTATTTTATTTGAATTTATATGTTCATATAAACAAAAAATATAATTTATTTTTAATAGAACAAAATTTAGAATAGGTTCCTCTTCATTTCCCATCCATGAAAATCCAGATTTCAAGTAATTCATACCATACTTATGAAGATTTTCATCCTCTTCCTAGTTGGTTCTCTAGATATGTCAGACAACACACTCTTATCAATTTCATTTGATCCAGATGCAATATCAACATTTTCTTGTTGCTTACAGCTACTTGTATTTGCTACATTGCTCTTCTGGGGGTTTAATAAATCCAATCTTTAACCAATGATCCATACGTAAGAATTTGAAAGCTAAAAAAAATACCGTATTTACTCGAATATAAAACTCTAACTTTTTTCCCAAAATTAAAGCTAAAAAATCGTGCTGCGAGATATGTGCAGGGATTTTTGGAAACTAAACATATTTCGGAAAATGGTGCGACTTACCAAGAAGCTTCTACTCGCTATCACTACTTTTGGCATCGAGAACAGTTTCTTTGTGTGTATTCAAAGTCATCTACCCAAATAGCATCATCTTCTTTCCCATTATTTCAAGCAAAAATTACCAGTAATTTACAAGACTTCAGATACGTAGAGCAGCGAAGAAGTGCATATGATTGGTGCGGTATTAACAAAAGATTGCGCGAACCAAATACAAATTAGCATTTCAACAGTTGAGTTGAAATGCTAATTCCCTTCAACCGAATTCCATAATATCTGAAACACATTCACTATATATTTTTTAGTTTTAACACGTTAACGAGGGGGTGGTGTCAAGCAAAACCATATGTTCCACCGGCAACATATAGTTTTGCTTGGTCTATACAGCAGTTTCTGTTGGAGGGGGATGTGATTCATTAATTAGTGCCATTTTATCCCGGTTGTCTCTAATTGCACTGTTTGTTGAAAAATATAATGACTCTTTTCATCATGCATAGCCGAAAATTGTCACGTACTCCCTAACGACCTTTCGTGTACCCCTGGGGGTACACGTACCACACTTTGAGAAACACTGATCTACTCCAACACCATCTACTCACCACCACTAGCATTTTCACAGACAACCATAAACATCCATGTAGAGATTTGAACCTGCAACCTTTTGGATGGAGAGCATATTGAAAATAAACATTAAAAGAAGAGGTAAAAATACTTTGGGAACATCTTAACACACTGGCATCCAAAAGCTAAGGACAAATTAATTTTTTTTTACCTGAATATGAAAAAAATTTCATAACTACAGCCAGATGTGGACATAAATTTATTGCTAGCATACTAATAAATTATGCATAAAAATGTGTTATAAATTTTGTATAAATTAAAGTGCAATATGTTTTAGCAAAAGTTACAAATTTTCTAAGGACTTGTTTGATCATGTATGCTTACTGAAAACTATGCAGAGACATTTCAGTATGAAATATGTCTAACCTGAACTGTGATGCAACTCTCATAACGTCGTACCATGCTTAGCACCAAGTGATTCATAAAAATTCCCCTCCAGGAAACAAACAAGGCCTTGTTTGTTTTCTAGAGGGGAATTTCGAGCAGCAATGAGTCAATGAGTTACAACATAGCAGACTTGTGATTACATATGATATGACGATGCTCTTTATAGACCATAGTTTCAATGTGTTGTGTTTGAATTTTCTGCTGCTCTGTACTGAAAATGATTTATATTACACAGAAAGAGACTGAAGAGCTAGAGCCTATTCATTGAATTATGCATGGCACTGATGATACTTCTAACCTAACAGTGGATATTATTGTTACTTTCCAACCTACAGGTCTGAATTCCATCCTACTGTGGCATGGATGTTTGTGAAGTCTTCAAGTGGCAAACGATTTTCATTGCCTGGTTTTTCTGCTTGTAAAAGATTGAAAGTGGCCTGAGAAAGTTCCACATTTGGTCTCTAGAGCAGAGCTCTCAGATTATCTAATATTTTGGGCATATAGAATACTAATGAAGCTTTATAACCTTTCGATGGTATGAACTGATAAAATAATAATAACATGGTTACTATACGAGGGTGCTCTGAAAAGTTCTCGGCCTAACAATGAAAAAACGAATTTATACTTTCAAAATTATTTTTATTTTTCAACATAATCTCCCTTAAGACTAATACATTTATTCCATTGATGCTCCAGCACCATTATCCTGTCCCTGTAGTTCTCAATAAGATCTGCAAACTACCCCTCTACAGCTGCAATTACCGCTTCATTCGATGAAAAACGTTGACCAGTGAGGAAGAGTGTTAGTTTTGGGAAGCGATAGAAGTCAGAGGGAGCCAAATCTGGGGAATAGGATGGATGTTCCAACAATTCATAGAGCAGATCCTTTAATTTTCCCATTGTCAAAACCCTTTTGTGGGCAGGTGCATTGTACTGATTCTGGAGCTGAACAACCGGCTTCTGTCCACTGTTTGGATTCTGGCGGGTAATGGTGAATCCGAGTCTCATCCACAGCAATAAATCGATGCACAAAATCAGTTTTATTCTCGTTAAAATGCTCCAAGCACTGTTCAGAGATTTTCATGCAAGTGTGTTTTTGATCTGCTGAGAGCAAGTGTGGCACCTGTCTTGTGCAATTCTTCATGATATATCCTACATGTTCTTTTGAAACACCTAGTCTCAGCAATTTCATGCACTTTGACTCGCCGGTCATCCAATACCATATTGTGCACTTGATCAATGATTTCTGATGTTGTTACACTTTTTTTGATGTCCTTCACGTGGATCATCTTCAAGGGTGGTACGGCCACGTTTAAACTTGGCAGCCCATTTCTTAATTGTTGAAAACAAAGGAGAAGAGTGCCCATAAACTCTCATGAACTTCGAATGAATTTCTTTTGGCGTTAAACCTTCTTTTACAAAGAATTTTATAACTGCAAGATACTCAATTTTATCCATTTCAAGGGATACAGACAACTTTTGCTTCAGACAGCTGTAAAAAAAAATTAACTATCTGATAGAATGACTTGTAATTTCACGTGGACGCTCATGATAGATGTACCTACTTAGAAAAAAAAAATCTTGCTGATAGTGTTGCTATCTATGGTCGAGGCTGAGAACTTTTCAGACCACCATCGTAAACTGCTGCCCAAACAATCCAGCAAACAAGACCAAAGAATGCTCAGAGGGCAGACCAGTCAGCAGGCAAATGCCATTTTCAGTATACAGACAGCTTAACTGTATACAGTACCATAATGCATATAGTGTTTTAATGCATGTACCATAATGCACGTAAGCTGCACAACATACTGGATGCATTTTCATTCTATTAGTAATACTTCCTTAAATCAAGATGTCATAACTTACTATATAAACTAAAAATCTAATCTTAGTAACTTTTCTTTGTTCTAATATCAGCTAGTGGTGATTCTCGTAGACAAGCTTATATGTTGGTTATGCATTATTAAAACACTTAAGGAATTGAACAACGTAGTTAAGGATATAAATTAAATTAAACTTTAATAAATATTTTCCGATATTTCGGCAACGTCACGTTGCCATCTTCTAAAGGAACTTACAAAAAAAAGTTACGTGCACGTAGGCACTACAACACAGAAACTGGGAATGAAGAGATGAAGCTATTGTTCTCCTAACAGTCCTGATGGTGCCCTCTAGCGGGCTAAGTAGGTGTTCTTGGCCGTTGGGCTGAAGGTCTAATGATGTAGGCCTCCCAAATTTGGGGCAGTCGCATACAACCAAATTTGTTGAGGTTTGGGGAATTTCTTAGGGCTGAGGCTGATTCCATAAAGAGTCTTTCAAATTTGTATTTGCTACGGTGTATCACTGTAGCTTTCTTCCACCGTATTCTGTGGCTTGTATCCAAAGCATGGTCCGCAAGCCCAGAATGACTGTATTTGTGAAAACGGATGTAGTCCTTGTGTTCCGAAATTCTGATATTCGCTGTCCTGCCTGTTTGGCCAAAGTAAGACAGTTTACAACTGCAAGGGACCTGGTAAACACCAGGTAGGTCTAGGGGAAGTGGTTGGTCTTTAGTGGAGCGGATAAGGGATGCCAATTTTCTGTAAGGTTTGTAACAGGAGGTCAGGTCATGTTTTTTTAAGATTTTGGTAATCTTTTCCGAGGTGCCTCGGATGTAGGGAATGGTGATGGATTTAGAGTAATCCTTGTTGTGGAGGGGGGGGAAGGGGATTTGTGGTTTGTAGGTTCTAATATTTTTTGGATTTTTTTTGGGGGGGGGGGGGGGGTATTGGCTGAGAAAGTGTTGAGGATGCGATTTAGTTCAGTGTTTAGGGCTAAGTTGTTTGAACAGATAAGTTTAGCCCTGTTGTATAGTGTTTTCACTACTCCATATTGTTGTGAGGGGGGTGGGTGGGATTGTTGGTGAATGTATCTGCCTGTATGGGTTGGTTTTCTGTAAACCGAGAAAACCAAGGTTCCATTAGGCTGGCGGGTGACTAGTGTGTCTAGGAAAGGGAGGCTGTTGTTTTCCTCTTTTTCTAGAGTGAATTTGATTCTGGGGTGTTGGTTGTTTAAGTGTGTTAAGAAGGAGAGAAGTGTTTCAGAGCCATGTGGCCAAATAGCGAACACATCATCAATGTAGCAAAGCCATATGGTTGGTTTTTGTGGGGCAGAGGCTAAGGCTTTTTCTTCAAAGGTCTCCATAAAGAAATTGGCCAAGGGTGGGGAGAGTGGTGAACCCATGGCTGTCCCCTCTATTTGTTTGTAGAATTTTCCCTGCCAAACGAAATAGCCTGAGTTCATTGTGAACTGAAATAAGGCTGAGATATTGGGAGAAAATTTAGCTTGGATTAGCTCTAAAGTTTCCTTGAGTGGGACATTTGTAAATAAAGAGGAGACATACAAAGCTGACCATTATGTCAGTATGTTGGAGTGTAAGGTTTTCTATGCTGGCTTTGAAATGGGCTGAGTTTTTTATGTGTGATGGTGTGTTGCCAGTATAGTGTGTGAGCTCTTTGGCCAAATGTTTAGCTAATTTGTATGTGGGGGAATCAATGCCGTCCACTATGGGACGTAATGGCACATTTTCTTTGTGTATTTTTAGGAGTCCATAAATACGGGGGGGGGGGGTATAGAGTTAAACGGCTTTAATCTGTTGGTAACTTCTACAGGCCAAGAAGTGACTCTCTTAAGGAGCCTGTGAAGTTTTCTAATTTGAGAGTTGGTGGGATTGTAATTGATAGGGAGGTAAGTGGCCCGATCTAATAGAAGAGCATTCAGCTTACCTGTGTAGTCCTTTTGGTTAAGTACTACAGTTGCATTGCCCTTATCCGCTTTGGTGATAACTAATTCTTTATTATTCTTCATTTCCTGTAGAGCTTTATATTCCTTGTTGGATATGTTGGTTTTTGGTGGTCTTGCTTTGGAAAGGACACAGGCTATATCCAGTCTTACACTGTTGGCGACTTGATGTGGAAGGTGACAGATTCCACGTTCGATCTGGATCATAATATCCTCACTAGGTATTTTATTGGGAGCAATGGCGAAGTTGTGTCCACGTGATCCCCTTCCCCCCTCCACAACAAGGATTACTCTAAATCCATCACCATTCCCTACATCCGAGGCACCTCCGAAAAGATTACCAAAATCTTAAAAAAACATGACCTGACCTCCTGTTACAAACCTTACAGAAAATTGGCATCCCTTATCCGCTCCACTAAAGACCAACCACTTCCCCTAGACCTACCTGGTGTTTACCAGGTCCCTTGCAGTTGTAAACTGTCTTACTTTGGCCAAACAGGCAGGACAGCGAATATCAGAATTTCGGAACACAAGGACTACATCCGTTTTCACAAATACAGTCATTCTGGGCTTGCGGACCATGCTTTGGATACAAGCCACAGAATACGGTGGAAGAAAGCTACAGTGATACACCGTAGCAAATACAAATTTGAAAGACTCTTTATGGAATCAGCCTCAGCCCTAAGAAATTCCCCAAACCTCAACAAATTTGGTTGTATGCGACTGCCCCAAATTTGGGAGGCCTACATCATTAGACCTTCAGCCCAACGGCCAAGAACACCTACTTAGCCCACTAGAGGGCACCATCAGGACTGTTAGGAGAACAATAGCTTCATCTCTTCATTCCCAGTTTCTGTGTTGTAGTGCCTACGTGCACGTAACTTCTTTGCTCTTAGTTTTTTTATAGACTCTTTTCAAGTAATTGAAAATCTTATCTATGATACTTTGCAAGAAAATTCTTTTCTATAACCACTCAATTTTCTTTTCTTTTTGCAGACTGCTTCAATAAGAACTCCAGCTGTGATTTGGTTTTTGACCATGCATTAGATAAAAGATCATTAACAGTAAGTGTGAATAAAATGCTCTAATTAAATAACACACCCATTCATTAATATCATACTTTGTGAAAAATTTTAAAACATTATGACTTTTGTGAGAATTAACATCAAGAAAACAGCAACCTCGAAACAAGTTGGTATGGTAAAGAAAATAAAAGCCTCTTTCACTTTTCTGAAGATTACATCTGTTGGTCTGTTACGTTCATTTGGCATTTTCTTAAATTTGCATCTTGCATATTCTTTATACCCTTGAAATAAAAATAACTTATATTTGTTTAGAAAGTTTTTTGTTTTTTAATGAATTTCATGCCTACCCATCATCCCATTAATGCATTATAGGCTTCCAATTCTTTCTTGGGTTGGAAGCCTATATTACATTAATATGGTGGGTAGGTGGACTAAGAGTTAGATCATAGAATCCTGTTCTTGAGACAACACATAGAACATGTGTTGCCTCATTTGCTGTCATCAATGCTAATTCTAAAGAAATAAGAAATGAATGAGGAAAAACTGAATAAAATGTCTAAAACTCCCAAAAGTAAATCCATTCTTTTGTTTCATATTTCTGACTCTATATATTTATATAAAAGTATCTAAGAGATCTCAATAATCAGAAGATATTACATTTTAGTTTATAATCCTATTATGATTAAGAAGAGTATAATATGAATGCAGCAAAAAATGAAGAAAAATTAAAACAACTTAATGTAATATTTTGGGAAGAGAAGTGAAGTAAATGCTGAAACCAAAGGCAAACTGCACATACTAATGTGCAGTTTGCTTTTGGTTTCTTTAGTTAATTTAATTAAAAAAGTCAACAATTTTCTTTGGATGACGCTGATTATCAGAAAATTTTATATAGATTGTTAGTGTATATTACAATAACCTTTCTGAAGACTACAATGCATTCCCAAGTCAGATGTAATAATCTCAGTAATTTTTGCTGATTGTACTTATAGTACTAAAGATTTAAATGCTTACCTTATTTGGATCAATCTTGTCATAAAGTTTTAATACAAGAAGAACTCTTTCTTCAATAAACTTCAAGGTCAGAGGAGCTTTGTCACTATACATTCGTTTTGTTATCACTGTTGGAATCTGCCATTTTTCCTAAAACAGAAATATGCATGTAACACTATTTGTATATTAAGTTTGATATAAGAAAAAATATACAGAAAGAAAACTGAATTTGTGAGCTATGATAAATTGATATCATTATCTTGTGAAGCAGAAAATCACATAAATAGTTTAACAGTAAAATAAAAAACTTCTGTGACTATCTTCTTTCAAAACAATTTGATTTCAGTCTGTTTTAGTTTTTGGATGGAAAGATTATTGCTAATAAAGTATTATTTCTTCACTTTTAAGTATACTAAGGATTTTAGGATTGCTAGACTGAACAAAAATAAATATCTTTAGAAACTGGGTCTCTAGCTAGTGGACAGAAGAAATAGGATGATGTTGAATGCAGAATGAAAATGGAAAACTTATATTGTTACATTTTCTGAAGCAGCTTTCATTTTTGGGATGTAAAACCATCACAAATTTAGCATGCTTGTAGTTATGAAAAATAATTATAATGTACAAAGCTAGAGGGCAATTTTAGTATTACAATCTGATTTTGTATTAACAGGAATCACAATAATACACATAAAAGAGCATGACCAGAAAAGGGATTCACCTCATCCAATCAAGTCTTCCAACTTAAAAACTAGAGACCATGGCTTTGACTGGATGCTTAGGTCAGAGAACAGCAACATGGAAAATGATAAAAGACTATCTTTAGCTAGCGATCTTAACAGATGTCCTCCAATATTACTCACTAACCACAAAGCAAGGAATATTGAGATGCAATAAATCATTACAAAGGTAAAGTGCTTAATTTTCAGGCTTTAATCTTACTCGAACCTTACCGCAAGTTGAATACAAAATTTCAAAGAAAAGATATCAATGCTTTTGAAATTAATGATGATAATAATACTTACTATAAAACTTTAATTCCTACTTTTTTATGTTACCTGCATTTAATAGAAGAGAAGGTAGCAGGAGATAGCGAAAGTGTCCTGGTTTTATGAATAGTAAAACAAACAGTAAGAAAATTCCAGGGCAATTTTGTCCTAGTAAAAGTGAACAGGTGTGTTGTTGTCATCTCATGACATAGATAAGAAACAGCACCCTCTAACTATAAATGGACGGTTTAGAATAATTAAAACTAAACTGGTACCATACTATCTTTAGTAATCATTACCCAAATTTATACAATGCTGCCTTGACTATGGTTGTTGCTTAGACATGAAATATGGCCTTATATGGTAGTGTAGTTATTAAAGAAAATGGCCTGCATGTGAAATAAAGTTATCTAACAGCATAACTAGGCATGCAATATTTATGGAACCTAAAGTTAAGAAGGAACCAAAAATTACATTAAATTTTATACAAAATCTGGAAAGGGAGATGTAAGGTGGGGAGAATGTGAAGGCTAATTTGCAAATAATAAATTTAGTTTAATCCTTTATCCAAGTGTAAACAAACAAAGTTTGCATCTGAAAATATCTTCAGGACCGGGGTAAGGTGGTACAACACCGGACAACTCGTAGCAAAGGTGGACCAAGCTAACATCACTCCTATCTCAGGATCTCTCATAATGCAAAACACATCTCCTTGCGGATATGTATAATATTATGCATTACGGGAAGGGCTACTACCCAAACTAGTTTCGACCTTTATTGAGGTCTCTTCAGTGGGAGCCAGGCCCAGAAGTGGAGATACCAGGCAGAAGCAATGGCGAGGTCATCTTTACCTATAGGAGTTGCCAAATGGTGTGCCACCTTTTTATTAAATTACTCTGGATTTAGAGAAAGATGTTGTAAGTTTATTTTTCACTTGGTTAGACTATAATAAATTTAGCTTAATCCTTTATCCAAGTGTGAGTAAACAAAGTTTGTGCCTGAAAATATCTTCAGGACTAGGGTAAGGTAGTACAACTGGGCAACTCGTAGCAAAGGTGGACCAAGCTAACATCACTCCTATCTCAGTATCTCCCATAATGCAAAACACATCTCCTTGAGGATATGTATAATGTTATGTATTAAGGGAAGGGCCACTACCCAGACTAGTTTCGACCTTAAACTAATTCGCAAAGGAGACATTTGCTCATGCCAAGCAGGTTTGAAAAGTTAGCATCTATGGATCGCTGAAAATCACCATTTATCAGTTAATATATTTTAAGTATGGTGTGATGTATAGCATGCATACAGTGA
This sequence comes from Typopeltis vanoorti, assembly GCF_054136105.1. Taxonomy (NCBI): domain Eukaryota; kingdom Metazoa; phylum Arthropoda; class Arachnida; order Uropygi; family Thelyphonidae; genus Typopeltis; species Typopeltis vanoorti. Next base: position 57,525,796 of record NC_143569.1, on the reverse strand, counting down.
TTTTCCGGCATGAAAAGTAGTAGCATCCTTTGACTATGATTAAAACTCAGGTAACAGATGAATTAACTGTAGCTTAGTTGGTACTATTATTACTAAATATTATCCAAATGGTCCGTAATATGGCTAAATTAGTTTTCAAGTGGCTCAGTACTATTTTGTCTCATCAAAATAATATGAACAACAATTACTAAGTGTTGAGTTAGTGTATGTGCTTAGATATCACACACTAACTCAGCATATTGCTTTTTACCAACTGAAAATCTGTGTCAATGGATGTTGCTTTCCATCGAAAAACAGATACATATGCAGCAAAGTCAATTTTACCCTCTGTATGCATCTGGATTTTGTTTCTTTTGGAATTAATGCCAAATGGTTGTGAAGCAAGTGTATTATGTATATAAAGTTTAGTTCTGTTATTTAAATTGAAGTCTCTGATAAAAACATTAATTTTTCAAAGTTAAAATGTTGAATAATGTTTTAAAACAAATTGTACTACAAACAAATGCTACCAAAATAATAATGTATATAGGTGGGACATTTCCCAGGCAAAGTGACTTTTTTACCTTATTATCTTCTATCGAACTATATTTAAACCAAACCTAGTTCAACAACAAACCAGACTAAAAGTATACAATACATTAGTCCTACCAGTCTTATTGTATGGAAGTGAAATCTGGACAATAAAACAAAAAGACAAACAAAGATTAATAACAGCAGAAATAAAGTTTATGAGAAAAACTACAAAGTATACTCTATTTGATCACAAAAGAAATAAAGAAATTATGAAAGAATTAAACCAAGAATCAGTAATAGAAAATATTAAAAAATATAAATGGATGGAACACGTTCAAAGAATGAAAACAGAAAGATTACCAAAACAAGCCTTAAAGTACAAGCCATTAGGAAAAAGAAAACCACGACGTCCTCTTAAACGATGACTTCTACAGCCAGAACAGGCTAAGCTAGGCCTAAATCCTTGATTGATATGCATGATGATGATGATTATCTTCTATCTTGAAGCATTTTCTCTACCCCCCAACAACTTATGCAATTCAACTTATACAAATTTCAGGTTCATAATATTTCATATGAATGATTACAAAAAGTAAAGCAGATGAGGTAAGACACATCCCTCCACAGTTTTTATTCAATAATTTTTAGTAAAGAATGATAAATTATCATTACCCATGAAATGCAATCACAAAATAACTGCTGCAATTTTATTTTGATGTAGCAAATCTTTCTTCCTTACTTGCTTTCTTCTTTTTTTTTTTTTTTTTTTAATTTATTATTTGTGGTAAACTCAAACATGATTTCTATAACATAACAAGCATAAGTGTATAATTAGAAAATATACACTTTTAACTGCTTTTATCAGTAACCTCTGTTTATAGGTTCGGTGTAGTGGTTGTAGGTATCCTCCCGCGACGAGTCTTCGGACTCCTTGGAGGTGTCACGAATAATAATAATATTTGACTATTGGAAAAATATTCATGTTTCCATAAATTAACCATTCTTTAGAGGCTATCTGTATTATAAAAGAAACTGTTCAGTCTATTATTTTTTATTAAAAAAATAAATAAAATATAAATTATGAAGTAAATATGCAACATCATGTTATGTTAGGCAGCCATTAATGTGATTACCTTTGTTTTCACAAAGATTAGTGATTACAAAAAAAATTAAATAAATAAAAATAAAAAATAATAAAAATGCCAAATATGGGTATGTAAAAATTATAAAGCATTTTAAGTAGCTAGGTATGGGTGAGAGGAGAAGAGAAGTACACTTGTAGACTTGAATCTTGTGAGAAACAATGTTCTTTAAGCATTTGGAGGAATGATTAGATTTACCTCTTTCAATTTATAGCATACTTAACAGCAATCTTCTATAATAATCTATCCAGAGAGATTATAAGCAGAAGGAATGCTATTCTAGCAAGATCACGGGTTAGCCTAAAATCTGAGCAAGACCAATTCCTCCTTTATGATAATCCTCTGAAACTGTACCTCGAAATTCACAAATTACTTCAACCTTGGCACCTCTTCTGGGTCTGGCTCCCACTGATGACATTGGATTTGTTTACTTCCTGGGGAGTAGAGAGGTTCTACTCAGTAGCGAGTTTTTTTGCTTGTCACTGGGTGAAACTGCCCCCGAGTTTTCTGTTCTGGAGTGATTCAGGTCAGGAGTAATTAGTTTGGTAGTGATCCTTTAGGGTAACTCAGTGAGATTTAGAGTGATCTTGTAGATCACTTGGTTTTTGAAGGTATGCCCGCACTTAAACATACCTCAATAAAGGTCAAAACCAGTCTGGATAGTGGTCTGTCCCATAATGCATAACATTATACATGTCTGTTGGGATATGTGCCTTGCATTATGGGATACTAAGGCAATTGATGTGAAGTCAGTAGACTCTATCATACAAGTAGCCCAGTCGTGAAGTTACCTCACGTGCAAACTTTGTTTGCTTACACTTGGATAAAGGATGAAACCAAGAATATAATTTTTGGGCATCTTTAACTTAATGGACTTTCTTAATTTCTTTTACTCCTGGTATCAAAGGCAATGGCATGCTGGAAACTCAGCTACATACATATCTTTAGAAAAAAAAAAAAAGCACAGTGGAAAGTATTTTTATTTTGTAATATAGTGTCAAAGAAAATGTGTTATAGAAATCAATATTTCAGGTTAAATCTTTGAGTATTGTAAAAGCTATGAAGTGAACATATCACATTTGTCAAGTTATGTTTATTCTTGGGGTGCTTAAGGGTCAAAGTTGTATAACTGGGAGACCTCCACATAGCCTTTCTAAGAAATGTGAAGAACCAACTGGAGCTTCTGATCTAATGTACAATTCTAATCTTCTCATGGTGCACTCTATTAGATATCTACCTGGATACTGAATGAACGAGGATGGGCTGGCAATTTGGGATTTAGCTGACTAAACTGTCTTCTTACTGGCTTCAACCACAATGTAAAATGAAGGCACAACATAACAGAATTTCATGCCAGCAGGGGCACTGCCATTTGCCCTAGATCCCCATGTTTTTGTTGGGAAACCAGGGTGAAAAGTGCAAAGTAAGCTATTAGAACACATCACAATTCAGCATCAATAGAGTTCAAGATTGGTGCCATCAACGTAAAAAGTATCAATTGAAAAGAAACAGAACTAGCAGAAGAATTGGATATGTACCAGATCGACCTAATAGGCATGACGGAAACAAAGAAGACAAAAACAGGCGAGATCTTTCTAAGTGACAAATAGAAAATATAGAGCAATGTGGGCAAATATCAGATTGAGGATATCAAATATCAAACTTATTTGTGCTTGTGGTCCCACAGAAGATTCTACTAAGGAAGAAATGGAGAAATTTTTCGAAACAAAATGAAAAAAGAAAAGTTGTTCCTTACTGGAGATCTAAACAACAAGAGTAGGAAATGATAACCAGACATATACATTTTGGAAAAATTTTGGAGAAAAAGAGGAAAGCTAATCATAATGGAAAATGCCTGCTGGAATCCTGTTCAGGACATGGACTAGTTATTGCTAACACCATGGGCCAACAAAAATGTGCATAAATTCACACGAAGAGAAAATGCAAGAAATAAGAAAAGTCTCATTGACTATGTTATAGTTCATAGTGATGTTTTCCCACTAGTTCAGGACACAAGAGCACACAGAGGATTTGAAATAGGAAATAATCACTATTTACTATTTTTCTACTTCAAGTATGGGAATATGTATTCCTGACTACATTCCAGTTGAGAGTTTTCTACCACTGCACAGTGCTTGTTTCACTTGACACTGCTACTAGAATCATAATCACTATTTAGGTTTGTAAAATGGAATTGCATATTGAAAAGAGTGTGTTAGAAAGTTTTAAAACGAATCAGAGTCAAGCAGCTTTCAGAGGTAAACTGTAGACTCAAATACATAAACATCATTCAAGAAAAAATGAAACAGTTTGAAAATAACAACCAAACCCTGAAGAAAACATTGATTGATTCAGCAATCAAGGACAGAAAAATCAGGACTCCATGACAGACACAGGAAGTTAAAGAGACAATCAAGAAAAAGAAGAAAGCATATTGATAGTTCCTGGCAAATAAGTCCGCTTGTGCTCTTAGAGAATAAAGAGAAAAATGTAAGCAAATGAAAAACACTGTTTAAAACAAGTAAACAAGTTATGGGAAGACTTTGGTAAGAACATAACACAGAAAATAAATATCAGGAAAGTGGTAAAATATTCTGAAAGCTATTGAAAAAAGCTTAGAAATACAGGAAAGAGTATAAAAGGAATTAGAGATGATCAAGGTAACATGAAAACTGAAGACAAAAGTATTCTAGATGTCTGGAATAATTATTTTGAAAAACTAATAAATGAAACAAGCAGTGTCAAGTGAAACAAACACTGTGCAGTGGTAGAAAACTCTCAACCAGAATGTAGTCAGGAATACATATTCCCATACTTGAAGTAGAAAAAAGTAATCAACCTGAAAAAATGTGGAAAGGCAGCTGGAATAGATGAAATGTGACCAGAAATGCTCAAAAAAACAGAGTTACCACTGTATAATTCAGAGGACCTGATCAGAGTGTAGGATTCCAGATGATTGGAGTAGAGTTTTCATAGTACACATCTATACAAAAGGAAATAAAACTAAATGTGAGAAATACAGAAGTATTTCCCTACTGAGGTGTTCCTGGTTAGATTTATATAACCATAGTTGAGAAACAGCTAAGAAAAATTGTTGAAGGGAAGCTTGGTGAAGAACAAGCTGGATTCAGACTAAATACAGTTTGTCGGTTTTCACTTTAAGAAAACCGACAAACTGTAGTTGAGAAATCTTGGGAATATAAGAAGGATTTCTATTTAAGTTTTGTAGATCTGTTAAAGGCATATGACAAGGAACCAAGAGGATAGCTCTTCAAAATGCTAGTTATATAGTGTAAATGGAACATTATATCAAGTAATGCATAGTCTCTATTTAAGCTGTAAGTCAGCAGTTAGAATTAAAGTCTGATGTTAAATCAGGTGTGCACAATTATCTCACTGTAATTTATTACCTACATGGATCACAATATTGAGGAAAGTGGTATTAAATCTGATATCAAAATTGATAATGTTAATCTTAGCTCTTTACTTTATATAGATGATGTCATCTATATAAAGATTAAATGCTCTAATTACATGCTAGCCTGATGGATCCCTGGCTTTCTTTGTTTACAGAAAACCTACACATACAGGTAGATACACTCACAAGCAGTCCCCCCCCCCAAAATAACAATATGGGATTATAAAAAAAACCTATATAACATGGCAAAATTAATCAGTTCAGATAACAATGCTCTAACTACTGAACTTGAACCATATCCTTAACACCTTCTAAGGCCAATGGCTACAACCCTCAAAAAAATCTAAAAAATATTAAAACCACAACCCCTTCCCTCCTTCATAACAGAGATTACTCTAAATCTATCGCCATTCCATATCTGGGGTATATCTGAAAAACGAACAAAAATCCTAAGAAAATATGACCTCACAACTAGTTACAAACAACATAAGAAATTGCATCTCTTATCCGCTCCACCAGAGACTAGTCACTTTCCCTAGACCTAACTGGTGTATACAGATCTTGCAGTTGCAAACAGTCCTACTATGGCTAAACATGCAGGACAGTCAATATCAGGATCTCTGAACACAAGGACTATATCCAGTTCCACCAATACAGCCACTCAGGACTTGCTGACCATGCATTTGACACCCACCACAGAATACACTGTAAGAAGAAGGGAACTTTATTACCCCGCAGTAAGTACAAATACGAAAGATTATTCCTTGAATCAGTTTCGGCTCTGAAAAACTTCCCACGCCTCAACAAATTTAGGCGTATGAGACTTCCCCAGATTTGGGAAGCTTACAATCATCAGCCCAATGGCCAAGACAACCCAATTTAGCCCACTAAGGGGTACCTTTAGGACCGACTTCAGTTGCTCACTGTTAGTGCCTGCATGCACATATCATTGTTTTGTGATCCCTGAAGATGGCAATGTAATGCTGCCAAAATATAGGTGGTTATTAATTAAAGTTTTTATAATTAATAATATAATTTACATTGTCATTTCTTAAAAAATTAGAAGCATCTTGAACACTGTGATCATATACCTGATCTGGATTATGCTAATGATGTGGTCTTATTCACAATGTGTGAGAAACTAACTTCTTTATTGCTGCAACTAATGATACTTGTAATCAACTAAGTTTTATTATCATTATTGAGAAAACAAAGGTAATAAAAACCAGTGATAAAGAAGAGTACTGTTTTTTTAAAGGTGCAGTTAGTACCTCTTAGTACTATCCCATTCTCAGTAACATTCTCAGAATGCAGGCCATTCACTTACTCAACAAGATTATGTTATGTGATCCAGAAGAACAGACACATCTGGTGAAGGAAGACATTTTATCTAGTCAGATCTACATGACTCATGATCGCCTGAGAAACTTGTATGTATGCATGATTAAAATATAAAACCAGCATTAATATCTTTATATTATTCTGGGGGTATTTATGATTATTATTACTAGATCTTTATTATTAATTCAGGACATACAAGCAGTACCATCTTAACAATTGTAGGTCCCTGGGCAAAGCAATGCACCGGGGTCCCTACCCACCCACCTACCGGAATAAAAAATGTAATCTCCAGTTCTCTTTCTTAATTCAGTGTTCCAGCTAGAAGTCAAGTAATTTATACCCTGTGCCAAGAGATCTCTCATGAACAATATGGCAGCATGGGTGCCCCTGGGCAACTGCCCAGTGTGCCCATGCCTTAAGATGGCTCTGCATGTAAAGGAGATGCAGATAAGGAAATGAAATTTATATAGTTGGAATTTATATTGCTGAGTGATAATTACCTGAGCCACAAGGTTCAAGAGTGCTGGATCTGATGATAGCATCAGAGAACTTAACAGTAACCAATCTAGCTATGCTGCCTTTACCTGGGGAAAGTGATCATGTAGTTTTGACTGAGGAGATTGCCAGACACAGAATTTTTGGTTATGAAAGGATGTATGTGGAATTACAAAGCAGGTGATTATAACAAGCTGAGGAGTCAGCTTTCAGTGGTGCCATAACATAAGAATTTGGAGGGGAAAGATGTTTGTAGTGCAAGGGAGATGATCACAGTGTGGTTGAAGAAAGCAACATCAGAATGTATACCCAGAGTTAGAAGGCTAAATCAGGTAATAGTTAGATGGATGAATAGCATCATTAAGCAGGTACTGCAGACAAAAAAAGATATATGGAGGGAATATAAAGAGAAAGGCAATCGTCATGCCCATGAGTAGTATAAAGAGGATTTATTTTAAAATGTTTAATAGTGGGAAGGTAACAGAAGCAAACCAAATAGTTGAATTATTGAATGAACATCTTGCAGGGATATACCATCTAGGTGATGATGTTTCAATGCTACATGTGACACCGACTGAAGAAAGAACAGAGATGCTTAAAATATTGAAGCACCTCAATGTGAATGCTGTCATGGGATCAGATGGCATATTGGTCCATGTATTACAAGAATGTGCAAGGGAATTATACTCCTCTGACTAAGATGTTTAATTTAAGACTCAGTACTGGGAAGGTACTAATGGAGTAGAGAGAGGACAATATAGTCCCACTGCATAAAGGAAGCTCCAAGACAGAAGTAACAAATTATAGACAATCAGCATCTCAACAGTGGTGGATAAGATATTGGAAAAATTGGTGAAAGAAAGAATTCAGGATGGATGGGAATATGATACTTTGTAAGGGACAACATGGTTTTGTATAGGGTAGGTCTTACTTAATAATTTGCTTACTTTTGATAATAAAGTGAAAATAAAGTTGGATAAGGAAAATGGCTACTCAGTGATATTGCTAAACTTTGCAAAGGTATTTGAGAGGATTCGACATAGAAATCAATTGCATAAATTGGAGCAAATGGGGATGGAGATGAATCTGGTGATTTGGATTAGAGGATAGCTGATGGACAAATATCAAATACTGGTTTACGGAATTGGGTCCAGGAGAAGGCAGGTGACCAGTAGTATACCATAGGGCTCAGTACTTGGTCATTTGTTGTTTATTTTGTACATCAGTGATATCGGAAATAATTTCAAAAGAAATGTTCTTGTTTGCTGATGCTAAATTGGAAAGAGCAATGGTAAATGAAGATGATGCAGAGATCCTGCAGGACGACTTAACTGGACAAGTAGTATCTGTAAAGGTAAATGGTTGCCACTTTGGGAAGTGATTGAAAGCAGTGTACTATACTGATGGAACTAAACTGCAGAAATCTGATGAGGTCAGAGACTTGGGTGCGATTGTGGACAGGGATTTCAAGTTAGAGGGCATATTGGAGGTAGCCAAAACAGCACATCAAATTGTATGGCTGTTGAAGAACACACTAACAAGCAGGGATGGAGAAGTTATTTTTTTCTCTACAAAGGTTTTAATAAGGCCACTTCTGGACTACTGCATGCTGATCTGGACACCAAAATTCCATGGACATGAAGAAGTGGAGAGAATCCAAAGGTGAGTTGAGAAAAATTTTGGGAAGTCTATGGAATGCTCCCTACGAGAATAGCCTGACAGTTTGTAAACTTCAAAAACTAGCTAATAGACAAAAAAGATCAGACACAATAGAAGCATATAAGTTGTTAAAGGGGGTTTTATAGGATTGACATTGAAGACTTTTTTCAGTACATGGGAGAAAATGAAGGGTCACTCATGGAGATTGTGTATGCGCATGGTAAGCTACAGTGTTAGGGCTAGATTTTTTATTTGGAAGGTGGCGAATGGGTTGCCAGAAGTGGTTGTGAATTCTTCACCATTAAATGAGTTTAAGGAGCAGTATGATAGCGTATCATCTCCAAAAAAAAAGGGGGGGGGGCAAAAATAAAATCTTGCACAGGGCTATCTACGGCAGTGATGATAGGTATTGCGAGATTGCCTTGTGTGCAAATAATGTATCTCCTGCGATGAGTCTTTTGATTCCATGGAGATACCTGTATAATAAGAGTGATAATTATTCTCGTATATAATTACATGTGGTTCGATAAGCATAGAATTAGGACTTTCACCGTTGCAAATAAAGAAACCGATTGATAAACACATGCAATTTAACTGACAAATTATAACAGCAAGTGTAGTAGCCATACTAGAAGTTATTGGGACTCCAAATGGATGCTCGGTATTAAAAATAATATATTATTCGATCTGTAAGGAAACGTGCTAAACAGCGAACACTCACTAACTCACCTGAGCCGGAAAGCGAACGGTACATGTAAAAGCTTCCTTTTGCACCAAAGCACATATGTTACATTTTGCAGTTAACACAGAACAAGCTTTAGGCGTTCTTAAAAATATGCTACTTGAAGCCACAGAACGAAACAACCTCAGAACATTGGCCATTTTTACAAACAACACGTAGATGAAACAACTAAGATAGCCATGCGAAGGTTATTTCATTTCAGTTTCGCTTTTTCAAACCCAGAGGGCGGTCTAAGAAAAGCAATTTGAATAGTATTATATACAGTATATTAATTGATATGTTAATAACCTATGAATGAAATCAAATACAGTATTGTATTACCAAAACATTGTACATATTACGGTGAAATTTAAATCTGGGTGATTACACTGATAATGTATCAGTTGTTCTTATCCATTTTTTTTCTTGCTCTTCCCGTTTTAATTGGTTTTCTCTTCTTTCAGAAACGTTATAACACACACACACACACACACAGTACGACAAGAATGTATCCTCTCACCTCTGCTTTTCAATACATATACAGGGTGTTCGGGATAAATTTGACACATTTATAATTAATTATATTTTTCCGTAAGTTACATGTATTAACACACACTTCTCTTCATTTAAAAGTTTGGACCCTTCTTCATTCATATACAAGATGTCAGAAAGGATGGATAGCTGGAACCCACCTGAATCATGGAAGAGAATAACTTGTATCATGATGATTCGTGCCCGCCATCAAAATAAGGATATTACGACTGCTGCCCAATGCTCCCTGAATACAGTAAAAACAATCAGGCATGAACTAGAGACTTGCAATGGTGACTACGAGGATGTAGCAAGAAGAAAGATCCCTAGCAGACGATCTGATTGCGTTCGTACAGCAGAATTCCTCGCAAATCTGCAGGAACAGGTGTTGAAGAACCCTGGCATTGGAATTCGGGCTTTGTTCGTGGAGTTGCTAACTGTAGTCAAGCCCTGGATAACAAGGGTAGGCAATGGTAGGCCGTATGTATGGCAGCAGGATTCGGCCCCTTGCCACACCTCTGGGAAAAGTCAAAAATGGTTGTCTGAAAATTTCTACGACTTCACCAGTCCAAATGTTTGGCCTCCAAACTCCCCAGACCTTAACCCCATGGATTATTTTGTATGGGGCGCAGTTGAAAAAGACACCAATCGCACTTCCAGTAATACAAAAGCCCAGTTAATGGATAAAATTAAAACAGTTTTTGCGGCCCTTCCCAGGGAGACTGTAGCATCAGCTTGTTCGAGGTTCCGAAGCAGAATTGAAGCTGTGATCGATGCTAATGGTGGTTATTTTGAGTAAATCTTGTTGATAGTATTGTAATTAACTCTGCCTGTAATGTTTTTTTGTCAATTCATTAAATTTAATAGATACAAAGAAGATTTTCTTTTTCCTTACGAAACTGTCAAATTTATCCCGAACACCCTGTATAAATAAAATTATAACGATCTGGAAACAGTATAATCCATTTGGCGTATAAATAACCCCACAAATGAAGATAGATACTCTACAATTTGCAGGTGATCAAATAATATTAGTTACATCAGAAGATGATTTACAAAGATCATTAAAATCATTAAATGATATCTCAAAACAATATAATATGACAATATCTAAATAAAAAAAACAAAATTAATGGCATTCAAAGGAGGAAACCCAATATGAAGTAAAAGAATGATAGATAATAAAATATTAGAAGAAGTAAATACTTTCAAGTGCTTGGGATGTGATTTATCGTACGAAGAAGAAAAAGACATAGATACAAAATATCAAACTTTGTCAAAGTAAATGGCATACTAAATAATATATTTAAGCTAACTCTAGTTACAAAAACACACTAGAATCAGAGTATATAATGTCTTGTCAAATCCCACTCTACTATACGGAAGCGAAACATGGACCATAATAAGGAAAGATGAAAAACGAATTCAAACAGCAGATATGAAATTAATAAAAAAAAAACAAAAAAAAAACAGCTAGATATACCAAGTGGGACCATAAAACAAATGAAGAAATTTTACAACCCCTGAATATGAAACCAATGAATTACTACATAAGACAGTATAAACAAAAATGGACAGAACATTTAAATCGCATGGACAACAGCAGACTACCAAAAATATTATACAGATATGAAATAAGTGAAAAAAAGAAGAATCGGAAAACCAAGAAAGAGATGGCATGAGACTGGCACAGGACATCTGACCTAAATTCCATGTTGGAAAGAAGAGATTTATTATTATTATTATTATTATTGTTGTTGTTGTTGTTGTTGTTATTGTGTTGTTGGAGCGTGCTGTGTATGCATATGAACGGATGCACTGCGAAATTGCTGCCCCCATTTTTTATAGTTTTAAAGTAGTTCCGACTCCTGTTTTTAATTTGAAAGTGCTCCCAAGTAACTGTACTTGTCACGCCGAAGAATATAAAATTCACCGAAATCGGCTTCGAAGAAACCAAATTTTTAAGTATTGAAAAGTGAACAGAGAGGACTGCGATCAACAACGAGTGTAGAACAAAGGACGTCGCCATCTTTACAACCATGCCGCAGTTGCTAAGGGGAAGAAAGGTGTGTCATGAAATGTATCGAATGCCTGGAGAATTTATTGTCCAACGGAAATCATAACCTGTACGAAATGCAGTAGGATTCTACACTTAAAATGTGCCGGCTTTTCAGAAACAACCTGGCAACGTAAATCCAATGCAACACGCGATAAATGGAAGTGCATACTCTGCAGGAAGAACGAAGAAACGTAGCTAAGGCAGCCGATTATACCGGAGGCAAAATTAGACGATGAACTGAACAGACAAAAATGCAGGTGAGTCCTATAATTACAACTCTTTAAATATATTAATAGAAAACGGTCTAGAGACTATAAAAGCCAACTTAATAGATCTTGTGCAAGAACTGTTTGACAAACAGAATGAACAAATAACAAAAAATTCTAGCGAATATGAAGATTTGGTCAAACATAATAATTTAGCAGTGATAGAAGTGTTACAAACAGTAAAAGACATTAAAATCAGCATTAACGCACTAAATGACAGGCAACACAATTTGATGAAAGAGACATCTGAACTCGGTCAAGAATTTCATTCTCTAAAACTACAATGCGAATGTTTAAATCAGCAAAAACATAAAGAAGATCTTGTCATAAACGGTCTTCCTGAAACTGCACCTACAGAAAACCCCAGATAGCGTTGATGTAGGTGATTGGTAGTAGAGGTTTGTGTAGTAATGGAGATGGAGAGCTATACAATAGGTGTCCTCCTGCGATGATTCTTTGGACTCCTTGGAGGTATCACGAATAATAATAATAATAATAATAATATGTAAACAGGCTGTATAATAAAAACTATGATATTGATATTGAAAAAAAATTATGTACATTTATATTTTTTAAAAAAACCACTGCCCTCTACATTTTGTACTGAACAAAAAATGTAATAGTATACTTTATTGTATATATGTAAATACTCTGTATGATGATAAATAAAATGATATTATTATTATATTTATTAATTTAATTTATTAATTTATTACTAGAAAAAGGTTTAGAAAATATAAAAGGCAGCTTGGTAGATCTTCTCCAAGAACTATTTCATAAACAGAATAAAGAAATAACAAAAAAAAATTAGCGAATATGAAGAGTTTGTTAAATTTAATAATTCAAAAGTCGAAGAAGTCTTACAAATGGTAAAAGACATTAAAACCAGCATTAACGCATTAACTGAGAGGCAGCACAAATTGATAAAGACACATTGGAACTCCGTCAAGAATTTGTGGGGGGGGGGGGGGGTGGGGGGGGGGGGGGGTGGGGGGGGGGGGGGGTGGGGGGGGGGGGGGGTGGGGGGGGGGGGGGGTGGGGGGGGGGGGGGGTGGGGGGGGGGGGGGGTGGGGGGGGGGGGGGGTGGGGGGGGGGGGGGGTGGGGGGGGGGGGGGGTGGGGGGGGGGGGGGGTGGGGGGGGGGGGGGGTGGGGGGGGGGGGGGGTGGGGGGGGGGGGGGGTGGGGGGGGGGGGGGGTGGGGGGGGGGGGGGGTGGGGGGGGGGGGGGGTGGGGGGGGGGGGGGGTGGGGGGGGGGGGGGGTGGGGGGGGGGGGGGGTGGGGGGGGGGGGGGGTGGGGGGGGGGGGGGGTGGGGGGGGGGGGGGGTGGGGGGGGGGGGGGGTGGGGGGGGGGGGGGGTGGGGGGGGGGGGGGGTGGGGGGGGGGGGGGGTGGGGGGGGGGGGGGGTGGGGGGGGGGGGGGGTGGGGGGGGGGGGGGGTGGGGGGGGGGGGGGGTGAATAGGTATTTTTCATGAACGCAGCTTAAAAAAGAAGGTAGTATATATGTTTTAAAAAAATATATTTCAAACCTCAAGGAAATGTGAAAATTGCGAGAAACATATCACTACGAAGACATTCATAGTTGGGTATTCGCATATCATACAGTAAGTAAGCAACTAGAATCGATCGAATATTTTTCTTGAGTTTTGCAATTATTCCGGGATGAATAATCTATCTCAAATACATTATTTTCCATTTATATTAACCGGAATATTATACATTTTTAGTTGTAAAATAATATTCTTTTTCAAGTAGATGGGACATAACATTACACAAAAGAATATTGTTTGGTCCACATGTAATAATTCATAGTATTATTCTAATCTTCATTACATGTAAGTACACTGCACACATTCATATTGAAGGAAAATGTCTTTCAGAATCTTGTTATTCAGTGACTAAACTGGAACTGAGAATCTGATATTGAAATCTGGAACTGAAAATCTAATTGGGCAGATTGGGCCAGATTTTCTTCCCCAATTCCTTAATATGATCAATGTTGCTTCTTTTGAAAATAAGATGCATATGAGGAAGTTAATAGCTTCTGCTCTCCCTCCAGAATAAGGAATATGGAAGCTTACACCGCTCTTGTTCATCCGTTTCGATAATATTCTGAATGGTCTGTAAGTCTTCAACAAAGAGTGCTTGTAGAGCAACCTTCCAATAACATAAGGACAGTGAACGAACGATAACCGTTCAACTGTGACCTTGCACTAGTAGTTGGTTTCTAACTTCTGTGAAATAATACAAAGACACTCGCGATTTTTGTAAGAGGTTGCTCTCTGTGTTGACTTAGGTTTCTAAACACACTTGCAGGCTTTGTTTTAATGATTTATTCCGCCTCTATATAAATTGTTCATCGAAGTTATTATTTTGGAAAATTGACTACGATCTGGAAAAACGTAAATCATTAAGGAAAATTTTGCTTATGGTAGTAACTTAATAACAATAAATCAGAACTTTTTGTTGAAATGTCATCGTGATGCCAACTGCCAAATGATTAGAATGCGATGGGCACCCAGTCGTCCACATATCTTTCCTTTCTTTAACTCTTGGCATCTTAGATTATATTACCATCAATACCTTGGTTTGAAAAATAGTTGCGATTTAAAAGTAGAGAAGACTCATTGGTATTGCTGGAGACTGTTGAACTGAACATCATCCTGAATTCTAAATATTACACGTAACATGGAGATGAGATATAACCCAGAGAGTTGACTAAATATTAAGAATGTAAAAATGTGAAAATGCAACACTTATGCTGAAATTTCTATGAAGCTGCTGTTCATATGCTGAACCCCATTATTATAAATAAATCAGAATTTATTTATAATTCTTCAATAACATTACCTAAATCAAGGCATTTTCAGATATAAAAAGTTTAACTATCAAATTGCACACAAATGCAACTCTAAAACTTCTCGCAAATCCCCAAGATCAGTTTGATTACAATTCTCTTCGTCTTAAAACTGAATTTGAATTTGCTAAGAAACGTTACATCCAACAAGACTGCTGGTCCCGAGGATATGCCTGCTTAGATTTAGAAGAAACAAAGTATGAAATTCTCTCATCAGTTGCTGATGAGAGAATTTCATACTTTCAGTTATTCATTCTTCTTCGTACATTCAATTATTCATACATTCAATTATTCATTCAGAGAATAGAGAATGATGTCTTGTTGAATTTAAAAATTCCGTAATTGTAACAATGTTCAAATGATGTAAACTTTCATCTTCCTACTCACAATTGTTGTCTCTTTCTGGTTATAGTTTTTCTTGCATGCTGGTTAACGGTTTAATAACACTTACCAAAATGTCTCTTCGCATTTGAGTATAATTTCGGGTGGTTCCCTGAAAAGATCGAAAATACCTTCACTACATGTGACTCCAGGCGAAATATTATCATGTGGCATGGTTCTTATTGATGTAGTCAAAGGGAATGAAATCAAAATTAAATTTATTGTTTACACTTTGAAATAAACCAGTGAACAGATTCACCTAAATGCAAATATACGAAAGACATAACTGCTTCACCAACTAGCTCACGATTATTCAGCGCATACCACTCATTCAGGTAAATGAAGCAACCACGGAAAAAGTGAACTGTGTATGCATGGTTGCTCATTTTCGCGATCCTAACAGTAAATGAAAACCTTGAAGAGGAATTTCAATGTCAGCTGATATGGAAGATACTTTGTACGTACGTGAAAAACATGTTTTTGAGGAGCACTCGGTTTTTGAGTAATTGTTATCCGAATGATTCAGTATAGGTGAGGAACATAGACATATACGCTTCAAATATCTGCAAATAATGCCATCTATCATTCCTGTGATCGTATAATCATCGATATTCTGTTATTAATTAAAAATAACCAGTAGTAATTAAAAATAATCGTTTTAATTACTACAGGTTGCACAAACATTGAAGCAATGAGTATCATTCACCTATTCCTCTGGATCTTCAAACTCACTTGAAAACTGAACAACCAATAAAAATATAAATAAATAAATAAAGCTGAGAACTACAGAAGACCAAAATGGAACGATAGGAAAAAAAAATAAAATAAAATTTGAAATAGCGAAATGTAATTCACATAAGCACCCAGGAATCTGTATGGCCTCCATGTCGGTAAAAATTAAACAAGGCAGTGTCATAAATGATCTCGATATTTCGAAACTATGCAGAGTGTCACACACTCCGAGGAGCAAGAAATAGGAAAATCTCGTTAGTCTTTTGGGATATTTCTCTTTAACCAGCAGTACCACCTCGAAACATGCGTTCCCAATGTAGAGATTCATGTGGTTCATGTATTCGCCTTATGAGCTCGATACGAACTCACCTGTTTTTGTTTTGTTTTGTTTTGTTTTGAAAACGATCATACTCTTTCATGAGTGACTTCTTATTATCAATAGCAGCTTATTGTTAAAGATATTTAACTTTATCTACTGTTTTATTCTTTCAACTTGTTCCGTCCATTTATGTTTATTTTTTTCTATTACTGATTCCTGGTTTAGTTCTTTCATAATTTCTTCATTTCTTTTGTAATCGAATAGAGTGTACTTTTCACTTTTTCTCATAAACTTCATTTCGGCTGTTATTAATCTTCGTTTGTCTTTTTGTTTTATCAAAACAAAACTGAAAAAACAAAATTGAAACCAAAACAAGTATTAAATTACAAACCATTTGGAAAAAGAAAACCTGGACGTCCTCTAAAGAAATTCAACGATAACTTCTGAGGCCGGAATAGGCCATTGTAGGCCTACTTCATCATACTTTTCATCCATGAAAAGTATTATGGCGATGAACTTAACAATACAGTGTTTACTTGACATTTCAATTGGAAATGTCAAGTAAACACTGTACTTATGTCGCACAGCATATGAAATACAGTTCAACAGATATTTCCAACATAAATAATGACCCAGCTTACGCAATGCAAAACGGAAGTCAGAAGAGCAGCATGTTGCAATGCAAAAAAAAAACTACCAAAAAAAAAAAACTTTTATGGAAGAGACCCAGTTTTTCAGTTCAACAGTTCCTACAACGACTATGTAGTTATGATATCAAATGTGTGTGTTTGATTTCAGGGTCGTTGCATAGCAACCGGTTACATAAAATCAATGCAATCTAGAGTTGCTTATATGAGGCATCAGTTGTGATCTCAAATATGCGTTTATTTAGTCAATGTTGTACAACGATGGATTTTGGAGATTTTCTGTCCAAATAAATATTGGTATTTCGGATACGGATTACGAATACCATATGAGCAATCAAGGTTTACACATACAGTACATTGAATATTGTAACGTTAATTGCAATTGTGTATTTCTTGTGTTTTATTGCGTTTGCAAAAAAAGAACTGGTATGTGTATAATCTCTAGCTCTTCACGTTCGAATTCAGTGGTTTATAGTACGCTGCAAAATGTTCCTTTGCTCGTAAATGTAGTTTACAAGTAAAGGAAAATTTTACAGAGTTTAATATGACAATGCATTGGCACAGACTAAGACTCGTGAAGGAATATAAGGATTAACAATGATAGCTTCGTCTTGTTGTTAGGCTGTGACAGCTTATGTTTGGAAATTCTAATATAATGTTACAAAGGCTGTATATTATGCATTCATAAGTGTAGGCTTTATCCACGTTACTTATTGTATTTACAGCCGAGGCATTACTCAGCAGTTCTTTATTATCGGGTTATATTAACTTTTAGGAGGCAATTATGAAAGTATACATTCCTGTTTCCTAGAAACCAATATAAATTGCAGTATTTGTTCCATGTATCTACATTCTACAATCGGAGAACGAAAGCTAGTTCTTTATGCTGATATCCAAACAAATGAATTGTATGAAACTGAGTGTTGAATGAAAATTAGTCAAACAGTTGCAAATCATTTCCAACAATCTGCAACTCTGTGCGTGATGTGCAGGATGTCACTCGGTGAAACATTATAGCTGGTGTGCAGCATTTACGACCTTTTTTTTCTTTCAAACTTTTCTCCTTACAAATATGAAACCAAGCTTGAACGCACTTATAAATAAGAATAAATTATATTTTAAATGTGATGTGTATTTTAAATAATATTTCTGATATAAATATGATTTATTTTAAACAGTTTATATATTTTTTCAAAACCTAATTGTTCCAGCAGTTCGTATCCGCTTTCTACCAGTTAATGTTTTTGATTGTCTTTACGTGAATGTTTTATATGAATTTTTCTCGTTTTGCAAGGCGATATATACTTAGCGTGTGTTTGTACTTCAATACGCAGAGCCGATAAAATCACTGAAGTAAAAGCAAATGTCGTATATTTAGTTTCGATCGTCTGTTAGCTATACGTAGGAGTAAACATTGAAGTAAATTTATATCAAAATGAAGAGGCTCATTTTAGGCTGTAAAATTAAAAATTGTCATTAAGACCATTTTTACAAAATGGTTAATCATTTTCCGATTATCTCTAGTTTGCTCTCGGGCTCCTCGCAATTGAATTCTGGCCCTCTCTAAAACTAATAGCGACATAATAGTGGCGCATTGAGGCAATTACAAATCAAATCGATAAATATTTGAAAAGATAGAAACCTCTTTTGCTTCAGAGCATAATTATCCAATTATTGCAAATTTTGCCGATCACAAACTTAGTTATAAAACGTTAGTTAGTTACATTTTCTCCTACTTCACGGAACCAAAACAAAATGATGTCATCGGATGGTGGGGAAAAGCCATTTGGAAGAAACATCGAGAATGGGGAAAGTTACTATATTATTTTTAAAACTATATTTTAGAACGAACCAAACACATAATGTTTACTAGAGTTATCTAAAGAACAGAAAAAAAAACCATCTAGAGAACAGGAGACTATGCAAAGTACCATCAAGACGCCTATTAAGTATCTAGATTTGATACTTTTCTGACTGTTGTATAGTAAAACATTTAACGGATCACTAAATATTGAGTTTTTATCAACAGGAGGTGTTATCACGATTATCGTTTACTAAGTCTACCAAAATAAGAAGTCAGAAGATTGGCTCTTCTCCGAATAGTGATGTAATAGAACCTTCCAAGAGTGCAAAATAGGTGAAAGGTTTGAGCAAATATTACAGCAACAATTTCTTCAGTTAATCAGAGAGCACTACATTAATGATGTTTCAACACGATGCACGTTTCCTACTTTGTAAAAATCATTAATGTATATGGTGATAATCTAATATAAAATTACAGAAAATGAGTTAGAAAAGAATTGACGATTTCAATGAAAATCAGTTGCAATATACCTGATTCTTCTCTTCAGAAGGCGTGATACACTTCTTGGGGAAAACCAAGCATAATTTAAAGTATAAATGTGAATAAATATTTCTATATATTATTTTTATGATGCTATTAATTCTGCCGCCATTTACCATTAGCAATTAACCATTTTTATTTTTATTTTTATTAACCATTTACGTTTGTTAGACGCCCAAACTTCGTTGATTTCCATGTCTCACTCATAACTGAATATAAAAGGGTAATCGTATGTAATTAAAAAATATAATAGATAATAAAACAGTGTAGAGCAACCACGACTTTTCTACACGCAAGCTGAAATAACAGTAAAGCGTGCATCGATACAACTGTTACTGCGGTGTGCTAAATCATACGAATATTGTTTTAGCAGATTCGTAATGTCGGTAATGCAATACAGTACCGACGTTTGTTAATTTGTTAAAAAAAATTCTAAACTGTGCTATTTCGAAACCAGCGCTGATCAAAAGCTATGCAAGTTGATGTATATCAAACTTCGATGCTTATTTATCAGCTACCAGTCCTTGTAACAAAAATTATACGTTTTACTTCTTGGAACCTTTCGTGGGTTTCTATAGTGTTCTTTGAATTGGAATTCATGAACGCACTCAGACAGCTTTCGTGTCCAAAATATTATATGTTCGTAGGTTCAAAAAATGAATATCTAGGTCTTCGTATATAATGTAGATGGCAATATTCACTTAGCAGTATATTACGTGACTAATTATGTATGCCTTTGTTATAGACTCACATGTGTGTTTTGATTCCATAGTTGTTGCATAGCAACTTGTTTTTGGAGAGCTTCTGCCCAAGTAGATATTGACATTTCTAATGGTGAAGAGAGAGGAGCGAACATGATTACACTCCGCAGATTTCTATTTCTGATGTCTCTAACATATAGTATTTTAATGTGTTCTGAAACAGTAAAATATTCAGGTGAGAGAAGAATATAATTTTTTTTTATTTTGAAAAATTTTAAATTAATGACTGAGTCACGAAATAAAACATTGACGGAACTTAGTGTATTAATATTATTAATTACTCTAAATTATGCAGTGAATTACACAAAATATTACTCTTACTGTAAATGAATAGTCAAAGTGTAAAAAATATTCGCCTGATTGTGATAAAAGTCAGGTTTCTTTTGAGCCAAGTTTAAAGAATGAGATATTCAATATTTGCTGAATCTTCAACTGACCACATGAAGAAATTGACTACTAAAATGAGACTAATCATTTCAGTATCGAAATATCGAAATTGAATTCTCTAAAATTATTAATTAAATAATTTAGAATCTGCATAAAGGAACCAAATTTTGTACTCTTTCAACATACTCGATTACTATGGGTTTGAAAGAACCTTCATCCGTATTTTCAATCGGAATTAAATTTTGAAACTGAAAGTCAAATGCAAATCTGAAACACTTGTGAGATCAAGCTCAATACTCTATATAAGAACTTAGGGTTCGAGTTTCTAGGATGTTAGATATATTGTTAAAGGTCTTTCGTCTGAATATGATGGTATCCGAATAGTTCACCGAAAACAATTTATCGAACGAAAATTTAACGAACGACAATTTACCGAAAGGCAATTTATTGAAAAAAATCGAATAAACAATTCCTCGAAAATCAATTCACCGAAAAAGTAATTGATCGAAAGGCAATTCACCGATCAGCAGTTAATCGAAAACCCAATATCGAAAACCAACAACTCATCGGAAAATCACAATTCATTGAAAATACAGTTCACCGAAAAATGAATTACAAGTAATGTGGATGAAGTATATATGGCAATTTTTTTGTTTCGGATATAAAGGATCGTTAATTACCTATACTGATTGCAGTGAATGATAACCGCTGAGGCAGATAAAGTACAAATGCTAAATGAACATTTCAAAAAGTATTTCATTCTCTTGAAAATAATATCCTTCAAAACTTGAGGTCATTGGAGAGGGAGGAGGAACACTGATGGTGAGTGAATTGGAGGTATTCGTGAGGAATTGAGAAAACTCGATATCAATCAGAATGTAGGAATTGTTGATATATTACCTTGTGCCTTGAGGGAATGTTTCAAAGAGTTAACAACCGCTTTAATTTAACTCTTTAACATGAGTCTTAGATTTTCCGAATTTCCAAAGAAAGGGATAGAGGAGAAGACTGTTCCTCTTCATAAAGTGGACGATAAGACTATAGTTTTAGGCCAGTCTGTTTTTCTTGGGTAGTGGTTAATTTATGAGAGAGGCTAGTATGTACGAGAATTCAGAATTAGGTTGATAATAACAATCTTCTCTTTAATGAACAGCATGGGTTTACTAAAGTTTATTAGTCTAGTTATGTATTATAACAGGAAGACGGGTGAATTGGGAAAATAGGATGCATGCATCGTGGTATATTTAGATTTTGCTAAATCCTTTTATAGATTGTTATATAACAAGCTGGTAATTAAAGTAGAACAGATGGGGGATTGGATAATCCATTAGTATGCTCCACTGGAAATCGGCACTCTCATACCTATTAGCAAGTTGTGTATGGGGGCACAATATCTCAGAAGAGGAAAGTGGTGTGCCTGAAGGACCAGTTGAACGTAACAACCTGTACAAGGGAAAACGATGAAAACGTTCTGATAAGCACCTAGAACAAAAATGATATTAAAGCAACTGACATAAACCACAAGAAAGAACATATCTTAAAACCCTTTAACACCCATGTTTCATCAAATTGTAATTATTTGTTCTTTTTCATTTAGGATATATAAGAAGACATGTCAGATGTTTGAGGAAATTCGAAGACACACAGGTGAATTCATCATCACGTTTTTCGTGCTGCAAGAAACGTCCGCAATTGAGATTCACCAAATTTTGTCTGAGATTTTAGGGGACTGTGCCCCAGCATAACCAATAATTACTTGATGAGTGGCAAAGTTTAAAACTGGACATCCTGAGACAACAGATGCTCCCAAGTCAGGAAGACTTTCCACAGCGATCACACCTGAAAACATCGATGCTCTGAATGCCATGATTCTTAATGATAGACAAATACCATCCCAAAAATTGGAAAGACACTGCAAATATCCAGGAAATGAGTTTGAGTCATTCTCCACCAAACTCTGGGCATGCAGAAGCTCTCAGAGAAGTGGGTCCCGAAATGTTTGAATGCCGACCAAAAGAGAAAAGATGTGCTATCATCTCAAAGGATTTTTGGTTATTTTGAGAAATCAAGTACAGATTTCTCAAAATAGTTTTGGCTCGTGTGTTGTGACTGTTTATGAAATATGGCTTCGTCACTATGACTCAGAGAACATGCAACAGTTAATGGAATGAAGACACAAAGGTTCTCCATGACCAAATAAGTTCCGAACCCAAAAGTCAGCAGGGTTTTTGCCATTGTATTTTGAGATGTGGATGGTATAATCCTTACCAAGTACCTAGAAAAAAGGTGAACTCTTACAGTATCAGTTTATTCAGCAGCAATGAAGGGACTGAAGGAGGTACTGTAAAAAACGCTGCGTGAAACTGAACAGAGGCGTGTTACTTTTGTAGAACAACGCACCTACTCACAATGCTCATGAAACTCCAACAGACAATACATTACTCGCTTTCAATGTCTGCCTCACCCACCCTATTTGCTAAACCTGTCCGCTATTTCCTATTCCCAAATTTAAAGAAACACTTAAAAGGGACAATATTTACAACAAATAATGAAGTCATATCTGCAATGAATCCAGAAGATTCCAAATGGCAGCAGCGTTGCAACAAGTGTTAAACACTTCGTGAGGAATATGTAGTATAATGTATATTGACATATTTACGGATAACTGTAGTATTAACTAGAGTCGCACTTTTCACTTGACCAAGAACTTTAACTTTGTTTTTAACAAATGTAACAATAGTAGTGCGAGGTAAGTTTAACCTACGGCTTCTCTGCGATATATCGTTTTCATGAAATTTATTCATTATATTCTTAGCATGTAATGTAATAGGTTACGGGACTTCTTTTAGCTGGAAGCAATAGCAACCATACTTGGAAGTTTATCATAGCTATGGCTTTATAAATAACTATAAAAGAAAATAATAGGTATAAACAATTCATAATTCACAGCCAGCGAAACACCAAAACACAAAGAGATGTAATGAGCAACGAATGTTGTAAATAAACAGCCACGGAAACAGGCAGCGATTATTTCACGGGAGCCGTTTGTCGCTAAAACCGACGTATGGGCCACTCCTGCATTGTACGATGGGGAGACTTGAATGGTTTGAAGAACATCTAGAACAAAAATGATATTAAAGCAATTGATATAATCACAAGACAGAAAATATCATAAACCCCTTTAATTCCACGTGTTTCATCAAATTGTAATCATACATCTTTTTTTTTTCCTTTTAGGATATATAACAAAAGGTGTCACACCTTTTAGCAACTCATATATGGAAATATCACTTCTCCATTACTTCCATTTTAGTATCACCATCTCTGGGTCTGGCTCCCACTGATGAGAAGACTGGTTTCAATAAATGTCGAAACCGGTCTGGGTAGTGACCCTTCCCTTAATGCATAGCATTATACATGTCCACAAGAAGATGTGCTTTGCATTATGGGATACTAAGGCAAGTGATGAGAAGTTATTCCACCTTTGCCACAAGTTGCCCCAGTTCTGAAAATACTTCAGGCGCAACCTTTGTTTGCTTACACTTGGATAAAGGATTAAACCAAATATATAATCGTCCTATAAGTGGATCGTCGTAAAGCGAAGCGTCGGAAGACTGATATTACTGTAATAACACAGGCCTGCGATGAAAAAATTGTCTAATAAGTAATAATTGATTCTTATAGATTTTTACGTGCTGCTGAGTTCAGAAAAAAATAGTAAAAAAATTTCATCACCCACCATTTTCTCAATTTCTAATTTTATCATTTTTATTAGTAGTATTTGGATTTAAATTCAGTGCGTTGGTATTTATTTTCATTCTCCTTTATTTACAGCTAATTAGTTGTATAAGTGCTTTTTTGAAGTGCCTTTTTATAGTAAATAAAGAAATTTCCACGAAACTTCTCATTCTTAAGATAGGAAAGGGAGGGAGGAATGCACATGAAAGTGCCGGTGGCTACTTTGAATCTGATTCGCCGAGATAACGGATGACTTTCCTGTTGTCCCACACACACACACACACTTATATTTTCTTGTGGGATTCTTTAGTTGAACTTTAGTCGTTGGCTATTAAGGTTATCATATTTTTTGAAAGGTTAGATATTTTCTAAATTAGTGTGAAGATTTAATTTAATGTGTTTGCAGGTTTTTTTTAATGTTTTTACGTAGTGTCGTGTAATAGTATTGATGTCATTCGTTAAATTTCATTTAACTGTGCTTTAAGTGATGTTTGTAATGGCTTCAAATATTCACCTAAACGTTTCTGCTACATATGCGGGGAGGTAGTGGTAAAAAAGCCTCAAAACTGTGTTTCTCCATAATTACAATAAGTATGCTTCAGTACCAGTAGCAAATTCCATGCATTTGAAAGAACGATAGGAAACTTTAGCCTTAATTCTCAGCAAACTTAAGTACAATGATCATGGATGACAGTTTGCGGTGATCTTCAAGTCAAATTTTGGGACAACAAAGAGGATACACCAAATATCCATGCTTTTTGTGGGAGTGGGACAGCCGAGATCGAGAGCAACATTGGATCAAGAAGGAATGGCCAGAAACAGTCACATTAGAACCTGGAAGTAAAAATGTGTTACACGAAACTTTGATTGCTCAGAAAAAAATCCTTTTACCCCCACTTCACATAAAGCTGGGATTGATGAAGCAATTTGTCAAGACTTTGTCGAAAGAAGGAGAGTGCTTTAAATACATCTGTGCAATATTTCCGGGATTGTCTACAGCAAAATTGAAAGAAGGTATTTTTATCGGTCGGACATCGGGAAACTTATGACGGATAAACTGTTTGAAGACAAAATGGCAACTGTTGAAAAAGAAGCGTGGAAAGCCTTGAAAGAGGTGATGACCAAATTTTTAGGAAATTACAAGGACCCCCAACTATAAAATGATTGTGGAAGGCCTGCTACAGATGCTCAATGAGAATAAAAGTGCACTTTCTCAACTCTCATTTAAACTACTTTCCTGAGAATCTGGGAACTATCAGTGAAGAGCAAGGAGAGATATTCCACCAAGACATCAAGGTGATGGAAAGAAGGTATCAGAGCAGGTAGAATGTCAACATGATGGCGGACTATTGCTGGATGTTGCACAGAGACGACTCAGGAAAAGAATTTCACACAGAAAGTTCAAAAAGAAGCTTTGAAGGAAAATAAGACACCACAACGGAATATAAAGTCTGTACTAAAGATTAATCTTTAATTACTTCAATCAAAACATTTTTCCAATACTTTTATTCCAAAAATGTTTACGGAAAATTTTAAATACTGTTATTTTGGTTAATATAATGCGTTTTAAAGCTATTTATTGTACTATTGAGATCCATTTTGTGAAAATTCCTTACGTGATAGAGACAAAAGGAAGAGATATTTTAAATCAGCGGTCAAAATAAATCAGAAGCAGTTAATAGTTTCCGGACAATTTTTCATGACCTCGAATTTTGCAGGCCTGTGTAATTAATAACATGAAGAATTACTGACCCTAAGGTTCGGGCCTATATTTGCTTCTCGCGTTATTATTATTATTTGATAAGCACCCCCTTAGCAATTTATATGTCTAAATCATATCGCCCCTCTTCCGCCTACAGACCAACGTCTGTAATCTATTCTCTCAACCTGTCTTCATAGTCACTATTCGATGATCCCAATATTAAATTTGTTATTCGCCTCTGAACTCTTTGCACAACTTTCTTCTCACCTAAGAACGCAGGTGACCAAATCGATGCGCAGTAGTCCAGATGTGGTCTAAACAAAGCCGTGTACAGAGGAATGACCACATCCTTATCTCTGCTTCTCAGTGTTGTTCTTCTTCTTAATATACTGGCATTTCTTTGCGCTGTTTTTATTATTTTTTTGCAATATGTCCCTTGAACTTCAATTCTTTATCCACCAATATCCCGAGGTCGCAATCTTCCTCGACCTCCTGTAATACAACGTCTCCAAAACGATACAATACGCATCTTTACTTTTTTGAGATCCAAAATGCAAAATCTTATGTATACTGGTGTTACATTGATATCCGGACTTGCCTGTCCACATTGCCACTTTATTCAAATCGCTCTGAAGCACCAGTACATCTACATCATTTCCATTAACTTTTCTGAGCTTAGCATCATCCGCAAACAGACAAAAATATCATTTTTATAGAAATATTGCTTGAAAGTGCTCGGTTACAATACCTAACTTTACTCAAGGTACAGACAATATATAGAAGTGGTCACTGAAACGTAAACATTATTTTGAATCATTTTAGAACATTATATAAGTGTACATACTGCTTCTTTGTGCATATTGCGATTTATCTGTAGAGAACAAATTTCATTCTACTAATAACACTTGTCAGACTCTAGCCAAGACTCTATCTGCACGGTTCAATTTTAATTCCATGTGGATCACTGTTATTACAACATTTTCGTAAAGTTTCGAAATGATATTAGCAATTCTTCACTGAAAATCCAAAAATGACTTTTGGTTGAATTATGCAAGAATTCATCGAAAACTTTTCAGTGAATTGTTTTTTCGATGAATTGCGTTTTCGACGAATTGTCGTTCGATAAATTGTTCATTTTATGAATTGCCTTTTTGACGAATTGCCATTCGTTAAATTGTCGTTCGATGAATTGTTTATTCCCAGAATTTCATTTTGGATGAATTGTCGGATGATGAATTGCATTCGATAAGCTGTCTTTCGATTAACTGTTTTTCGATGAATTTTCATGGAACCATAATTCAGTATTTACAATTGAATGTAAAGCTACGTTACATACCTAAAAAAGAATAAAATTAAAATCTTAAAAATATTATAAACTGATATTCCCGTGTTCACAGGCCGGGTTTGCCTATTCTGACAATTACTTCAGTATGACAGTATTGTAGAAGATCCAAATAAAAATCACCACGGAAACAGTTGAATACTACAAAATAACATGCGCCTCCACAGCGCCTTCTGCTGCGGCTATCCATAAAATCCTCAAGCGAGCATACAGCGTATCTTCACTGTTCAAAATAGCCTAATAAAACATTGGAAGAATGTACACATGCATGAAAAAAAAATCTACCTATCAACAAATCCAGAGATCTATGTGAACTCATAGTTTCTCCAAGTCGCCTGTGATTAATATGAGTCATGGACTTTATGTCATGCGTGGCCGAATGAAGAAGTGAAATAATTATATTTTTTGTGTTACAATAGTGTTATCTTTATTATGTAACTCAGACTGTAGGCCAGCTTGTCGCCTGGATATTCTGTCCTCACTAATGACAATAGATCATTACTCAGTGGGAGACTACTGCCTGGTTTATATTAGCTTAAAGTGGTTTGAAAATATAACTGTCTTTCTTCTACAGAATAGGAAACAAAGATCAAAGAACATGTGTGTTCCAAATGTTCTTTGATCAAAGAACATTTGTGATACTAAATGTTTGATAGATTTCAAACTTTTCTTCGCTGGGATTCATATACAGAAAGGCTTATCTCTACTCAAGACAAGCTATAAAATGAACACAACTCATTTACTATTTGCATGCAATTCATATGGAATTACGTTAACTTTATGTTGTGACGTTCGTTTTTTCTTCTGTCTACGTTAATTAGAATTTTGATTTTAGCTAAAGTTATCTGATATGCATACGCAACGGAGAACGTAAACAAATATATTTCTTAGCAACTTGGATTTTACTGGCGATTCGTGTTATTGACTTTCTTATCCTGAGTAAAGGAACGTAGACATGAAGTGTTTCTACAGATACCTGTTTTACTTACCAGTTTTATGTATTTCAGCCTTAACTATAACAGGGAATTGTTCAGGTAAGAATCCACCTATCATTATTTTATTTCCAATCGTTATGCACTTAGTTCTGCTAGAAGAAGAAAATATTTTGAATCGATTTAATAATATTTATGATTTTCACATTTCGTTCTCAGAATCGTTTTCAATTATATCTAATGCCGATGGAGTAAAATAATTGGCCAATATCATATTAACTTCGATGATGATGAGAACAAATATTCCGTGCGCTTTTATAAACAAATAACCATATTTCTAACTTTATGTGCACAAAAATCTATTTTATTCTCTCTGGAGAGAGAGAGAGAGAGAGAGAGAGAGAGAGAGAGAGAGAGAGAGAGAGAGAGAGAGAGAGAGAGAGAGAATCCACTGTTGATGCTGGTTCGGAATTACTGTAGAAATAACTAAAGCTCTTAGGATAGAGTATTCTCTCTGTTATTTATTTAGAGTATGGCTCACACATAAAAAGTTACATCACATTAATCCTTAATATATATGCACATGATAATAGACATGATAATAGATAATACAATAATAATGCATAATACAGTCATAAAAGAGATACTCAAGAATAGGCTACAACTGAATGTCTATGTTGATTATCCAGTCGACTGCACTTGGTGTAGCATGGATGAAGTCCGACAGGTTTCCTACTGCTATGCACGTTGGGCACATTCTACTGTAATATGATTAATTGTCTGGCGGGGTGATCCACAATCGCAACTGGCTGAGGCAATCATGCCCCATTTGTAAAGGTGGTCTGCACATCTGCCATGTTTGGTGCGGATTCGGTTAAGGGCAGACCAAGTTTTCCGAGGTAGGTCAAAACCCAAAGAGTCCTGGTGAAATGTTACACCAGGACTCTCCACTTCCCCTTCATGTTGAAACTGTCTCTGCAAGATTTTTTTTTGCACTTAAGATTGGAGGGTGCCTTTACTTTAGCCCTGTTTATTTCTAGGGGTGGGTTGTCTTCGTGGATTGGAAGATTTTGGATTTCCATGATTTTGCTGTACTCATGTAGAAAAAAGTTGGATCTTCGGATGTGGGATGTTGCTTAGCACTGAGAGCCAGTAGGTTTGGGTTGATTTCACAGTTCCAGAAATAAGGCGCATAGTGGTGTTAAGCTGGGTATCAATCAAACACACATGGGCGCTGTTCAGCCATACGGGTGAGCAATATTCAGCTGCAGAGTAAACGAGTCTAAGAGCAGTGCAGCGAAGCGTTGTTGCTGAGGCACCCCAAGTTGTTCTGCATATATTTTGCAGTATATTGTTTCGTGATTTAAGCTTGTATGCTGTGCTAATGAGATCTATTTAAAAGCGTTCTATCCAAAGTGACGCCCAGATATTTCGGGAATCTGTTGTAGCTTAGCTGTTTGTGGTTAAAGTAGACCATGAGTTCTTTGTTAGCCTGGTTATTGTTCAGGTGGAAGCATGAAACTTCTGTGTTGCTAGAATTTGGACATTTGCTGAAGTATTCATCTAGGACTGCAAGGTCATTTGTTAGTGTATCTTCCATTGTAGTAAAGTTGGTGTGTCTAATGACATTGGGCAAATATGCAAATTAGGCATATTTGCCCAACGTGAATTGCTTAACAAAAATGAAAAAAATGAATGAGAACTGCACTTTACAAAACATTGACAGAAGCTTTGTTATAAATAATAATAATAATAATAATAATAATAATAATAATAATAATAATAATAATAATAATAATAATAATAGTTGTTTCATCATTTTTCCAAGCAAATTTCTAACGGGTAATTTTGTAGCATTTATCCGAGGTATTACTAATAACAATCTCACATTATTGCTACCAGATTCTAAAACGCTCTCTTCAAAACAGCATAGGAAATTGAGTGCTTTTTAACTTATGGAAATTTGCTTACTAAATATGGTTGATTATCATATGCATTAGTATAATTACCTATGTATGCTATATTTGGTGAATTGTGATTTGGATGTGACACTGATGGTCGTTCGATGTTTTCTAGGAAAGTAGTTTCTCATAATGATAGTGTCGAGTGTGCTAGGTTTACTGGAAAGAAGTGGATTCCGCGTACAAATTGACGGCTGGGAAAATGAAGTTCTATTTCAGAACACTCCAGAGATTGTTGTTGTCAACAATCTATGGAGTGTTCTAAAATATTGTCTTACAGAAACTATAGCAACACACAATATTGTCTGCTAGGTATTTGAGTTTTGTTACTTCCTGAATTGCCAGGGAAGTTCTAAAGATCACGGTTTAAGACTTATCGCTGTTAAACTATGATAGTATTATACCAAATCGACAGTGATTTGATGAAATTCTGTCTATGATGCGAGGTTATTGATGTGAATGCATACGTATAGGAATTTAGACAGTTCATAAAAATATTTTATAGCTGTGATGGTAAAAATACCCCAGAATTTCAAAGGCAATGTCCTTGTTACTATAAGCACAATATATATTTGTAATAGTTCTAATTTTCATGAAATCTTGAACCAGTTCTTTAGTTTTGCCCTTACGTAAATCCCTTCGAGTTTGTATAAAGTGAACTAGTGCAAATACAAACTGGTTTTATACAGGCTGATATAATGATATCACGGAAATAATTCAATAAGATACTGTTTCCTGTTTTTACAACATCCGTGTTGCACGTTAGATTTTAATTCAATTTCTCTTGATGTGTGTGTATATTATTTCGTTGACGATGTTTTCCATGATTTTTCCAATTACGGCCAGCTCTTATAGAGAGCTTTAATCATTAATTTCATTTTGTTTTTTGTTATAATTCTCATTGCAGGTTTTAACTTTGTTAGTATTTTGCATTTCTGAAATGTTACATGATATTAAAGCAACTGATGTAATCACGAGAAAGAACATATCATAACCCCCTTTTATCTCCCCGTGTTTCATCAAATTGTAATAATAATATTTTTTTTTCCTTTTAGGATATATAAGAAGACATAAAATTAACTGATTTTTGTTCTTATGTTCATCAGAACTTTCCATTCCCCCTGTTATAAATGGGCACTGGTTATAATTGAAAAGTAATTCGCTTCGTAAAGCGAAGCTTCATAAGGCTGGCATTACTGTAATAATAATAACTTGAAGGATTATTGGCCCCAAGGAACTAGTCTCGAGGCCTATATTTGCTTCTCGCGTTTATTATTATTATTATTTGATAAGCATTCCTTAGCAATTTATATATCTCAATCATATTGCCTCTCTTCCGCTTACTGACCAGCGTCTGTAATCTACATTCTCTCAACCTATCTTCATAGTCAGTATTCGAAAATCCCAATGTTAATTTTTTTATTCGCCTCTGAACTCTTTCCACAGCTTGCTTCTCACCTAGAAAAGCAAGCGACCAAATCGATGCGCAGTAGTCCACATGTGGTCTAATCAAAACCTTGTACAGCGGAATGACCACATCCTTATCTCTACTTCTCAGTGTTCTTAGTATACTGGTATTTCTTTGCGCTGTTTTTATTATTTTTGCAATATGTCCCTTGAACTTCAATTCTTTATCCACCAATATCCAAGATCACACGTTTCATTCACCTCCTGTAACATAACGTCTCCAATACGATACCCCGCTTTACTTTTTTTGAGATCTAAAATGCAAAACCTTGTGGGTGGGCAGGTGGGGGCACTTACCTGCCCACATAGCCACTTATTCAAATCGCTCTGAAGCACCGGCACACCTACATCATTCCCATTAACTTTTCCCAGTTTAGCATCATCAGCAAACAGCTGAATATCCGCTTGAAGACCACTGACAATATCAGTAACAAACAAATTGAACAGTGGTGGACCTAGAACAGAACCCTGTGAGACTCCACTGGTAACTCTCATTCTGAGAGTTACTGATCAGCATCTGTAACTCTCAGGAGGAGAGAGACGTGGCACCTCTATACCTAACTGTTTGATATTGATTAGAAAGCCAGTCTGTTATCCAATCAACCAACTGATTTTCAAGTCCCATTTGCCTTAACTTATATACCAGTTTATTACGTAGTAGCCTGTCAAATCCCTTTGTAAAATCCAGAAATATCACTCCATATGAATCACCCCTATCCAGAACGGTAGCCACCTTATTATAAAATGTAAGCAAATCTGTAAAGCAAGGCCTCCCTTTAACAAACCCATGCTGACCTCTATAAAGAATATTTTCCTTCACCACGAAATCTTGTATTCTATTCCTAACCAATATCTCCAAGATCTTAACAACCACTCCAGAAATGCAAACTGGTCTGTAATTTGAAACATCCGTTTTGCTTCCACCTTTATTCAATGGAACAATCTTCCTCTCTTTCCACTCAATAGGGACTGTTGAGGACACTAGACTCTCATTAAACAACCGAGTTAACGGAAGTGTTAGATCCTCAGCGCATTGTTTCATAATGCTTGGTAAAATTTCATCTAACTTATTGTTAAATTAAAATATATTCACTACTAAAGTTTTTGGGTTACATCAGTTTAAATATAAATATATATATATATATATATATAAAGTAGTAAATAACATTTTCGGCATAATGTCTTTCTCACAAGCAAATAAAAGACGTTAGCTGCTAGAAGATTTCCAAAGCATGGAGAAATATTTATCAGAACAAACTGTAAACAAAAATGGTAGTTTGACTTGCTGTATTTAGTGTGCTTCTAATTGAAAGACGTTGTTTTCCTGAACTGCATATAACTTTCAATCAAATGGAAAATTCTAAACTCCCTCATATTCAAAAAAAAAACATAAAATAAAAATAATAATAATATTTCGTATTGTTTCAGAAAAAAAGAGATAAATTTTAAAAAATGCATTTCGAATTTTAAAAGGTAATGCAATTCAAAATGGTCATAATTAAAATATATACTTTGTGTGTTTGTATGTGTGTAGTAAGCAGATGTAGTGCCCACTTTGCTAGGTTCTAAAGAGTTAGAGGGAAAAAATAATAAAAATTTCCGATAAAATGATAAATTATGGTAAATGAATCACAGTAGTATCGGTAGTTGTTACGTTAGGGCTAATTAACTTCTTGTTCACTTTATTTCTGTGATGTTTTTTTTTTCCTGGCTATCACATCAAGCAAATTCTTGGTGTTTTTTTTCTCTCTCTCTTTCTCCCCCCCCCACCAAAGCTCTCGGTATAAACAAATCTGTTTTTTTATCATTCCACTTTTATAAAAGTACCATGACTCTTCAAATTGTCAAGCCAAATAACCTTCACACTGGTTATTCATTTCGCTGAATGTATTCACCATGCTGACTTAAGCAGTGTTCTTTGCTGATTTCTTTTTACAAATGAAGTGCTAATTTAGCGATAATTAAATAATGTATGTTTGTTATTAATTCATAGTGCACAGTTTAACTGTTTTTAACCTTTTCAAGTGAAGTTACTGCAAATGAAAGTTGCTTGCAAATAAATAATTTGTGAAATTCATCCTTCCTAACTAAATTATTTCGTTAAGTTGTGTGTCATGAGAATCTTCGACTGTTGTAACAGAAATGTTTTCCAATCAAGGCTAAGAGATATATCTTTATGCAGAGGTAGGAACGCTATGGATGAGCATCACAAGGGGTCTACTAACATGTTGCTTTTATTGAAAATGGCACACTGAAAGTAGGCGCGTAGATACGAATTTGTCAAGGTTGCCAATAACCAAGCTAGGCTTCCGATGCACTTCGTTTCTAAAATATGTTAGTTTTTATAATCCGTATACATCGCAACAGATGAAAAAAATGGCTCCTCAATAATTGCTGATTTTTAGGATATACTGCTAAATGAATAAGGAGAATCACGCAAGTTATTTACAGTAATCACTATAGAAAAATAGGTCTTTTTATATTTTTTTTAGTGACAGCGGCTCTTCTCTCTTATCAGTAATAGAAGATATCTCACATATGCTAGTAGTAGTAGATCAACAACTTATAATACACAAAATCATTCATTTCTATCCAGGAATAGAGAAATTTTTACTCCTTGTATTCTTTCTGAAAACTACAATATAAATGCCCCTGTACCATTAAAAAACTTTCCTACCGCAAGAGATGCTATACTGTACAAGCAAGAAAAACAAGTGGCTAAAGTGGCTACAATTTGCTAAAGACGCATCAGAGAGAGATGAAGTGTTGTTATCTAAATTTGATGAAATATCATCAATTAAAGACCGAGTAGAGATTTGTGAACTAGTAGCTGATGATTTTAAATTTGCCACTGCTTGATAACTTTAGGTTCCCAAGGTTGAGAAAGGTGAACCGAATGTTTTACATATTGATAAATTATCGTCTTCCAATACGTTATGCACTCTTGTTTTGCACTCTTTCTTTTTACATTTCCAATACCTTCACCGTATTTTCTATCTATTCGGTAAATATAGTTCATATCATCTACTAATTTGACACCGCAGCCTACTGTTCACTCGATACACCATTACAACGGAGTTAGTGCATAGAAATACTTATCAAAGGAAACACACAAGCACACTGTCAGTTAGAAAGAAGCTTACTTTCAAAGAAATTACCTTGGTCTAACTGATTGGTTGGTTGGTAAGGTCATCTGATTTTTAGTTTATTTTTTTACGGCAAAAATGTCTTACGGCGAATTTTCCGGCTACGCAAGGAAGGATGGAAATAATGGGGAGAATATCTTATTGGCATATGCTGACAACATCACATCCATGGAACCTTTCGTTATTATACTACATCTAATCGAATTCAAACAAGTAAACTTTGGGTCTTGTTAAAATTCAAAATGCATGATTATTTAGATACGTGATTTTTTGTAGTTGTATTGCACTTATAATATAACTACAGAAAACCTATACGTCTCTAATCTCCAACTCTGCATGTCTTTCAAATGCAACCATCTATGCGCCGTATAATTTCCTTCTGCTGGTAATTTTCTAGCCATTTAATAAATTTGCAAACAAATAAATAATGTGACTCTAAGAATACTTTGCGCATTGTCACTGATATCGTACAAAAATATAATAGATGGTATTCAAAGCTTAGTCTGGTTGAAATGGAACAGGGAATGCTAATATCATGTTACCAAGGCGGTTTATTATGCACTCAGAATAACTGTAGGCTTGGATACTCGTCCTTTGTTGTACATGTTTGCTATTGCTAACATTCCTTTGTTACTGGACTTTGAATAGCTATGAAAATGCAATTATGAAAGTATATACTATTGTCTATTTCCTAGAAACCTATACAAGTTGCAGTATTTATTCAGAATATCTACATTGTGAAATCAAAGGATAGAATCGCTTTTTGTAAAAGAAATGCTGATAAAAATTGTCCTGGGTTTTCAAACGAATGCAGCATCGCTGTGAAATTGAGGATAGAATAAAAGTGAGTAAAACAGTTGCAACTCTTTGGCTTCATAACAATCTGCGATCATGCATAGTGTGCAAATGGTAGTGGTAAATAAAAATGTCATATGTAGGGTATCGTACGGCGAAACATTTGACTGGAAAGAGATAGGTTTGAAAGAATAGGCATTTTTATCTCTCTTTCGATGTTGCTAACATTTATGTATAAAGCATTTTTTTGTATTATTTCTCCTTTAAAATTTTTATCGTTCCCTTAACCTACTAAGTTTTGTCTTGTCTCATATAGAAGCTTGACTTCGTAAAAACCTAATTAATGCTATGATATGTTGTTGCCATTATCGGATATTAGCGATACCAATAGGCTTGAGAGGTCCTTTCTTTTGGTAAGATTCTTTGTTAGTTTATAGAAGGAAGCTCCTTCTTCGAAATAATGATACCAATCTTCAAATGAAGACGACCTAATTCCGGCTTGAATTGCTACAGATATTTGCATGTGTAAATTACCATAAAAAAATGCTGTTGGGAAAGTGTAATTCCTACAATGAATTAATAAAGTGCTGACATATAACTGGTCTTTGTAGCATATTTTCAGAAATCCTGGTTTCTTAGAACAAAGATATTTTTCCGTGTAACATAAATATATATTTAAGAAATACATTGACATTTTATTATTCTTCATATGCATCGTAAAATTGCAAAAATTGAATATCTGTTTTAAGACTAAAATTGCATTGTTTAAAAACTAAAACGAGAAAGATGAGGCTTCGCTTCCTAGACGATATGCGTACTCAAGTTTTCTAATCCAAGTACTTCGGAGACTACAATTTTATGAGTACTTCTTACGTATTAAATAAATAATTAAATTTGAACATAGTAGGTATCTACTTATCGTGATTAACTGGGAACGAAAAAAGTCGTTCTCATAACATTTGCTTTTTCAAGAAAATCTGTGCATGGAAATCTAAACACAACTGTAAAGAAGCAGTAAAATTTCTTTCTTAACTTTTGAGCTTTTGAGCGTTTTGAGCTTTTATCATGTTTACTGTTTCTCGAAAGATAATATCTCTCACTGCTGACAGTGACACACATTTATTTGTACTCAATGAGTGCAACCGGTTGATTCACAAACACGTGAATAGAATGTATTATTGCATCTCTCTTCGATTCGGATATGTTACCCAGGTAACATATCTCACATGCGACCAGACGTACAAATGCAGATTTATTCTTCCTATCGGAGTAATTTGAAAGAAAACAAATTTCTAATGCTGTACATAAACTACAGATTAAACTTAAGTGAGCTAGAAAACAATACATTGAATCCAAATTTCAGTTTACACACGTTTGTTTGTCGCGGTATCAAATAAGCACTCCTTTCAACTGATTAAAAATAAAATAAAATAAAAAAAAACTTGCCTCGGAAAATCAATGGACAGCCGTTGAGTGCAGTTGATTTTGGTGTTGCATTGATAATGTTATGAATGGAATACAAATTTTAGCCGTGATATTATTATTTTAATCTCAGTAAGTGTATTTTCCTGCCTAGTAAGTTATGCTTTTCAAAATAAACATTGATTTCACCGTTGTTGAAATAATATTTTAACTTTAATATTTTTACAGACTGGAAATGCCGAGCAGTTGAGGAACTGGTCAAACAAATTCCAAGTTCGGAACACTTTTTGACTTACACCATTATGTACTTGCATTCGGAATATTCTAGTAAGTGTTTCCCTCGGGTATCATGAAGTTATTGAAAAATAATAACAATAATGAAATAAATAATAATTTATGGAATGCAAATACAGTACTTATATTAATTTTATCTTCTTTTGACGTAACCATATAATTGGAGCATTTACTGTATAGAGATAAGCCTCCAAATTTTAGTGAGTTTCACCCAGATTAACTTGGGTGAAAATCTAGAATGCGATGATTTATAAGTATGTTCATTTAACAGTGAGCTAGATGGCCATTGACCGAATAGTTCGGCCTGAGAACGCACTCAATTAAGAAACACAAGACAAGCTTCAACCCCTTTAGCTGCTCTGGTCAAAATTCTAGACAAACATCTTTTATTTTTCAAATAATGCAATTACAGCTTAAATTGACTTTTACAGGTTGTTTAAAAAGCAAATACTAAAGTCTTTTATTATAGCGGGTCAAACTAATTCGATGATCATTAAGGTGTTAATTTAGTTTTGTGAACATGTTTTGGACGATTGATAAGTCTTTCTTTCTTCACTTATTAATTACGGTAGAAGCTATCGCCCATATAAACGTATGTTGGTTGATCAAGATGTTCTTCAATGGTAGATATTTCGGTAATTCGAATTCACAATATCTGTAAGTAACTACTATAATGGTTTCGTTTAGATCAGGCCAGTCAAATTATTCTACAATACAAAACATGAAAATAGATTCTTACAAATATTTTTTGTGTTAGATAAGACGTGCAATGTTGCGATATCGGACTTTTTATGTTTATGTCTAGTTTCATTTACATAACTGTAAAAATTTTATCTCTGATTCTTACTACTCTGGTAAATGAATCTAGGCATTAACAGCCAACGGTTCGAGTGTATCACCTCAATATTTAAAAAAAAAAAAACTTTATACATGGAAACTTAGCACAAAACAAGTATTTTAAAAATAGACAGTGGTATTCATAGCTTCGTTTCATTATGTTATAGATATCACGACCACAGAATGTATTCTACAAAGGATCTACAGTAGAAGTTTATTAACCTATGCGTATAACGAAGATGAGGGTGTCAACCTACTAAATCAATTATTTAATCCATTTAGTAAAACATTTGCTCACATAAATAGACAAAGAGAATTTCTTGCAATTTATGATGCAGCCACTATAGAAGAAGCTCTTAAAAGACTCAAAAAGGTAATCGAAAAATAAATTAAGTTGTTTTTTAAGTTAAGGAGGCAAATTTAATATTTTTACAAGTAATTACCCTTTATTACAATTTTCACTTTTATAATAGGGTGTACCAAATATTTCAGCCGTTATTCTCTATCTTAGCTAATCTCTTCATGGCTGAGGATCCTTAGCCCAATATATTATACTTCTCCCTCTTTTTGTCTTCTGTATTCTAAGCGTAACCTCCAACTTTAGTCTAGTAAGAGCAGAAATTTGATCTAACCATCTCCCATGACTTATCTCATCCAATGGCATCTTGCCTTAATGAAAGTATTTTCTTGAAATGTTTCCAAACTATCTGAGAATTCTTCCCTCTGCCATACTGCAAACACTTATTCCAAGATTCAATTGACATCTGATGCCAAAATTGGGTGTTTTCTCTCTCTCTCAAAGAAACTTGAAGCATTCTTCTATATTTTCACAATTCAACAGCATTGAGCTTATTAATAGCTATGTTCGGTGTCCAAGTCTCTGAGCCATAAATAACCACAAAGAAGGCCAAAGACCTGGCTAGTTTGTTCTTTTTGTTGATAGATATTTTTCCATCCTTCTAGATCTTCGTGAAATGAGCCACTCTAGAACTTGACTTTGGAAACTGTCTTCTTATTTCCTCCACATGACTCCTGTTGTCAGAAAACAGTGAGCCCAGTAGATAAATTGATCAAGTTTTTTCTGTATTAGCAGACACTGATAAATTAATTCCATTTTGGTTCCTGTCTAGGATCATCAGCTTTCTTGATTTTGTTGACGTTAATTTTGAGTCCATATTCCAAGCTGCTATATTCTTTCTTCTAAGGTATTCATTCATATCTTTTTCATTTTATGTTATGAGTACTATTTTATACCCCCCCCCCTCAAAGGGCTTTAGAAAAAAGAATGCTCCGCATAATAATAAGATAAAATAAGAAATACTATAATTATAGCGATGAATGGAATAGAAGATATTGTGAAGTATTGTGAAGCATGTAAATGAAGATTGGTTGGCATATTACTATATTTCCAGACGAAAGATGGAAAAATTAAGCACTGAGAGGATACCAAGAGAAGGAAAGGGAAGCAAAGATCGCCAGTGAACAAGATAGCGCGAGATGGTCAACTAAGGTTTGATATGATATGGTGGACATCGGCTACAGATAGAATTGGAAAGCTAAGCGGATGTCCTATATCCAGCAGAGGATGGAAAGAGGCTAAGGGAAAAGAAGGAGAAGACTACGACCGAAGTAATCTATATCTTTTGCATATCTTAGGCAACAGATTCTTGAGCCACTTATCAGTATGCCAATATGCTATTAATAACTGATTTTCGATTTCATAAACACCTCATATACAGGGTGTTCGGGATAAATTTGACATATTTATAATTAATTATATTTTTCCGTAAGTTACATGTATTAACACACACCTCTCTTCATTTAAAAGTTTGGACCCTTCTTCATTCATATACAAGATGTCAGAAAGGATGGATAGCTGGAACCCACCTGAATCATGGAAGAGAATAACTTGTATCATGATGATTCGTGCCCGCCATCAAAATAAGGATATTACGACTGCTGCCCAATGCTCCCTGAATACAGTAAAAACAATCAGGCATGAACTAGAGACTTGCAATGGTGACTACGAGGATGTAGCAAGAAGAAAGATCCCTAGCAGACGATCTGATTGCGTTCGTACAGCAGAATTCCTCGCAAATCTGCAGGAACAGGTGTTGAAGAACCCTGGCATTGGAATTCGGGCTTTGTTCGTGGAGTTGCTAACTGTAGTCAAGCCCTGGATAACAAGGGTAGCCAATGGTAGGCCGTATGTATGGCAGCAGGATTCGGCCCCTTGCCACACCTCTGGGAAAAGTCAAAAATGGTTGTCTGAAAATTTCTACGACTTCACCAGTCCAAATGTTTGGCCTCCAAACTCCCCAGACCTTAACCCCATGGATTATTTTGTATGGGGCGCAGTTGAAAAAGACACCAATCGCACTTCCAGTAATACAAAAGCCCAGTTAATGGATAAAATTAAAACAGTTTTTGCGGCCCTTCCCAGGGAGACTGTAGCATCAGCTTGTTCGAGGTTCCGAAGCAGAATTGAAGCTGTGATCGATGCTAATGGTGGTTATTTTGAGTAAATCTTGTTGATAGTATTGTAATTAACTCTGCCTGTAATGTTTTTTTGTCAATTCATTAAATTTAATAGATACAAAGAAGATTTTCTTTTTCCTTACGAAACTGTCAAATTTATCCCGAACACCCTGTATTACGCAAGTACATCAAGAATTCACAACGCTATTTCTTCTTTTCGAAAGTTTAGACTGAATTAAGTACAATGTGAGTTATTATTATTATATCGTTGGAGTATCTCATTGCTCTCTTTTAATTTTTCATGTTAAAAATTCTCTGTTAGCTGTGCAAGATCAAACGAAAGAGTGTACTATTCGGTTTCTGGCATTTTGACGTCAGATCAAAATTATCAGGGGCTGAAGAACAGACATGAACTATAATTTTCTGGTTCTTCTGGAAGCACTCTTCAAATGTACTTTTTTGTTCATTGAGCAAGAATTTCGGCATGAGGTAAATTTGTGTATTTACTATATGCACATGTTCAGGATCAATTTTAGTATACTGCACCTCAGATGCATCAAACCTCCTAATGAAAATATTGTTAATACACTAGTCGACAAAATTAGCAGAACACAATGGATTTCATGAGTACCTCAATTTTTTAAAATGTCTACTAAAACACAAGAAAACCACTATCTGGCAGACCTAACAACAAGATGGAACCTTACGATGTCCTGTCAACTACTGACTCTTAAGGTTGCTGCGAGATATGATTTAGTAGGTAGTATCTGGTTCAAATATATTACTACATACACCTCGCCATCATGCAGCACTGAAGGAACAAAGTATCTCAATTCAATTCTATTCTCAATTCGGTATGAACATCTATAGCATGGTTATCAGAACTTACCTTAGAGAGAGAGAGAGAGAGAGAGAGACAGACAGACAGAGAGAGAGAGAGATTCCAAAAATCCTTTCAAGAGTCGAACATAAGCAGCTCATATATTTATGTTTAGTGGGAAGTAGAAAGCATTATTTATTCTTGAAATGGGGTAGTGAGACAGATTATCAAAAAGTACTTTATGAATACTGGAAAGGGCACCCAATCCCTCTCTCTAATTATCACCAATAGCTGCTTAAGACCATCAATGATTTAAGAGGTATACAGGATGAAGAAACGTAAGACAGTCAACTACAGCAATCTCGTGGTCTCTAATATTATTATTGTTCAGACAAGAATGTATAATGTTATTATATATTATTGTCAGAACAGTGTAAGTTCTATGGTTGATTTCCTTGATTCAGGTGATTGAAAACCTGAATTTCTAAGAGAAGAAACACTACTTTCCTGTGAAAAAGATAGACTATCTAGATGAAAACTCCCTAGAAAATGTTCCTCTGGTCAACGACCAGTCTGACCTTCAAGCAATTTTTCTCCTGTCCGTCCAATGTAATAAAAGCAAGCACCATTTCCAAAAGGCCACACACACACACACACACACACACACACACACACACACACACACACACACACACACACACACACACACACACACACATATCCTTGTTTAATATATGTATATATCTTATTATTATTTCAATTTTAATGAAACTCTCATTTGCACTGCATGATTTCACAATTGTTTTTAAATAAAAGAACCCAGTATTGTGTTTTCTTTTTATAGATGGATCGTAGAGGAAAGTATCTTACTCGTTGGTATATACTTTGTGATATCCAGCCAGATGTGTTTTATGCTACAAAAAGATTTATGAACTCCTTTAATATTCACCAGATTGTCTTTGTTAGCCGTTTCGATATTAACACTAATACCTCGTCAAATGTAAGTAAAATACTAAAGATAACATTGATATCACCTGTTATTATTATTATTATTAGAAATTCTCTCATGCTGTGATAGTTTAAGCGATATCTTTCAAATGTTTCATTGAGACGAATTTTGATTTTCTTATTAGGTCATCTACTTAATAATTGGAATGACATTTTTGGTGACATTAAAACGTTAGTAAGTGAGGCCCTGCTTCTTCACATTGCTTTTTGTTTTATTAACGGCCATTTTTAGAAGTTCTGGTGTTGTTTATAGTGAAATTTACGATGGCATCTCGATTTCGTGGTGTCTGCAAACAAGGAACACGGTGGCCTATTAGTTTTTTTTAACTTCGTACAATTCACTCTGCTTATTGGGAACCTAGAGAAGTATGAAAAGCAATGATTTTTCTCTAAAGAAGGATTACCTAATCTTTATTTACATTTTTGTGTGATAATTCCATTACATGAGATGTTGGTGAACCAGCAGCGTATTAGTACTTGAATGGGGAAAGGAACAATTTGTTTACACTTGATTTGAAGACCTCTGGATTACATTCTTTTGGAAATTCGTAACAGTGGAGTAACAGAGAAAGGAAAAAAATGTATAATCTCCCACTTAGGCGTTTAACTGAAGGGAACTGCAAACTAAGCATGTTGTCTGAAGTTGTGTTTGAATAATATAGTGACTCTTTCGTAGTTAAGTTATATTAGTTTTCCATTGTGTATATTTGTTTTCTTTTTTTTTTTTGTGAATTATAAATTTTTCTTGCAGTTTTAATGGCTTCTAGAGACTCAATCGCTTAATGAGTCAAATGATTAGGAGATTAATTTAAAGTGCGTTATAAATATAATTTCAGCTACATTTATAATATTATAACATTTATATTGTTATAATTTTAATTTAATTTTAATATGTGTTAATGAAGAATTCGATTCAACTCTTCCACTTTAGCTTTCTGCAAAGTTTATAATTCGTAAATTCACCCTACCAGTGTTTCCTGTTACTACAAATATAACTAAAATGAATGTCTTTCAATCGATTAAGTCCAGTGGAGTTCTTCTTTCACGTGAAGATGAATGCCGAAATTTGAATGGAATAACTTTGACTGCTGCAGCATTTTCGGTAATATATATATATATATATATATATATATATATATATATATATATATATATATATATATATATATATATATATATATATATATATATATATATATATATATATATATATATATATATATATATTAAGGGTTTAATTCTTT
This sequence comes from Typopeltis vanoorti, assembly GCF_054136105.1. Taxonomy (NCBI): domain Eukaryota; kingdom Metazoa; phylum Arthropoda; class Arachnida; order Uropygi; family Thelyphonidae; genus Typopeltis; species Typopeltis vanoorti. The sequence continues at coordinate 57,482,040 of NC_143569.1, read as the reverse complement.
CAATCATGGTCATGATAGATTAACACTATCACTTTTAATTTTGAATCTCACATTTTCACATAAGAAATGACTATTCCCTTGTTCTTCCCTCATATTTGAAACGCATCATTTTCGTTGATTTCCATTTCATTCTTCGCCTATGATTTCACTGCGTTGGTTTTTTTTTTTCATTATATCGGCGACAACATTTCTTTAAATGCTTTTATAGAATTGTTTGGACTTCCATGTCACAAACTGCTTCTATTACCAATAAAATAATATACCAAGATAACTGATTCCTTTTGTCAGTTATAAAATACATTCTTAGGTTTTGGATGGAATAACTGAGTTACTTATTTCATTTTTCATTAATACTTAGTTCGAGATCAGAATCTTAATTCTTATATCGGAACTGAGATTATTCTAAATATTTGAAGCAGAAATATTCTTCGATTTTACTAATAAATAAAACAGTCTATACTTAGACCTCGGTGTGTCAGATTTAGTCAAAACTAATCGATCGATGCTCATCTAAAAAATAGGCCAGAAAGAAAATTAAATCCTATCGTATTCCCTCAGTCATACGGCTGGTGTGTGTGTGGGGGGGGGGGGGGACTGTATGCTACCATTCTAGGGAGACGATTATGAGCAAGGTGGTTTCCAGCTGCTGTCCATGCCGTAGTATATTTTATGACTGTGGCCTTGTGTTCACGGGACCGGTTTGCCTTTTTTGCAGGGATGTAAAACCCGAGTTACCGGGAGAAAAAATCTTTACCTCCGTATGAGACCGATTAACTCACCTTTAATCGAAAGAGACCAGATAAAAGTTTCTCACGTCACTGAAGGGAATGGGAATCGAACCCAGGTCTCTCCAACCAAAGGATGAGCTATGGAGGCTCTGAAAATGAAATATAGAATTATTAATATTATACTCTTTCAATTATCTTTATTCTCAGCCTGCTGAGACTTGATTGTTACAAATTCAGTATTTTTCTAATATTAACAAATTTTCTAATAAAAGTATATAAAAAAAAACTCTTTCTTGCAGTTTCCAGCCTGGATTCACGTTGGTCTAGATAAGAGTGGCAATCCAATTTTAACTAGGGGCGTATGTGCAGAGATATTTCTAGCACTTGCAACTGTCATGAATTTCAGGTATTGTAGCATATTTAATATTATTTAATTATATTTATATTTAATTTAGTAGTTAAAATAATTATCGGTTATATAATGTGTTATTTAAAGATATATCCAGATTACAATTAATGTATTTTAAGTAGTTTAATAGCCAAACACTATTAATCTAATCTAAAACATTACTTAGTGTTAATAATACTGAGTAACTTATAAAAAAAAATATTTTTTATGAGTTACTGTTTTAAGAGCAGTTAAAGATATAAAAATGGTTTTCAAATTTTTCAAACTATTTCTTCATTTTGAAATATCGGACCCATTTTAGCTTCTATATTTTATATTAGAGATATAAGTACATTTTTCATATCAGTGCAAGTGGTAGTTAACATTTTATCGAATCCAAACTCCACTATGGTCCTTAATGTTAATAACTCATAACAACGTTTGTAACCAGCAGAGAAATATTTTTTTAGAATTTCTCTGCTTGTTATTGAATATTGAATGGCGGATTTATTATAAATAATTTATAATTATAAATTAATTTAATATCGATTTCAATAGATACCGAATCCTCTTTCCACCTGATGGAGCATCGTTTGGAGGTGTAAAGGGAAAGAATTATACTGGATTAATTGGAACAGTTTACAGGCAGGTAAAGGTCAACTTAAATTCATATTTTTGAACTGTTTATTAAAACTTAATAACTTAATAGTTAATAATTATTAATCTCTGAAATATTTTATTACCAACACTAAGTGCTACGCTTCGGATTTGTAAAAATCCACAAACAAAATGTGTCTTCAAGACACATCTTGTGATATGTTTTCAAGATGTGATGAGATTATTTTGAAAACAGAGACAAGTGAAAAGAGTATGAACATTCCAGTCGGTATGTTCATACTTATATATATCTACATATATATAAGTATGCTTCGTTTACGAAACATTCGAGTATTCTTTTCTATTAGAGGAATTAAGAACTTTATCGTTATGTACATTTTTCATATTACCGAACAATTGGTTATAATTCCACTGCATATTGCTTTACAATGCTGGTAAATGAAATTTCAATTTTATTCTTGATCAAAATGGAAAAAAAATGTACTAAAATTTACCACATAATGCCAACATAGAAAATCCTTATAACCAATGATTTATTGAGTGGTGTTTTACGTTTGCTTCTTCATATACACAAATCATCACATCGATAGTTTAACGTTTCGTTTTGAGACTTACTTGTTTGAGACATATGATAATGATGTCATATTATACATCAATTTTAATTGCCTGTATGCATTATTCTTGAATTTGCTCATACTTATACTAATTATCTAAGTTATAAGATTGTATCTTGGCTCATTATGAAAGAATAACTTCTTTCTTATGATTATTTAAAAACTAAATTAGCTGATTGAATTGTTTAGTTCTTTAATGCATACCTTCCGTAAGCTTCGACATTCCTAATTTCTTCCATTACTGTAGCAGAAATGTTTCCACTTATTTATGTAGTGCGTTCATGTCGATCAAGCGATGATCAATATACATAAATAAGTACTCCTGTATATTTAAAGTTGTGATGTATTGAAAAGTACAGGGAAAAAAGGTACGGTTTCAAGATTTGCAGGCATATTTTAACACGTCTGAAAACTTATTTCAAAAGAGCCAAATGCATGAACTTTACTTCGTATCCACACGATTGTACTTGGTGGATCCCTGTACTCCTGTACCGCTTCTTTGGCCTAAGTAAAGATTTGCATAACTTCCTTTCTTCCATAAGTAAAGTTTCTATGTATAATTCATACAATCTGTTGAGCTTAATATAGATTTTAGCAATATGATTCCTGAAAATTTAAATTCCCTTTCAATCATCTATCTATTATCTTATCGAATCGAATAGGCTTGCATTTTTTCACATTACATGTTCAACTGTATATCTTTCTCCATTCATACAATATTTTAAGCTTATAATGTAATGATCGTATTAGGCAAATTCAGTACTCTGCTCAAATATATATCCTTACCAAAAATAGAAAATGGTTACTTCTTAATATTTCAACTTAAATCATTTATAAATATATTAAACAACGAAGATATTAATACAAAATCCTGTGTGCACGCTCCTAACAAGTTGTCGCTTTGAAGACTCTCCTCTCAATATTAATTCTGACGTCTTTCATTCAACCAATGTCTTACTCATCTCGCTATGTGATCATCAGTTACTACATGGTACATTTTGATCAATAGATGCTTATGTGAAACGTTATCAGAGGCTTTCTAAAATCCAAATAAATTGCATCCGAGTCATTACCTCGTTCAACTTCCCAGTTGACTTCATCATGATAAGTAAGAAGAATTGTTATAACCGATCTCACCTTAACGAAACTTTGCTCTGCTGTGTTCATCAAGAGATCATTATCAGGAATATGTCTGATAAGTTTCCTAATTAACTTTTCCATTACTTTGTGTCTAACACTAAGAATACTCACTTATGTATAATTTTCCACATTATTATATTAACCACTTTCCTGAACTATCCATGCACATTTCCGATCAGAAGGAATAATTACAATGTCTGTGATTCTTTGAAGATTATCAAAATGACATTAATTAATTGAGACACGCATCTGTTTACTACCAAGGAAGTTACATCATTCATACCGTCAACCTTATCAACTTATCCCTCGAGCAGTATTTTCTTTTCCCTACGTAATTAGTTGTCAAATATACACTTACAAAATGCTTATTAATTTTTTCTGCTTCCATAGCTAAATAAGTCAAAATGTTTCTCGATGTATTCATTATACATAATTCATTTCTATTATGTTTACTATCTATATTGGCTTATGTTCAAAAGCTTTCTTGGATTAAACATAGCACTACTAGCTAGTTGTATTTCTAACTTTGCTTAAGATCTTTAAGTGATAATTTAGTTAATATTAGTTCTTATATCTATCATACTTAATAACTGAGTTATCAGGTCACTCCACTTTCCATAACTGCTTTTTATATTCCTTAAAGTATTTCTTAAATGTTCACAATAAATCATCTTTTTCATAAATATCATATAAAACCAGGTTTATTATGACAATTATGACAACATTGGCTCTCTCTCTCTCTCTCTCTCTCTCTCTCTATTGAACGTGCGTTCAGCTAATCAGAAATTCGTTGGTGAGTTCTCCACACCCCTCTAAAAGAAGTCACCGTTCCTTCAAAGTTGAACTCCAAACTCAGAAAAGAATTTTTGTTAATCTTTGTAGTAACCTTTGTTGTTTGTTTGAATAGATTCCTCCATTCTTAATCAAAAGAGTGATTTCAGCAGTCTTTCGAATCTTATAATGATGCTATTTGTAAGATGGCTTCAAAATTATTTCTAAAAAAGGTTCCCCGGATAATTTTCTTTCTTCTCTACTCCTTGGAATAATATTATCACGTATGTCTATTTCCCAGAAATAGACGTTAGAAAAGGTGGTTAGGCTGATGCATAATAGATAATAGTTTTGTATGTGAATTGTGTGTATTCTCCTGACTGGCTTACGGAATGAAAATATCGAGATTCCAGGAGACAAACCCTTCCACCTCTATATTGACAGTGGCTAATTCACTTTGCACTGAAAAGTCTAGATGAAGATTCTTCGCTTATAAAAGGGATGGAAAACAATCTCTTTCTGACTATGGAAGGAAATGAGCCGAGTCACTGAGCTTCACATAATTGTATCTATGTATGTCTTATGAAGCAAAATATTATGCTATTTCGTTTTATTTATTTTTTCACTTAGGAAGCGGATATCAGTGCTCTGGAATCAATGCTAATACCTGATAGAATTCTCGCAGTGGATAATGTGTATCCCCATCGGTATCTGAATGTGATCTTTGTGACCCGCTCTCCACAATCGGCTTTGAAACCTGAAGTATTAGCTGCGCCGTTTTCGTTCCAGGTGAGTTTTCAAAAATCGTTGTCATCTTCTGAATTCCATCATATGATGTCTTTCATTTAATTTTATCTTCTTAGCTATTCTCACTAATTATTTCTTATTATCAATTAAATATTTAAATTTTGGCTCCTTCGCATACGACATAAATATATTACACGTTCTGCAAGTTCATTTCTTTTTATCTATAAAAATGTAGTGAAGTAATTTTATTTGATGCAGTTGTATGTGACGCAATGTTTCCACTCAAACGGCCATATTTATAAAATATATCAAATAATTTAAAATTCGTATCCATGCTATTTCAATAATATCATAAAGTTATTTCATTTTCAATGGACCCTTCGCATCCATGTAAATCCGACAAGAAAGCTATGATTATTTAATACCTACTTCAAAACGCAAATAAAATCTTAACAGAAGAATGTGTTTGATGTGACAGAAAAACAACCATTAATAATAAAAGTAATACAATAAAACAAATAAAACTAATTCTTAATAATAAAATCATTATGCCTAAGTTCAAAACAACTACAGATACCAGTTATACGAATAGATGATCTCCAAATATTTGTTACCTACTAGAATTTAATTAAAGTGTCTACTGCTGGAATACTTTTAACGATATTAGAGATTTGATTCACCCTTCCCAGCCGCATTTTATTCCTTCAAGATATGAAAATGAAACAGCCATCCCAAAGATACTATGCCACCAATTTACAGAATAGAACATAAACACCAGTCGATACGGATGATGCAATAATCCTAGGAATCTGACTCCATGATGGATACAGTTTATAAAATAAACCCTGATATACTATTAAATAACTGCACTCTGACTTAAATCATATGCATACCCTACTTCTGATATATCCTAGTTGAACAGATGGTTGAATTTTTCTTTTGTTGGCTATGTCGCTTATTAGAATCTTTCCAGATCCCTCTAATACAATACATCATCACTTCAGAACATCTGAAATGATAATGTGTTGTATTGCACAAGAGGGGAAAAAAATCTTCTCCCACTTTTACCAGGATTTCATTGAAGCAGTCTTCAGTTTCGTGTTTTGAAGACAGGGGATTCACCAATAAAAATAAATAAATACATAAAAAGACAAGAACACAGTGACTATACGAGTAGATTTAGTTGTTTTTATAGTACAAACTCTGTCTGTTGGGCAGCACTGATTACTGTTCAATTATGGGTTCTAGCAGAACTTCTAGCACTTCATTTTCTAGAACTTCAATTCTCATCGCATTTCAAATTTAATATAGAGATTAGGAAAATGGTATGAATTATTAAAAATACTTTTTTTTTCTTTATTTTCAGGTTTGGATCTTGATTTTAGTGACGGTAGGCATTGTCATCTTCTTTGCATATTTCCTTTTGCTGATTTCTTCTCGCATTTTCCTTACAGAGAAAACTAGTCTCCATGAGATTGTGTGGTTAATATTTGGAAGTCTCTTAACAAAAGGCAAGTTTCATTCTGAATAAATCTTTATCAATCAATTCCAAGCTTCCAGGTGAGACTGCTATATTACACCAGTTAATTGAACAATAAAAGTAAAACTTAACAGGTATAATATACAGGTCTTATTTCTACCTGAAACATTAGTTGTTGTTTTGTTTCGGGAAAACAATTTTACAACTTTCTTGTAACAGAAAATAGTCCACCTTCATATGCTTCATCCAATCGGAGATGAGGCTCAAACCCATCTCTTTCCAACAAAGGACAAACGTTGAGTAATCTTCGCTACATAACTATGAATGATTTTAATAATTATCTTACATAAACGCTACTGTAATTCTTATATTGAACAAATTCAAACCAATATTCTAAGAAATTCCTAAGATGAATTATAAATTTTTGTACGTTATAAGATGTATAAAAGAAAACCAGTAAAGATTATGAGGTTGCTGAAATTAAGATAGATCGAGAGACATTTAGTAATATTTTAAAATTGGATAACAGCTTTGATGTGATGCAATATTTAATTCTTTCTTTAATATTTGTATAAATAGCAAAATTATACTTTTTCTCCTTAAACTTGCAGGAATGAATATTCAGCTATTTCGTTACCCTTCTTTTCGCATGCTGGCTATATTTTGGTGGCTCTTTGCCGTGGTCATTGTGTGGGCATATAGTGGAGCTTTACTTTCCTTTATAACTCTTCCACAAGTTGAAAAGCCCATAAGCACTCCATCAGAGATGGCTAAAGCTGTACAAGAAAAACAAATTGTCTGTGGAACTTTTCCGAACTATGCGGTCGAAGCAGCTTTTAAAGTAAGTGAGATTTTGAATTACATTTGAAATGCGATTAAATTGAAACAGTTGTAACTAGATACTAAACTATAGAGCTAAAGTTCTTCCATTTAACATAAATAAGATAATGGAATAAAGAATATTATGGATTCATCTGTATTTTATAGCCACATATTATTTAAGAGCTCATATATTCGCCTTAAATTAGTGCATATATTCTTAATAAATTTCAGCACTCGTAATTTTTTAAGATTTCTATAAAAGTTGAAGGTATTTATAATATAGTCAAGTACAATGACTTAAGTTACTTTAATGAATTAAAATTAGCTATATATTTTAGTATTTAATTACGCACCTATTAAATATTTACTTAAGATGACTATTGAAACTACGGTGAGAAAACTACGGCTGTTCGGTCCTGGGAATTCAATTCAATCCAATACTCTTGGAGGGTAATGGATGGCAATGCTGTAGCCAATGAAGTTCTAACTGAGGCTCGGCTATTGCTGTTACCCTCCTGCCATGATCAGAGCTTTAATAATAGCTCAATAACATCTTATCCCGACACTGTCCTCTACAGATAACGGGGAAGATGAAAAGCATTCTTGCTTCGCCCCTTTAAGCCAGTCCTTATAAGGACTACGGTTGTTCTCATGAGGAACAATCTAATAAAAGACGCAGAACATCGGGAGGTGAATTGGAAGATAATGTAACAACTCAACAAAATCAGATCTCCCAAGACAGAAAAGAAAAGATCCCTCCAGTTATCCTTCGAGATAAAGACAAATGGATCTCAGTCTCAAGATCCCTAGGAAAACAAAATATCAATTTTTCCTGGGCAAGAAATACTGAAGAGGGTGTAAAGATCCACCCTACCACTGTCACTGATTATCGCTTGATGACGAAAATGTTTGACAACTCCAAACTGCCCTTCCACACTTTTACGCTAGCAAGCGAGAAGAACTTAAAGGTAGTTCTAAGAGGAGTGGCTGAAGGCATCACAACTGATGAGATCACAGCTGACCTCATCAATCAAGGACTGACTCCAACCAAAGTCAGCAGAATGTTGAGGTCAGATAAAACACCAATGCCACTGGTGTTGGTCGAAATCTCCAACACACAAAAAAGCATCTGTGAAGTTACGGTCATCTGTAAGCTTAAAATCACAACCGAACCTCTAAGGAAGAAGGCATCGGCAGGGCAGTGCCACAAATGCCAGAGGTTCGGGCATGCCCAAAAACTGTGCAGAGCTGCATATAGATGCCTAAAATGCGGTGAGGGTCATCAAACCAACTCCTGCACCAAACCCAGATCGACACCTGCCTGTTGTGCCAACTGTAGAGGACCACACCCCTCTAATTACAAGGGTTGCCTTTTCCATCCAAAAAACCGTGGATCATTAAGAACTAACCACGCTCCTCCAAGAAATGACACAATGCACATCCAAGCAGTTCGCCCTCCAGATCATATTACCTCACATTCGACAACACATGAAGGCACTCGACCCTCAACCATGTCCAAATCATATGTGGAAGCGTAAGAACCCAGACTTCTTCATCGCAAGAGCGAACAAGCTCTAATCTCACATCAGCTTTAACCTCGTCACTTGCAGCAATGCTGCATGAATTCAGCAAAGAAAGCACCTCACCATCCTCCAGAAAAAGATTCTACCTAGAAACCCAATCCATATTAACAGCTCTCTATAATGTTTAAAAAATTTAAACCAAATTCTCTCATCATAACAGCATGGAATGCCAATGGCTTAACAAACAAAATTCTTGAGCTGCAAGAATTTGCAAAAAGATACAATCCAGACATAATCTTGATCAGTGAATCCCACCTCAGACTATCAAACAATCCAAAACTAAGAAGTTATATTTTATACAGGACAGACAGACTTAACTCTAGTCGAGGCGGAACAGTTATTTTTATCAAAAATTATTTAAGCCACAACTCACTGACCAACCCCCAAACTCTAAACCTTGAGGTGACGGGTGTGGAGGTGCTCACTAATAACGCTGGCAGACTCAAAATCTACGCTGCGTACAATCCTCCCAGTATTCCACTATTGACAGCAGACTTAGACTCCATCCTCGGCTCCACGGATTCCATAATTATGGCTGGAGACCTTAACTCCAAACATACGGCCTGGTTCAGTTCGTCAATCAACGCCAAAGGCCGTACCTTATACAACTACACATTACTCAACTCATCAATAGTAGCTGGACCCACTGAGCCCACCCACTACAGCCGGTCAGGAAGTTCTGATGTGTTAGACATAGTTATCCTCAGAAACATCAAATATCAATACCAGCTGGAGACAGTAGAAGAGCTTAACTCAGATCATAATCCCATCCTACTCAGGTTAGGACTTCAAGACCAGCTCTCTCCCCATCATTCTTTCATTCCATGGGACAAGCTCTCTAAGGTTCTTCCAGTCCACATCGGTCCTCCCCTGTCATTCGTAAAAAATAAGAAATAGATCAAGCTGTAAACAATTTAACTAGGCAAATCAACACAGCAATAGCATCAGTCACTCAAACCACTGTCTTCCACGCTCCTAACTGGATCCCAGAAGAGATAATGGACCTGATTAGGGCTAAAAACGGGGCCAGAAAGCGATATCACAACACCAGAGCCCCGCAGGACAAAGCAACCTTGAACACTTTGAACAGACAGGTTTGAGAAGCCCTCCAGGTCCACAGGAACTCCAAATGGGAAACGAAACTGAAGGAAATCAACCCAGAAGATAACTCCTTGTGGAAGTTTGTAAAATCTCTTCGTACCAAAAGACAACCACTTCCCCCTTTAAAGACCAATCTTGGAGTTGCACACACAGATGAAGAAAAAGTAGAAGCCCTAATTGACAATCTAGAAAATCAATGCAGCCCATCTTATGCAAACTTAAATATCAATCTTATTTACAAGGTTCATCGTAAAGTTAGAAATGCACTAAGTCAGCCTAAGGATGATTCAGAAACCATCAACCCCACATCTCCAACAGAAATAATAAATATCATTTCCCATCTGAAGAATAAAAAGGCTCCCGGCTCTGACGGCATTACCAATAGAATAATAAAGCTACTCCCACGGAAAGCCATAATTCATCTAGTTAATATTACCAGTTCCATTTTAAGATTCCAATATTTTCCCTCTGATTGGAAAATCGCAGACATCATACCTCTGAAAAAGCCTGGTAATAACCCACAACTTCCCCAAAGCTACAGGCCCATCAGTCTTCTTTCCTGTCTTGGCAAAGTAATAGAAAAGGTCATCCTATCAAGACTACAATCAGCAGTGGACCAACAGAAAATAATCCCAAATGAGCAATTTGGATTTCGCAAGGCTCACAACAAGGTGCAACAAATTCACCGACTAACAGAACATATCATTAACTGGCACCTTCATACTGCTGTATTTTTGGATATTGCCAAGGCCTTTGATAAGGTTTTGGCATCAAGGCCTTATCTTCAAACTAATTGAAAACAATAACCCAATTAAACTAGTGAAACTCATATATTCATATATCAATGAAAGATACATGCAAGTAAAACTCAACGGAATTGTTTCTTCAAAGCGCAAAATCCTGGCGGGAGTACCTCAAGGTTCTCTTCTGGCCCCAATACTTTTCATAACTTACATGGCAGATATTCCTCTCAACCCAAGAACAACTACTACGGCCCTTTATGCCGACGACACCGCTATTCTAGCTAGATCGCTCAGCCCTCACCTGGCAATCACTAGACTCCAAGGAAGTATCAATGAGCTAGCAAACTGGTTCACCAACTGGAGAATTCAAGTAAACCCCCTCAAAAGCTCAGCCATGATGTTTTCAAGAAGAAAGATCTGCAACAAAGAAGACATCTTGCTCTCTGGTCAAAAGATCCCATGGCAATCAGAGACCAAATATCTTGGGGTATTGATGGATAAGAAACTCCTTTTCAACAAACACATCAATCTCATTTGCTCCAAATCTTCCAAAGTCATAGCTCAGCTCTACCCATTGATCAACCGCAAGAGCAAATTGAATCTACATAATAAATTGCTTCTTTACCGGATGATAATACGTCCAGTCATTACCTACGCTTCACCAGCATGGAGTCACACTTCAAGATCAAACATTTCAAAATTACAGAGAATCCAAAACAAATGCCTTAGGATGATCCTGGATGCACGGTGGTTCATCAGAAATTCACAAATTCACCGAGAAACCGGCACTCCGGCACTCCATACATCTCCTCCCTTCTTCGTGATCTTGCAGAAAAATTCTTCGTGAAGTCAAGTTCACATTCAAACCTAATCGTGCAAGCTGTCAATTGCAATGAGACTGATTACTACAAACACAAAAGACCGAAGGCTATTCTTCTCTCAACCGATCATAGCTAACACTACTGCCCTCAGAGAGCGAGCTTAATTGCTCACAAATCTCCCATTCCCAAACAACTCTCATTATAGATAAAGGGGAATATGAAAAGCACTTGTGCTTAATCCATCCTGTCAGTAATGTCAATGGTAATGTCAATGGTCAATTACATTTAGTAATTTTACAAAATTTAAATATTACAGAAAATTAAAAAGAAGACCTTTTTAGGACTTCCAGGGTAACGAATGGCAATGCTGTAGCCAATGAAGTTTTAGCTGAGGCTCGGCTATTGCCCGTTACCCAGCCATGATTGGAGCTTTTAGCTCGATAACACTCCATCCGAACAGATTCTCTTCATTCAGATGACAGGAAAAAGAGTCAAGGACTCAGTCCATCGCCCAGTTCTTTTAAGAACTTACATTACATTTATAAATTTTTATAAATTGCTGCTGCGTTAGATCTCAACCACAGTTTAAAATTAAAAAAATATGGTGCAAAAATGTGAACTCTGAAAAAAAACTCAGGAGTCCTCTGCTAGATAAGGAACGCCTGAAAAAATCCTTGCATGTTTAATGCTCAAATTCCCTGACATCAAATACTTGAATCCTTTGATATAAAAGTCTCTTCTTCTCAGAATACATCAAGTGCACTTGTTCTAAAGGAACAAAAGCAGTCTGTCAGGTCTCTCCCATTGCGCGACAAAAAGTCTAACCGATATACTTCGTTCATGATAGGATGTTGGATGATAGGTTTATGTTGTTGTTTTTTTTGTCTTTGTATAAACCAACTTAACGGCAGCAGAACTGAAGAGAGGCCAATTAAAATACGAAATATCATCGAAAAAGAAGTCATCTCAGAAGAACTAAAGAAGCGCCATGTAGATATATTTGATGTCACTGAGACCACAAATACTAAAACAAGAGAGATCCTACTAAGTAATAAATATAGGTTGTTATATTCTTGCTAAACCCGCACAGTCGTATGAACCACAAAAGAAAATTGCTTCTCTCTATATACAGCTGTAATTAGATCAATTATGACTTATACTTTACTGGCGTGGATTCAGCATCAGCAAACTTCATCCTCAGAAAGTTAGAGGTCGTGTTGTGACAATTATCATTCAAGATAATTGTCTCATCATGAATCTAGACGCTCCATGATTCGAGAGAAATGAGGTGCCCCACCGAGAGCAAAAATTCCAGAAACCCGTACAAGCGCGCACGCACGCACGCGCACACACACACACACACACACACACACACACACACACACACACACACACACACACACACACACACACACACAATACCCCAAATGTTTTTACGGACAAAGGGATAATTGAAAAGACTAGGACTTCATCCATCGTGCAATAGCTATAGCATTGAATATAGCTGTTGTCCTCTTGAAGTTTCTGCCTGAATCTATGAAGAGAACCAAGTTATTAAGTTAGTAAAACATAATGCATGCAATAATAAAAGATATATATATATATATATATATATATATATATATATATGTGTGTGTGTGTGTGTGTGTGTGTGTGTGTGTGTGTATTTTAAATAGTACAAACAAATGGGACTCTGCAAAATATAGACAGTTTCTTTCAATATTCAGATATAAAATGTGGATGCATACGTAGTATCATCAAAAAAAAAAAAAAAAAAAAACTTTTTTTTTGTTAAATCCTTTTTCACGCTAAACATTTTGTAGTTTTTTTTTTAAAGGAAGTTTTCTTGTTCATTTACAAAACATGCAAATAATAAATTAATTTTCTCGTTCAGGTATTGTGAGCAATAATTGGGCTAAATTATGAAAAAACGTGGGTATTGAACATTAATAAAAGTGTCTTAATATTCTATTTCAGGCTGCCAAAACAGGAGTAATGCATATTATAGGACAGCAAATGAATGACAAAACCACGTGTACTACTCCAAAAGAAGCCCTCACGAGAACCTTTAATGAGAAATACTGTTTTATTACTGCTGACGCCGGAATTTATACCATGGTTCAATACGGCATGCATAATTATTTCATTTCT